>NC_081551.1:12710856-12769599 GCF_901000735.1 Corylus avellana | reverse complement strand
ATTGTTTTATATTACATAACAAAAAATACACTAAGTGTACCAAGTAAGTGCCACATGCAGCATGCAAATACCATAACTAACAAACCAGAGTTTAAATATAAATACAAACCATAAAACAAACAACACATAAGCAATACTTACAAGCTAGCTCCCCAGAGACTAGCACACGACACTCGGTGGATGGTTTAGTAACCATCAAAACTGACAAAAGGACCCTCACCCTCTGCCTCAAGCCCTGCATAAGATTCTATGTAAATATGATGTCATCATGTTTACATAGATAAACATGTGAATCTTCTAACTTCATAAAAAGAACCATTAAAGAAACTTCATTGTAAAAGAAATATGCATGTATGAATATGCAATGTAGTGACCATTTACTTTGAGTCTTGAGAATTTATCTTCTTTAGCGCTCCTCTCGTGTTAAGGCTCTCAGCCCCATTTAGTGTTGGTTTACACCTCTCCCCTATAAAGTTTACCTAGAATCTTTTTTGGGTCCCAGGTTAGTCACTTATTACGGTCTTTGGACCTAGGTTCAAGCGACAACTTGCCAATCCACTGGCTTGCCATCACTCCTTGCTGCAATCATCAGTTTTGTTGATGGCTATCCTCTCAGCCGTTTTTATTTTATATTTAGACACAGTATGCAATATTCCATGAATAGTTATATTAGACAGGTAATTAATAAAACAACAAAAATTATAATATCGAAAACCATGTTTAATATAATGATATTGGCTGCCATTGCAGGGTCGGCTCAATGGCTAGGCCACTGAGGTGATTGCCTAGGGCCCCCAATTAGTAAGGCCCAAAATTTTTTTTAAGAAGGCCCAAAATTTTTTTTAATTTTATTTTAACTTAAGGCCTAATTTTTTTTTTTTAAAAAAAAATAAGGCCCAAAATTTTTTCCCATAAAAATTTAAGGCCTTTAAAATAAGGCCCCAATATAATAAGTCCATTGTAAAATAAGACCAATTAACCCAAAAAAAAAACAAATATGCCACATCAATTTTTTTGGGCAACTAGTTAAAAGTTAAACTTAAAAGTCATGAAATAACAATGAGAATGAAAATAATAATAATATTATTAAAATAAATATTATTTAATTGATATTTAAATATTAAAAAAAATAAGGTCCAACTTCAAAATTTGGCTTAAGGCCCCCAAATACATTGAGCCGGCCCTATGCCATTGTCGTCTCCAGAGGATCTCAATTGTCACAGGCCTCCTTTTGTGGTTGTGTATGGGGACCCTCCATCATCAGCAATTACCGTTTGCCATCTTCTTCGGTAGTCCTTTACTATCATTGGCCATCGTTTGCTATTTTCACTGGTCACGGTTTCTAAAATCCATGCACTATGCATCACCATTTGCAAAGGTCCTTTGTTGTCACTGGCCACCTTCCTTCACTATCATCAGCTAACCCCAATGGGGTGGGTGGTCAGCCACCGATGGGAAATCCATCCTAAGTTGTTCTTTAAGAAAGCATAAATCTATGGAAATCGACAAATACACGGAACCTAGGGCATAGGAGTATACTCCCGGTTTTCCATGTTGATTAACCCAAAAATCTGGTGTGGATTTCTTTTGTTACTCTTATTAAACCCAGGACTCAGTCATCCAAATTGATTTAATTAACTAATCTACACCACATGCATATAATGGCCAATTACATACATATGAGGAATTCAAGAAAACATGAATTAATCAAGTTAAGTAATACAATATGATTATCACAAAGGCGTCAATATTGAAATATTAAATAAACATATTTAGGGCTTCAATCTAGCCCTCTTTAAGAGTTAGTTACACATAATTAAAATAAAAATAAAAAGAAAAGGTAAAAAAAGAACCGAAAACCGCTCCTAGAAGTAGCTTCCAATTCCTCTCCCCAAAGTTGTCTCCTTCAAATTGTGTATTGAATTGTGACGCTTAGAGGTCTATTTATAGGAATTATGAGAGTCCTAGAAGCCCTAGTAATCCTAGGAATTTCGGAGATTTAAGTCATAGTCCAAATAGGATAAAGAAAACCTTAGTCCAAATCGGATTAGGATTCCCTCAAAATTGCGTTCCTATCTTGCGGGGTGATTTTGGCATTGCGACGCTCCCAATTAGGAAAATGTTATTTCATAATGATTTGTGTAATTTTGAGTTAGCTTTCCAATGCCACTTGAATCACCTTAATCATATATTTGAGATGAAAGTTATGGTCAAAATACCAAGACATATGCATAATCCAATTTTGAATCCAATCCAATTTTGACTTCAATTTGAGAAATTCCGATTTAATCATTTCCTTTATTTCATTAAGTTTAACCATGATTGGTTAAGCTTAACCATATCTTCTAGGTCTTCCCAACTTGCCCTTTAAGCTTGGAAATTTCCTGGAAATGCTTTCTTTTCTTCCAAAAACCTATAAAACAAAGAAAATACAAAAATGAAGTAAAATAGCATAAATTAACCAAACTAAAGAATTAGCACATGTAAGTTAAGGGCTTTAAATATGAATATTTTAGCACTTAACACGAACCACCCCCATGGCCAAAGGGCCCAAATGGCCAAAGGAATGGCTACGGCCACCCCCCGCGCCCCCTAATATATTTTTAAAAAAATTTAATTAAATATAATTTTTAATGTTTATATATATATATATATATATATATAGTTAATTAGATGGACACGTGTCAAACCGTGATTGGTGCCGACGTGGCGTTCCGTCAAATTTTGGATGGAGGGACCATCTCCATCTTTAGGCAAACTAGCGGGACCTCCTATGATAAAAAGTAAACCGTAAGGGTTAAGAAATAAAGAAGTTAAACCACAGGGGTGAATAAGGTATAACCCTTTTTTTTTAATGTGTTCTCTGATGTCTTATAATGGCTTATCTATTGTATATAGACTCTGTGCATTTTCGTCATGTAACTGTCATGTCGAAACACTGACGAGTTCATTCATTTGGTCTTGGTGATGTTTTGTCATGATGATGTCCTCACGGTTTTGGTTAGAGAGGTTGGGTACTCTTTGTTTGGTTTCATCATGATGACATGTAACGCTCTCAAACTGGCCTTGATCATTTTGGTAAGGTTACTGGTAATTCCTCAAGTTCAATTGACTTGTAATTAATTGCAAGGATTGTCCGTCTAATATACTCAGAGTAAATGTAAGTAGAAGATGAAAATGACAGATATGAGATATTTAGAAAATCAGAAGGTATGCGTGTATTACCATTAATTATAGTTTTGGAGCTTCTAACCAAAATCAGTCGTATTGAAAATAGACTCCTGCTTCTCCCTTTTATAAAGCCCTCTTAAAACAGATAACTTGACAAGCCACAAATACTGCGTCAGTCTAAGATTTAGTAAATAAATCTCACAATTGAGTATAAAATGAGGTCTTATTTATATGCATAAGTAAACATGAATTTTCACAAGCAAATTAGATGTTGCCTCTATTATTACACCCCTGAAGTATAGTTTTGGTTTTTGAGCTTCATTGTTTTACCTAGATTGGATTCTAGAGGTGTTCCTGGCTTCATGGTTCTTACCTTTTTGTTGAGTAGTTTGATTTGGTATTCACAAGTGAAGATGTATAAAGCCGCAAGCTTGCCTTCCTTGTAGTTTGTTGGTGTTTTTTAAGGGGTCCTATTTGTGTTATCTTCTACAACAAGAGTATACTGACGTATGCGTGAGGAGAGGCACTATGAAGAAATTTTCGAGCTTGGAGGCAAGTGGGTAACTTGTTGTCATATAAAGTCTAAAAATTTACATCAAGTTGTAAGTTTCCTTGTGTTTGTATTCTAGGTCTCTTATTGTAGTGTCCCAAGTAATTACTAGATTGAGTTTAGCTTAGTTGTAGGGTTGGCAAATTTACACGGTTCATTAGGGTTCATTGGAAGAGAAATTTTTGGACTTTGGTTCTGACCAAACGTTTAACAGGGGGACCACACATTTGATGTAGGGGGACCACCAAATGTTTGACAAGAGACCAGCAAACGTTCGATCTGCAACCTTAGAATCGTTGGGTAATAGTATTACAACACTCCATCGTGGTCACAATATTAGGGTTACTCTCGATCTCAACTGGAAGCTTACACACATGCCTAAGATCAGCGACGCCCCATACCCATGGATTGGAGAGAATGGTCCTACTCATCACTAGATAGTGGAGCAATTAGAGTTGAGACAACCTTTGGTGACACCCAGTGCCTCCCAACAAACATCCGTCTCATCTACCGGATCGTGGCATCCAACATTTTCCCAGTTATCAGCATTGGCCCAAGCTTTAGGGAGAGGGCATACTTTCTCTATGCCCTATTAAGCTATATTCCCATCGAATTTGCCTCCCACACCATTAGAATTATGTGGGATACGCTTAGCCTTTAGTGGACTGATTATGATGATTTTGAGGCGACTTGGGGTTACGGGTAGAGACCGGGGAGATGTTCAAACACCACCTGGTCTTTTTAATAAGGACTACCTGCGGAAGAGCAAGACCCATTTGAATCAGGATGAGCTACCACCCCCAGTCAGCAACTCCACACCAACAGCAGAACAGCCACCCAATGGGGCGACGACCTCATAGCCAACCCTCACAGTTCTAGACCTGGGCACACTGGTGGCCCAATTGATCCGGGAGGTAGGATAACTATGTGAGGAGGTTGGCATACTCCAGACAGCCATGGTCGCCCACATCACTAACTTTGGGGAAGAGCAGGGGTGGTGGGTAAGCGATCGACACACCATGGCCCACATGAGCAAGGAAGTGGATAAGATTAGCAAGAAGCTGAGGACCAACAGAGGAGTGTGGGCCCCACCTTTGGTGGACCATCTGACCCAGTGTATCCGTCACCTTTTTACTTTTGTTTGACATTACTTTGGTTATTTTGATGTATTTTGCTACATTATAATTCCACCCTCATGGTGGCAATTTTGATGTGATCGGATGTTTTATTTCATATTATTATTATTATTATTTTCTTATGCTTGGAAAAGAAGTGTCAAACCATTATTTGTAGTATTTGGAGGGAAGGCTCTTTTAGGGTCAGTTTAAGTTTGCGATTTAAAAATAGAGATTTAAAAATATGATTTTTAAAAATGCAATCAAACGTTTGGCAAAACTGTAATTTAACTTTTAAAATCGTGTGTTTCGCTATTTGAAAATACAAAATTTCTATATTTTCAAATTACAATTTTTAAAAAATGCAATTTCAAACAATCATTATTTTTTGCAAATCGCACTTTCTATGAAATCGTAATGACAAATGCTTTGTATTAAAAATAATTTACCTTTCTTGACTCTTTCTTCTGCGTTGCCTTTGATGGGCAATCTCATCCTCTGTTTTCTTGTTTTCCTCGTACTGTCTTCAAAAAAGTTTGGCCCATCCCATGTAACACAGCATGGGCATGATTTCATGTCTCAATATAAGTCCCAGTAAAATAATCAAGCGATTACCCAGTGTCAGTCCTTATGCGAAATTGCATAAAGAAACCATTACAAAAATCCTGAACATTAAAAAGAGGAAAAGAAACAGCAAATTACAATAATGGAATTTATCCTAAGAAATGTCATTTGATCTGTTACTTACATTATAAATAATAAGGGTTAAATACCAAATACTCCCGGGTTTGGTAACTTTATTTTTACTCTCTTGGAGTTTCATTTTTATCACAGGACCCCCCTGAGGTTTTGATAAAGGACCAAGTTAGTCCATCCGTTAGTTAACCGTTAGTTGACCGTTAGGACTGAGACGTTGACTAATCAGATGTTGACACGTGGTACCTATTTAATTTTTTTAAAATTAAAAAAAAATTAAATAAATGCCACGTGTCAACATCTGATTGGTCCATATGTCAGTCATAACGGTCAACTAACGGATGGACTAACTTGGTCCTTTATTAAAACCCCAAGAGATTCTGTAATAAAAATGAAACCTCATAAGGATAAAAATAAAGTTACCAAATTCCAGAGGGTATTTGGTATTTGACCCAAATAATAATTCCCCTACATTAGTTCATTGTTGGACAACTATGCCATTACGTTACTCCTTTTTTTTTTTTTTTTTTTTTTTTTTTTAACATTACTCCTTGATATTAAATACTAAATGACTATTGCAAAATAACGAGACTTATCTAGATATTTTTTTTTAAAAAAAAAAAAAAAAAAAACCAAAAAAAATTTAATACGAAAAACAAAAATGAAAGTTAGTTTTTAAGTTAGTTTTCGACCGATGATTTTTACTGTCACATTATCAAGTTATATAACGGTCTACTAAATAACATTACTTATCAAATTAATTAAAAAATGGTCGATGATTACATTAGTAGCCTAAACAATCTCAATTAGCATGTGGGAGAATTGATAGAAACAATAAAAAATTTTCAAACCGGAGAAATTCCTCTAACGGGCATTTTTTCGGCTCACCCAAACAGGCCTTAACCAACGAACCAACAATGGGGTCGGGAAAGATGGACACTATTACGAAGACCAGAGGGGGGAAGTGAAGACGAAGAAGGGAAGGGAAGGGAAGAGAAGCAGAAGGTGAAATAAGCAAAGGGAGCAACAAGGAAGCCAGAAATGCCCCCTCAGTCCCCAGTCCCCAAGCCCCATAAGAAGTTGTACTTCTTCTACGGCCACCGCAAGCCCTCCCAGAACCGCCCTACCGTCCGCGGTGGCCTCTTTTCCAACCGCGTCTCCATCACCCAACGCCAATCCCAACCCCACCCCCAACCCCAATCCCAACCGTTCCAGCTCCAGAACTGGGACCCACACACCCCATCCCCACCGTCCACTCACTCTTCCCCTTCCCCTGACCACAACTTCTTCTCCTCCTCCCTCCGCCTCTCCCCCATTGCCCGCTTCATCGCTGACTCCTTCCGCAAGCACGACAACCGCTGGGGCCCTGCCGTTGTCGCCGATCTCAACAAGCTCCGCCGCGTCACGCCCAATATCGTCGCCGAGCTGCTCAAAGTCCAAATCGACCCTGCCCTCGCCTCCAAGTTCTTCCACTGGGCAGGCAAGCAGAAAGGCTACAAGCATGATTTCGCTTCCTACAACGCCTTCGCCTATTGTTTGAACCGTACCAATCGCTTCCGCGCCGCCGATCAACTGCCCGAGCTGATGGATTCCCAGGGAAAGCCGCCCACCGAGAAGCAGTTCGAAATCTTGATCAGAATGCACTCCGATGCCAACAGGGGCGTTAGGGTTTACTACGTTTACGAGAAAATGAAGAAGTTTGGGGTTAAACCCAGGGTTTTTCTTTACAATAGGATTATCGATGTGTTGGTCAAAACCGATCATGTAGATTTGGCGTTGTCGGTTTACGAGGACTTGAGGGATGATGGGTTGGTCGAAGAGAGCGTCACTTTCATGATTTTGATAAAAGGGTTGTGTAAAGCGGGTCGAATCGACGAAATGCTGGAGGTGTTGGGGAGAATGAGGACCAATTTGTGTAAGCCGGACGTGTTTGCGTACACGGCGATGGTGAGGGTTTTGATTTCGCAGGGGAATTTGGATGGGTGTTTGAGGGTTTGGGAGGAAATGAGGAGGGACAATGTGGAACCGGACGTGATAGCGTATGCAACGTTGGTTACGGGGTTGTGTAAAGGTGGGAGGGTGGAGAGAGGATATGAGCTTTTCAAGGAGATGAAGGAGAAGGGCTGTTTGATCGATAGAGCGATATATCGGTCGCTGGTCGAGGCGTTTGTGGCGGATGGGAAGATAGGATTGGCTTGTGGCTTGTTGAAGGATCTGGTAGATTCTGGGTATAGGGCTGACTTGGGGATCTATAATTCGCTTATTCAAGGTTTGTGTGGTGTGAAGCAGGTGGATAAAGCTCACAAGCTCTTTCAGGTCACCTTTCAGGAGGGTCTTGAGCCGGACTTTGTGACGGTGAATCCCATCTTGGTGGGGTATGCTGAGATGAGAAGGATGGACGACTTTTGCAAGTTGATCACCCAAATGCAGAGATTAAGGTTTTCTGTCATTGATGATCTTTCCAAATTCTTTGCCTTTCTGGTTGGGAAGGAGGAGAGGACAAGGACGGCTGTACAACTGTTTGAGGACTTGAAAGGAAGAGGTTATTGTAGCGTTTCTATCTACAATATTCTTATGGGGGCTCTTCACAATAATGGGGAGGTCAAAAAGGCGTTATCGCTCTTCGATGAAATGAAGGGATCAACTTTTGAACCCGATTCATCGACATATAGTATTGCAATCGAATGTTTGGTTGAGGTTGATGATATTAAAGAGGCATGTGTGTGTTATAATAAGATCATAGAGATGTCATCCATTCCTTCTGTTGCTGCTTATCGTGCTCTTGCTAAAGGGCTCTGCAAAAACGGAGACATTGATGAAGCTATGATACTTGTTCGTGGCTGCTTAGCCAATGTTGCTAGTGGCCCTATGGAGTTTAAGTATACTCTTAACATTTTCCATGCATGTAAATCAGGTGATGCCGAGAAGGTGGTTGAGGTACTGAATGAAATGATGCAGCAGGGATGTCCTCCAGATGATGTTATATACTCTTCTATTATTTCAGGCATGTGTAAGCATGGGACAATGGAGGAGGCAAGGAAGGTTTTTTCGAATTTGAGAGAGCGCAAGCTTTTAACAGAAGCCAATATGATTGTGTATGATGAAATTCTAATTGAACATATGAAGAAGAAGACTGCGGACTTGGTGGTGTCTGGATTGAAGTTTTTTGGTCTAGAATCCAAGTTGAAAGCAAAGGGTTGTACACTGCTGTCAAGTTGAAAATATGCAGCCACTCTGTTCTGTGACATGGGAACTGATGGCCATCTAGAATTACATTTCTAACAATACATTCTTCCCAAGATTAGAATTGCTCCCGAAGAGATTACCCGTCTTTTATACTCCTGTGCATGCGGCAGTAAGGCGAGTTAGAGAGAAGAGAAAGCTGGAGTACGCATCAGCAGGTGACTCTGGTGGCTTACCTCCTCCATGCCCCTAGAAGATCTCCAACCAGGACTCCTCTGACAACATCGTCATTTGCAAGGTCTCTCTTTCTGGCTCCATGTCTATGAATGACTATGAAAGTTTTACTTCATACGAATGTTGTTATTGTTGAGTTTTTTCGTAGTGATCCATCTCACCATCACCAATTAGTTAGTCTTATTGTTCCTTGACACCAATTTTTTCATGTTTAAAGTACCACTCTTGTATTACTTACTATTGAAAACCATCCAACTCTAGGCCGAGTTTGCAGCAAGAGCTGCTGGTTGCAATCAATTTAGTGTCATGAAAGTACCCAGCTTCATTTCTTTCTTGTGGCATGTTTCTATTACAGCCTACAATATATATATATTGCTTCCACTAATTGGACTTGGTAATAGGAACTTCACTGCTAGGATACCCAGGGAGTGGTGTTAACTGACTCCAATTATGTCAGCAATATTCCTCTCATCAAAAACTGTCATTATGTCTCTTTCTGACACGTTTAGGGTTATCTTGAGTAGGTTTTCATTTTTCTGTCAAAAACTATAAACTACATTGACTTGCCTTTACTTATTTCAAGGTATCTAGGTAAACCACAGATCATGTATGTGTCTCAATAATATTTTTTCTCCTTTTGTGGTTATTAAATCCAAATTGCTGATCTGTTCTTTCTTCTTGTGCAGCAGAATGTACTTTAGGATCACGTTGAAGAAATGGACAAGACAGTTAATGAGAACTCGTAGGAAATGGTGTTTTGTTGATATAACTGGAGAAGTTTTAGCCTGTAGGCTTCCTTTGTTCTCAGTGACCTGAAACTTGGATCAATTGGTGATGTTTTGCTTTTACCTAGATTAACTGGATTGAGGATACCAACTTTGTGATTGGAGATTTGAAGGTGAAGCTCTAATTAATATATGTGGTTACTTGATCAATTAAGTTAAAGGAATAATTAATGTTCTATTAGTGTGAGAATTAAGTGTAAGCAGTGTTAGACCATACTCTGAAGTATTTAGATGAGAGACCCTCTACAAGTTCATTAAAGCCAAACATGTTTAAGCTTAATGGAATTATGTCGCCATCTCTCTGCACTATCGTTTTCTTTCTTTATTATCTCTGCATTAACTTATTTTGTCCCTTGATAATCCTATGAAAAGAGTGGGAAAGTGGTGGAGAACCATGTAGATTTATTTCTTTCACATGCTTTGTTGATATTGTTTTTCAGACGTAAATAATTCTGGTACTTAAGAGGCACATGCATTGATTGAAGAGCACCATGGAGAGCCTGGCATCTTTTGTGCTAGAGTAATGCTGGAGATTCCTGAAATACTCCCCCTCTTCTCTACTCCTTGTCATTGTGGTGTCTCCTCGTACCGTCACGTCGGCCAGGAAAAATAAAAAAGAAAAAACAAAGGGACAACCAAGGACACTTGAGCTAAGATGCATTTCGATGAAACTTCTAAAATTTTATTAACTTTTAATTTCATTTCTCGAACTTTCAATGTGATGCAATCACTCTTTTGTCAATTGTTTACGTTAAACCCTATCGGAAACCCTCAAAAAAGGCCAAATTACCCCTCAATTTTTGTTTTTTGTTTTGTTTTGTTTTGTTTTTTTTTTAATTTTTAATTTTAAATCAAGGGTAAATTGGAAATTTTATAAAAATGTTAGAGGTATAAAAGTTATTTTATCAGTTTTAACATCCGGCTACTAACAGAGGAAGTACATTATATCAAATTAAAAGTTCAAGAAGTGAGATTAAGAATTTTTGAAATTTGAAGGAATCTTCTTAAAACGCGTAGTAGTTTAGAGGGTGAAATTATCACAAAAAAATGGTACACCCAAATGAAATTTTCTTAGAACAAAACATCCTAAATTCTCTTTCTCAAATCGCTTCCTATTGTGTAACACACAAAATTAATTGCTTGATCAGAATAGGCTCATTAGTGATAAAATTACTTCACCCGATCGGCTTCTGAAGGGGAAAAAAATATACAATGCCAAACTATACATTCATCCAAGAGGAAAAAATAAAAATAAAAAAACCACAAAAAGGACATAAACTGTACATCTAGTCATCTACACTTTTGATCTCACACAAATTAGTGGGTTTAACCATGACAAAAGCATAAGGATTATTCAAATAACAACAGCTAGCAAAGGGCTTCCTATCTGATACAAGCAAGAATTTCAGAACAAGTTTGGCTTGTCTCAATGAAAATCTTCTCAAATAAATCAACACTAAATGTTTACAATTATTTAGGTGATAAACAGAGATCCTTTTTTACTACAAGTAATTTTTTTCACTTGCTTAACTGAAATTATTCCAGACCTACCCGAAGACGTATAAAAAATCAATGATCAAATAATTTCTTCCCTGCTTTACCTAAAAGAAATCTGCATTTACAGGCAAAGGCCATAGGCAATGTATTTCCACCAAAGGAGGTGCTAATAAAGCTTTCATCCCCAGATCTTGACATAGCCTCTAAAATCTTACGACTCCCCTCTAGTAAGTTAGTCTGTCGTAGGAGGGTGGCCCTTTCCTGCACCATTTCTGAATGCAAAGGAAATGAGATCATGAGTCAGGAAGACCCTAACCATCCTTCATCAGTCAGGAAAAGGATAAAAGAATAACCTAGTAAATGAAATTAAAATTTGACATTTTCTGAAACCATACCAAGTCCATTTCAAAAATCAAAGTAAACGAAAATGAAAGTTTAGGGTTCCATCATGAGTCAGGAAGACCCTAACCATCCTTCATCAGTCAGGAAAAGGATAAAAGAATAACCTAGTAAATGAAATTAAAATTTGACATTTTCTGAAACCATACCAAGCCCATGTGGTGCCCAACAATTTCAAAAATCAAAGAAAACGAAAATGAAAGTTTAGGGTTCCATCGTACCTTGTTACAAGTATCATCAAAGGAGAGCAGGGATGCTGAGGGATCCCAGGTCAAGCACTCTTGGTAGGATCTGTAACAATTCAAGGCAAGCAAGTGTTGATAAACCAACATAAGTTGTAGAACTAGCTGCTAAGATGATCTCAAGAAACTGTACCTCTCCTAATCGGGCATTGATTTTCAAGGGCACAAAATCATCAGCCCGCGTTACACCTATGTTCACAATGGCAGTAGCAGCACCTGCCTCATAAGCAGCTCTGTGAAACTCAATGTGAAAAGCCTTATGAGCTACATATTAACAACACTGGGAGAAATGTGTGGGTGGATTTTCTCTATCAACCTATCCATATTTCTGGGTAAATAAATGGGTGAAAATAAAAATGCTTCATCTGCTTCCTAAATCAGAATCTTGACACTGAAACCAAACTGTCTTCTAATATGTAGCTACCCTCATCTAAGTTGGAAGAAGAAGAAAAGAATACTGTTTTTTCCACTATGATCCTTCATACGTTTACATGGGGTTTAAATATTAAAAAAAATTACAATCTATTATGGACATGTACTTATTGCAGATTACAATAAGAAATAATAGGAATCAAATCATGGTAAACAACATAGCATATCGTAAGTTTCCATCTTCAACACTTCACCTCAAGCTAAGGGTAAAGATGTTTCGCATGCCCAACTTGCATAAGGCTGAGTGAAGAACACTATAGACACTCCCTTTGTCAAAATATCTGCAATTTGTTCCTTTGTCTTCATATAAGTGCATATTATACCCGCTCATAGTTTTTCATTAATACAATGTCAAGTCAATTTCAACATGCTTAGTTCGATCATATTGGATAGGATGGTGAGCAATATTAATTGCAGCTTTGTTGTCACAATACAGTCTCAGAATCTTTGGAATCATGCCCAAGCTCTTTCAATGGTATCTTCAACCATAACATTTCACACTCCATGAATCATGGCTCTAAATTCTGCTTCCGCACTAGATTTAGCAACCACTAATTGTTTGTTATTACGCTGAGTAACCAAATTACCTGCCACAAATGTGCAAAACATGATGTGGACCATCAGATCCATAATAGATCTAGTTCAATCTGTATCTGTATAGGCTTCTATTTTCAAGTGATCATATCAAGAATGTTAGAAGAGTGTATTAGGGTTTAAGGGTATTTTAATCGTTGTTATATTTCTTAAAACCTATATAATAATATTTTGAGGTAGGCTAGGTACGGAGAATAAGCCTTCTCTTTCTCTCTAATATTTTTTATGCAAACCTCTCAACATGTTATTAGAGCCTAGGGTGTAATCCTTTCCTTGATACTGCTTGCTTCTCCCTTCTTTCCCTTTCTCCCCCAATTTTGCCTTGCTGTTGATCAAAGGAGACAGACTGGGCTTAATGCCCATGTTAGAAATGTCGTCGAGATCACTATCATCAATGGTGTTATGCCGTTGACATCACCACGGTTGGTTCTGTCGTCGTTGGTGGGTTTGGTGTAGCCAGCAGAACCGTACTTATGGCTGCTGGGTTTTAAGTGTTTCCCTATTTAAAAGAATGCATCAAGGTGGTTGGTAGTAGTCGGTCGGTAGTATCTATGGCGGTTGGTGCCGTCAGCAGTGGTAGGAGACAAGTACAATGGTGGTTTGGTGAGTGGGTTTCAGTGGAGATCGTGTGGTTGTGATCAGAGGTGGTGTCTGTTGTCGTTGTCGTCGTGGTCGTGGTCACCAGCAAATCTTTTGGTTTTGGAGAAGACAAAGTCTGTTTGGTTATAGAATTATTCGAGATAAGGATATCTAGAGCTCTAGTCGAGCTATTCCGGAATATGATACCACATTTCAGATCCAGCCCAAACCGAAACAGGTCAGGCCAGTTCAGCCCGACTCCAAGTTGGGCCAGTCCTATATCAGGCAACTCAGTTTGTCAGCGCGAGGCACTTTGATTTACTGGTTTTGGTCACCACCCGGTACGGTTCATTGTATTTTGGCCGGTCCAGCCTGGTTCAGGCCTTTTCGATTCATTTTGCGGTCAATTCAAGTCAGTTTTCTCTCTATTTCATCCGGTTCTGACTAGGTTTGAGTTGTTTTCAGCTAATACAGGTGGTTTCTGTTTGTTACACACTTTCTTGGTTGTTTGGCTTCGGTTTGGACTGTTTCTTGTGATTTTTGGCTGGTTGCTATAGTTATTTGGCATTGTTCTTTGTCCATGTTTCAACATTATGACCACTAAATCAGATTAATCACTTCAGCTTCTATGGGCAATGCTCCTATGACATCTGTGAAACTAAATGGGAAAAACTATGTTTATTTGTCGTTTGCTCAACAGTGAACGACGTGTCATTTTGGACAAGGCTATATGACCTATAGTTTGCCATTCAACGCTAAACGACCTGTCATTTTTCTCCCACACCAGAACCACCGTGCGAAGCTGCCAGAATCGTACCTCAGCCACAGAAACTTCTTTTCTTAGAAAACAACCTGAAACATACCCAAAACTAGCTGAAGAACCCAAAAAGAGATGGAATACCTTAAAGGAATAAACACTCAGACGCTCTCTTGAAAGAGCAGCTAAAGGATTTGACTCTACACTGACGTCAACGACTGTACAACCGATTGTTTCTCTGTGTTTTGCTAGATACCAGCAAGGATTCTAATTGCTCTGAAACCAAGTTAGACGAAGAAGAAAAGAATATTGTTTTTTCCACTATGATCCTTCATACATTTACATGGATTTAAATAGAAAACAGTTGCAAACTGTAATGGAAAGGTACTTATTTCAGATTACAATCAGAAATAATAGGAATCAATCTAATCATAGAGAATCAACACAGCATATTGCAAGTTTCTATCTTCAACAATCTATACAAGATATCTGGAAGGATAATAACATATATACACATACAAACAAAAAATTATTCAGCCATTAGAAAGTACATATTTTTTCTAGCTGAAGCACACGCTGACACCAAAAAAGCATTTATCCCCTTCTGCAACTGCCAATATCATCTTCTTGTAGCGAGCTAATGTGAAAATGTTTTCAGTCAAAGAGAACCCATATGTAGAGGATTAGCCAAATTAATAGAAGCTTTAGTCCACTATATGAAATTACGATTCAACTAATAGATACTACCAAGTTTTGTTAACTAATTTAGGATGGTGAAACCAAGGACAAATGAAAAAGATCTTTCCATATATAGAGGTACGTGGTAAACACTATAAATTTAATATTTTACTTTCTCTCACTTTAATGTGAAACATATGTACAGAAAAAAAGAAAAAAGAAAACAGAAAGGTACCTGACAAGCCGGTAAGCAGACATGGTCATCAAAGATGATCCTAATACAAGAAACGCATCACATCCTTTTGCAGTTTCCATTGCCTTATCAGCTCTATCCTTGGGGACATTGTCACCAAAGAAAACAACCTTCAAACATGTAAGATAAGAGTATCAAAAACACTGCCTCAATTGTTTTTCTCGTATACTTAAAACATTGAGTGTGCAAAATTGCTGCATGCAGATGGATTTCTTACATTTTTAGTGTTGGCTAATTCGGTGTCCAAAATACTTTAATGTAATTTGATTTTAGACAAAATGCTTTTAAGAATCCTTGTAAAAATCAAGTTTTCGGTGCTTAGTTTGAATGGGTCAGCAGAAGAGGCTATTTCTTGAAGCACAGATTGATGCATTCCAAGCGCTGTTCTATTTCAAGTTTGGATAGATGAAGATTGAAGCTAGGCAAAATGGTCTGTTCCAAGTGCCGTTCTATTTCAAGTTTGGACAGATGAGAATAAAGCTTGGCAGAATGCTCTGTTCTATCAGCCGTTCCAAATAAGGTTTGGATGGAACCTTTGTTCAATGTTGTTCAAAGACAAGTTGAAAGCTCCGTTCCAAGTCCCATTTCAAATGCAGTTCAGATGTGCCGCTCAAGAAAACCTTGTTTCTATGGTTTAACCAAGTCCAGTTCGGACGGGCCATTTATCAGTTTGAATGGGACAATGTAAGGAGCACATCGAAGACTTCCAGAGAACTCCATCCTAAGTCCCGTTCTATTTCAGTTCGAACCAAAGTTTTCCAGAGTTAGCCATTCTATTGGTCGTCCTATTTCAGTTTGAACTAGTAGTTCCAGGCTTCCAGTATTGACCCAGTCAGAGTAAAACAATCATAACTTTTGATTTCAAAATCCAAAAAAACAAATTCAATGGCATTGGAGAGCAAATTCAAAATGTTACAATTTTTTATTTCATGAAATGTTTTCAATTCCAACGTTTAGGGAGTCAAAACGGGCTGTGAATGTAAGACTGAAAAGCTGAATTGCTGGAACCTACTCCAATTTGAACGAGCAACTTACCAGTTCGAAAAGGAGTCTTAAAACTGCAATTCTTGATCAGCCGACTTCTAGAATTTAGGACTACTTTTCCAAGTCTATTTAAGGGCTTTTAGAGCACGATTTGGGTGGATTGGAGGCAATATTTCCAGAGAACAAATAGCCTTTTTCTTCATGTTCTAAGAGATAAAGTTTATGTTTTTGTGCTTTCAATTGCTCCACTCTTAAGAGTATTTGTTATAAACCACAACCCTTCATCAACAATAATAGAAACCTATCAAAGTTCTCATAAAGGAGATCAAGTAGTAGAATTTTTCAGAAGTTCTGAGAGAACTACTCGGTAGTAGACAAGCGGGTCACTTATCTAATGCAAGAGAGTGTCAACTTAAAAAGTTTTGTAAGTGTTGTATTTTCATTCTTCTATAGTTGATTGATTTCTTGGGTTTAGCTACTTCAGAGTGGTTTAACATTTAAAGAGTTCGTCGAAAGGTTTCCACTTCGTCACCAAATTACTTGTATTAATTGATTTATCGCTTTCATTATATTTGGTGAATGTTTGTGTTGTTACTTATTTTAAATTCCGCATTATTTTTATAAACACCTATTCAACCCCCCTTCTAGGTGTTATTGGAATCTTGGACTATAATTTTCAGGATTGAACCAAAAAGAATGAGGACTGAAATATCACCAAAAGATTGAACAATGCAAACAAGAAATTGGATAACAAATGACCCCCATTTTATTGCATGTGATGTTACCACCCAGCTTCCATACAATATGGAATTTACAGAACTGCAAAGCATACTCATGATGCAATCTTCCCCTGTATTGCACATCAAAATCTACAAGAACCTTTTCGTAGTTTAATGGGGTCAATGTGTTCATTTGAAGGGGAATAATGATTATCAACTATTTACTCTCTATTGTGAAGATATAGGTGATTTTCCTAAAGTCTACAATTGCTTCTAGATATTTCTAGTGCATATGAATTCAGTTGTTTAATAAGAATAACATAACAAGCCAGATCCAGTCAATTCCATTACATTTGTCCAGTGGTGCCTTGGCAAGCCTGTCACATAGATGTCAACATTACAGTTTAAATTCATGATCCTATTCGGTAAAGTAACAAAAGCTTTCAGAAAATGTAAACTGAAAACTTCTAATTTATAGCAAAAAAAAATATCTTACATCAGGTTTGAGCACACCATTGCATTTTTTGCAAGTAGGAATATGAAAATCCTCTTCCCAAAATTTTTCATCAATTTCAATATCACCGTCGGGTCTTTGCTTCATGCCAAAGCTTTTGTCTGACCCAGAGCTGCCATAGTCCAAGCTTTCAATTGCTGCTGCCCACTGCAGTAGAAAATTAAAATTTTGCTTATCAGTCAAACATGGGTTTGCACCTGAACATTAGATTCTACTGTTCAAGGCATAAACAGTCATATAAAGCATTCATAAATTAGAAGGCAACAAAAAACTGAAAACATGACAAATCCTACCTAAAAGATACAAGAAAGTGTTAGCCACGTTTGCAATATTACTTCAAAAAGTTTAGTTGAAGTTACAATAAGAGCTCCCTATAATCACTTATAAAGCTCAATTTCACTTAGGATTGAATGTATGACTCAACACCCGTGTAACACCTTCACATTCCACCAACCCAATATGGGACTTAAATTTTCGGAATGTCACAATCTTCCCCACTCAAATCCCTGATGTCCTCGTCAAGGCTTGTGTCACTATGCAATGCCTCAGCGCTATATGGTGTTACTGGGTTACTTTGATACCATTTGTCACCATCCAAAGAAGCATTAGTCACATATGTGCTATTACTTCAAAATGACTAGTTGAAGTTACAATTAGAGCTCTCTAAAATCACTTACAAAGTCTAGTTTCATCTAGTAAGAAACCAATGTAGACTTGGCACCCATGTAACCTCATCATAATTCACCAACCCAATGTAAGACTTAACTTTCTGTGGTGTCACATTAATGACCACTCATAAATCTCCTTATTAAGAAAAGGTGATTCCGAAAGTAACCAACGATGTAACATGAGAAGCTTAGATAGTTGCGAGTCCAAGAAGAATAAATTGCTCAAAACTAACCTTTGGATTAAGCTCCTTCACTTGGTCCTGAAACAAATTCCGACAAAAGGAAAAACCACAATCTAGACAAGCTACAGTATACACAGTCCCATGTATTTCAAGTGGGTTGCTACCAGCACGATGATGCAGCCTGAAACAAGATAATTATAAATTAGTCCCATTGGACTCGCTTCTAACATGTAGAATTTCTCAATCAAGGGATAAGGACATATAAATAGTTACCTGTCAACATTTTGTGTAGTCATAAAATTTATTCGGCCAGCATTTTCTAGAGATGCTAAAGCAATATGGGCCGCACTCGGCTGTGCTGCGGTAAACCGTCTCCATCCAGCATAGCTCCTGGTCCAATACCGCCTACGTGCTCGACTTGATCGGAGAAACTCCTGTTGAGAATCCCAGAATACTAGAACTTACAAAGAAAGAATTGACACAAACAGCAGTAATTGATAAAGTGATTATTCACAGCTTTGATCAACTGTTTCAAAATTTTGCAAGAATCGAGCAGAATACAATTAAAAGTTTACCTTGATGAAACTAGAAAGAAAAGTTGTGAGTAAATAGACTACCCCGTTTAAAACAGAAATGAGAAACAAATACATGAAGGCTAGTCAATATGCTTTGTGCTAATGGCATGTTTCTATAATCAAATAAATCTTTCAACTATGAAGAAATATCAAGGGAGCAATGACCACCTATATTCCAGAACTTCACACCAAATACAACTGTTGCCCAATGAGAAGCAACAAAGATCCCCCCACCCCACCCGAATTCTTCCCCTCAAATCTTCTTTCTGGTTATTAGTGTCAACTTTTTCTCCTACTCGTACACAAAAATTGCAGATGTTTTTTTTTTTTTCGAAACGAATTAGAACAATTGTCACCATAAAACATAGGATACCAGTATTACAATCCAAGTTAATACGCTCTCCATAATGAGTGGCTTAGTTGGCAAATGCCCAAATTTTGAGGAGCAACAAACACTTAAAACTTTTAAACATAATTTTCCATATTGTCCTTCAAAAAGTAATCAGCATGCATTTAGGCATATACATTTCTTTTACAATAAAGGCTGTGTAGCAGATGGTGTCTTCATGTCTTTTGTGGTGCCTTTGGAAGAAAAGGAACGAGAAGCTTTGAGGACCGTGAGAAGATATTGGCGAAGATTAAGTCGTTATTCTTCAATATTCTGTATCTTTGGACAGTTGCTGTTATTTCTCCCTTGGTAATTAGTTATCTTGTTTTCCTTGTTCTTTTTGCTCCTACTAGCTAGATGTTTTATCTTGTATACTTCATGTGTACTTGGAGGCGACTTACGCTTTTAATGACATTTTGATTACCTATCCAAATAATAAAGGTTATAGTGAAAAGAAATTATTTGATTTTGGAAATGGACATACATTATGAGGCAATAAAAAAAGGTGAATTGAGCCACTCAATATGGGATGAATGGAGCGATAACTCATGAAAATATGCCAAATTGTTAGAGATGGTAGTCTGAATAGATGATTATTTTTCAATTTCTTAGCATGTTCATTGAATTCTAGGTAATATTAAACCTTTCTGACAATAACTTGTTCGCTACTTAGCTTCTCCATTTTCATATAGTTCTTTATTTCCAACCTTCCTAACTTTGACTTCACTCTTTCAGTTAGCCTTCAAATTTTTTTTATTTTTTTGATAAGAATCATATCATTAAAAAAGCACAGAGGAGCACAACCCTAGTGTAACACCCCACCCCAATGACATACAATATTGTCCACTTTTGGCTCCCCTCAAACCATACTTCCTAGGAGGTCACCCATCCTAGTATTTCTCCAACAAAAGCATGCTTAACTGCGGAGTTCTGATGGGATCATGACCATCATAGCTTTAAAACGTGTTGTTATCATTAAGGGTATAGTATACATTTAAGCACATCCTCATCTTCATACCCAAGCGATATGGGACATCACAATCAATCACCCCTTCTTAGGACCAGCGTCCCCACTGGCGACCCTCATGAGATTAGCCAATTCTTGGCGTCCATCCCAGCGAGTGCCCACTAGCAACCTTCATGAGCTTGTGCACGCTCCCTCCATCTCAGGATGAGCAATGGCTCTGATACCATTTGTGACACCCCATCCCAATGACACACAATATTGCCCGCTTTTGGCTCCCCTCGAACCAGACTTCCCAGGAGGTCACCTATCCTGGTACTACTCCAGCAAAAGCATGCTTAACTGCGGAGTTCTGATGGGATCATGATCATCACGGCTTTAAAACGCGTTGTTGTCATTAAGGGTGTAGTATACATTTAAGCACATCCTCATCTCCATACCCAAGCGATATGGGACGTCACACCTAGAGTATACAAAGACGAACCCCTACATGGGAGAAGAATAAAATATATTCATGAAATCTGCTAAAGTATGGACAGCCGCTCAATAGTAAGCCACTATCCACATATACAACAAGTTAATCATATCCTTTTGCAACTCTACCACCGAAACCTCAACATCCTTCAAACATTATATGCTGGAGCCTTCCTTATTCATAATTGATTTAGGGCATGAAA
This sequence comes from Corylus avellana, assembly GCF_901000735.1. Classification (NCBI taxonomy): domain Eukaryota; kingdom Viridiplantae; phylum Streptophyta; class Magnoliopsida; order Fagales; family Betulaceae; genus Corylus; species Corylus avellana. Next base: position 12,748,763 of record NC_081551.1, on the reverse strand, counting down.
ACTTGTGATGAAATATGTCTGGTTTTATCATGAGAAAGAAATTGAAGAGAAGAAGATTTAGGGCGGAGACCAAAAAGGATGAACAGATGGAATGGAGTAGAACCTAAGAAAAGTAACAAGGTAGAGAAGATCATATCTGAGAGGGTCAGGGGTATCTTTCAAATTCAGGGAAACCCTGGAATTGAAAATGGGAGATATGAAATAAAGAGAAGCATCATACCAAGAAAAGAGAGAAAGATAAATAAGGAAGATGAGAAAACCAGCAAAGAAGAAAAGAGATAGAAAGGCAAGGATCAGATAGAAAAGAGAAAGATTTGGAAAGCAGGAGAGGGAGAAGAGGAAAGATTAAATGAGAAAAGAGTACTCACTTATCCTATACCTTTTTCAATGAGAAAGAGGCTTTCTTTAGGTTTCAAAAAACTTGGGAATAACAAAGAACACGCTAGATCTAAATCTTCGTAACACAATAATATCATCAAGACCTATACCTCCTACTTAAATTGAAGATAATTAATGCAGATAAAAATTACTCAATCTCCATGATATATACCTAATATACCTATATATTTTTGGGGTATTAGATAGAAAATACTGCTATAGGATATAAATAGCACACAGCACATGCCTTCAGATCACCTGATGAGTAATTGGTTTGAAACCAGAACTATAAGCTCCATTTGGGCTGCAACATGATAATACACAACAATATTATTTAAAGAGTATATATATATATATATAAAAAAAATTGAAATATTATTAAAAAGCACAAAAGATGCAATCCAAGTACACATGAAGTATACAAGAGATATACCCAACTAGAAAGAAAAGAAAGGTCAAGAAAATCATGAAAACCAATCAAATTATGATAGTCTAAACCAGTTGTCTGATGATAAAGAGTATTGAAGAAGAAAGACTTTAGTTCCACCACCATCCTCTTGCAGTCTTCAAAAGAAAAGAGTTGACAAGTGCTATGATCCCAAATATATGTAGATAGCTTGAAAATAAATTATATATTGCAATCTATGTAAACTTTAAAAGGAAACATCACTTTCACTAAGCTAAGATAAATACAACCACAATACCTTAAAATATAATCATTGTCACATTCTGAGAGCAAGAACACATAATGAACTTGCTAGTTATGATGGGAATAGGCAAATGTAAGAGAAAATAGGGGTGAATTTTATTCTACTCATTCATTCCATTCATTTCACATATATAGGCACTTTGTACAATGTTCTAGATAATAGACAGCTCATACTAAGATAGCTCACTAGGGACAACTCACCATGTTTCTAGAATAGGGACACATCACACCCCTTCTAGAATAGCAAACTATTCTCTAACAGAAACAAAACGCCAAACAAACTAACAACGTTTGGCTTGCATTAATGTTAACATTTCCTAACTATATGAACGACAGACTTATCTACTTACATTCAATCAAAGTAAAAGCGAAATCTTTGATATGTGACAAAATCATATAAGAGAAATATCGACAGAATGAGGGTCTATGACTGATAATGGCTTGCTCCTCTGTACATGTCATACATCCAATGTAGATGTATTAGATTGCCTCTCACTAATGCACAAATCTCCTGACTACTAGGAAAAACTGACGCAGACAGATACATTTATTTTCTTCTCTGACGACAACCAACTACCAAATGCAGCATAGATAAAAAATAATACATGTACATATATTATACAGTCAATGAAACCTTTGCCCACCCCAACATAGTAGAACTTTATGTGATTGGAAAAGGTAAGCAATCAATAGTCAACATCAAAGGAGGATTGACAGTGTCAACAAAACAACCAAGAACAACTATCAACTCTTGCCAATAACTACCTAAAATCATGAAAATTACTTGTGTAGAGTCTATATACACTGAGGGACAAAAAACAAAGGCTTAATGTGATCAATCACAAAGTGCAGCATCAGCAAACATAACAAGGTCTTCAACAGAAACATATAAAAACACAAAGACACAAACATCCTTTTGTTCTGTTTGGGGAAACTTTCAAGAAGCTTTTAATTCCATAAGTTACAGTTTAATGTTACGTCACACATATTAGCAGACATAAGGACCCAACATCAAAAGTTTTAAAGACAACAATTGTGGATCCAAGCTCACACAACCAAAGAGGAGCAAGAACCTTCTATAATCAGGAATTCCACATTCTGTGCTAATCCCAGCTCCAGTCAATACCATGAGCTTCGTGCTGCAAAACACCATATGACCAATAGAACAGAACTGGTGAGAAAACTAATAACAAAAAAAGGGTGAAAAGTAAACAGTTTGAGTCATAAGATATATTCATTCTGAAAGATATGTTCATAAGCTACACAAAGTTTTAAAAACTAAATATGAGAATATCTAAGATTGACCTTTGATCAAAGAATTGATACAAGAGGTTCACATCATTGATGCTAGGAGGATCTGAATCAGGAACCAACTTCTTGTCCCTCAAAAATTTTGAAGGCACCTTTTCTTCTCTCCCTGATGAAGTCCCAGGGATTGATATCCGACATGAGGTTTGTACAGACTTTACAGTGCCCTGGAACAATATGACTCTTCTTCCTGTGCTCGGAGATAGCCAATTTTTGCTATTTGATTGAAAAATACCTGAAGTAAAGAAGAGATTTCAAGCACATAATATCAACCATTTATGACGCACTTAAAAAACAAAAGTTGGGAATTTATTAAATGATGCTAAAACAATTTGGTAGATTGCATGGGCATACTTGCCTGGCATAATGCCCGATTTGAAAAAACTTGCACTTCTGGAACTCTGCATAGTCAACCTGAACAATTAAGTATCAAGAAATCCAAACTGCTATTGGACAGAGCCATGGAGAAATGATGCTGAATTACATAATCAAACAGCACACACTACTATGAACCTTGTCTAGATGGTTGAAAGCTTTTCAAAGAAACTTTTATAGAATATTCATTGCACTATTCCACTATAATAAAATCCCGCATCTTTATTTTTGAAAACTAAAAGCTATAAATATACTCATCCGATGTGTATGCAGAAGGTTGTGAATGGTGTAATTATCAGCCTTCAATTTGACCATTAGGTACCATTCATCTTCATCATATATAATTAATTTTACATTTAGTGGAATCTAGAACAATCTGCGATGCACCTAATAACTTTTTCTCTATGGGAGCTGAATAGGAAATAATTTGACAGTGATGAAAGATAGAAGGGTCTCCCTTTGATAACTCAAATAGACATAGAAAAGCATCAAACAAAAATGTGAATATATAAATCCATAAAATGTGAACTAGCATCTTATGTAACAGAAGTTGGCTCAAAGAGAAGTTTCCCAAAATAAGTTCAATTGCATTCTCTTTTTTTTTTTTTTTTTTCCTCATTGGTAAGATAAACATGCGCCAGATTCTTGAACTCACGACCTCACATTCCACCCTCCTCTTCTAGATGAAGAAAATGCCATTTGTGCCAAATATAAATAGTTCACACAAGAAGGGTTTCCAAGTGAAGGGAAAATATTCACTTAAATCACTACCAAAAACGCATGCCAATTCTAGTTCTACTTGCCTTCTACACACACTAACTAAACTTCAATAACACATTACACAATTTTATTAAAAAGACAGTGTTAAAAACAATTTGCATAATTATCTCTGGGGTCCTTTAAACTCTTCCAAGTAAGGTCTCATTGCAAGGAACGAATTTGAACTAGGACCAGGTGGTGGCTAGAGTTCTCTTCTACTCTATTTAAATTTTCAAGTTTTCCTAATAATTTTAAAACTTATTTATTGGTGTTTCCAAGTAACTTTAGCACTTCTATTTTTCCATGTTTTCCAAGAAACTTTAGGATTTATTTTATTTTCTTTTTGGAGTCTTCTAGTAACTCAAGGATTTCTTTCTAAGCTAGGATTGTAGATATAAAGGTTTGCATTGAACTTCTTTAATTATTGAGTCGTTGAGTTTATTATTGAGATGTTTTATTGAAAGGAAGGTTTTCTTCCTTATTCTTTCTTCCTTGTGGATTTCAAGGAATTCAAGAAAAAAGATGTGTTCATCTTTTCTTCTCTATTGCTTATGGTATTTCAGTTGATATCTATTCCCTAAATTGATGGCTAACCCATGCAATGGCGGCAACGTCCTTGGAAACAATCCTCGCAACAAGTAGGGCTCTCATAAGAGCCGAATTTATGGACTTCCAGCATGAAATGCAACAAACTTTCCATGAGACACAGTATGCTTTGGACAATATTTAAGCCACTCTTGCTCGACTAACGATCCAGATGTAAACCACAACAGTAATAAGATTCACAATGATGATGGGGCTCGCAGGCAACCTGCTCGTAATCATGCTCATATGTCTATAAATAGACAGCTAGCCTATAAGGAGAACTCTAGCGATGATAAAGAGTTTTCCAAATGCGTATTTTAAAAATTTGATGAAAACAAGCATCAGGATATTGGTGATGGAAAATCTAGAGATTTTCACATGAACTTGATAGACTTTATTTTGGGACTATTACAAACCCAACAGGGATTTAAAATTGTGCTTGTAGCCTTGTAGTATTTGATAGGAATTCGAAAAATGGCACATTTCATAGCTAGCAAGAAGACTTCCGGTGCTACTTATGTCTTGAACTTATTTTTCAAAGAAATTATTTGTTTCATGGAGTTTGTGAATCCATTATATTAGACTGAGATACTAAGTTTTTATCTCACTTTTGGAGCATCTTATGGAAAAGGTTTGATACGTATCTAAACTTTAGTAGCACTAGTCATTTAGAATCAAATGGACAGACAGGTGGTAAATCAAACTTAGGGAAATCTTATTCTTTACATTTTTGGAGAGAAGCCAAAGTAATGGGACCTTGTAGTCCCACAAACACAATTCGCTAACAACAATACAGTTAAAATATTCTTAGGAAATGTGCTTTTTGAGATAGTATATTGTACTGTCAGAACATGTATTAGATTTAGGCTTCACTTGTTTCACTATAAAATGTAAAATGTATCTCGTAAAACATTTTCAGTATTTTGAGGTGTTTGGCTATGCTTCAAAGCTTGGTCAACCGGAAAACATTTTCGGTCAACAGTAAAACACCCATTGTTTTCGGTAAAATGGTTTACCTTTATTTAATGCATAAAAGATTTCTCATTTACAACTCCTCTCTCTTCAAATCTCTCCTACCAGCAAATACCCACACCATAGTATATTTCAGACACCACCCTCTCTTCCGTCTGCACCAACCCCCACCGGAGCCACCCCATCAAAAATTTAAATGTTCATAATTTCACATTTTCAATACATACCAAACAATGAAAAATGTTCTCAGAAAAACTTTCTGAAAGTTACAACAAATACCCAAAAATTCTTTTTTTAAAAAATAAATAAATAAAATTTCAGCTAAAAACATTTTACATCAAAAAATGTTTATGTTAAAACAAACGAAGGCTTAGTTCCATTTCCTATGGATGAAGTGAGACAAAAGTTAGAAGAGTCAAATATCAAGTACAAGAAAACCACAGATAAGAAGCAGAGAGAAAGTATTCAAGCAGGGTTATATTGTCATGTTCTATTTAAGGAAAGACAGGTTTCCTGGGGAAATGTATAACAACCTCAAGAATAAGAAGTATGATTCTTGTCTCATCATTTGGAAGATCAACAATAATACATATCTTATCGACTTGCCAGATGATATGGCTATCTCTTCAACTTTCAATGCTCTTGATCTGTTTTTGTACCATACTTTGAATGATGCATCTTCTTCCAGTAATAACTCGAGCAAGGTCCGTTTAAGCCGGGAAGGCTGATGTTAGAGTTTTCTTTTGCTTTATTTAATTTTCGTGTTTTCCTAATAATTTTAAAATTTCTTAATTTCTGGATTTTCCTAATACCTTTAGGAATTGTATATTTTCAAATTTTCCTAAGAACTTTAGAATTTATTTTATTTTAGTTTTATAATTTATGTCTAGGCTAGGATTTGTAACCTACATACCAGCTTGAATTGAACTTATTTCATCATTGAGTCATTGAGTTTATTACTGAGTTATTTTTACAAAAAGAGACTACTCTTTCTAGTTCTTTCTTCCTAAAGGGTTCCAAAGAATTCCAGAATGAAGATGCACTCTTCTATTTTCTATCGCTTCTATCGTGTCACAATTTCAGTCTGAATGTATTCTGAAAAAAAATAAATAAATAAATAATACAAAAGATATTTTATTACATCATGTATTATTCACACTAGAAGCATTCTTGAGGCTAGAATACCCTGCACTTGGGGGCGAGAAACAAGGATCCAGAACCTTCTTAAACACCTGCTTCTTCTTGTACATTGTGCATTTTATCAGGCTCTATTAAAAGAGAGATTCAGTTCCACCATCTAATAAATACTACACAATTTGTATGTTTTTCCAACGCCCACACAGCCAGTTTTAGTAAACATTATCTTTTTCCCTAAAAACAAAATCCAAAACATAAATTCTGCTTCATCTGTATGTTTTTCTTCCCAATATTCGGAAACCCATGTCCCAAACATCGTTCCTTTTCCTTTCCTTTTCTTCTCTAACCTCTACTAGTAAATACTTAAATGTGTAAGAACCCTTCAAAACATAATATATAAGAAAAGCATTCAATCAAAAACCCAGAAATGAGCAATATTCAGAAAAATGACTACGAATAAATCCAACCATATATAATGAGCAAATATAAGAGAAGGAATTGGAACTGACAGGGAAAAAGGGTAGGTGGAAAGGCAAGCGCGTGAGCATGGCCATTTAATTGCCTTCGCAAATTTGAATTCTAGTACGCTGAACTCTCTTACTCTCCTTCTCTGAGAACCTGTCAGCAAAGGTGATCGGATTTTGGCAGAGAGAAGAGGCAAAGGCTAGTGTCGGTGTCTCTCTTCCAAGCATTGGAAGCGTCGGAGGTAGTTTCTAATTTCTATTTCTTCCAATTTTGGTCTACCGGGAATGGGGGACACTTTTTCCACGTTGCAAACTTCTCTACCATTTAAATCTTTACAAGAAATAAAATACGATCAGTTGTATTTATTAATAAAAAAATTGTTATGGGCCTAACCATGGTTAATATATTTAAGGAATTTGAAATAGAGATATTCATTTACTACATTTTGGAGGGTAATATTGTCTAATTTTTTTTTGCAAAATTTTTGACAAGTTTGCACTCCGAAGGGCATATTTGAGTGTGTATTTGAGAGGCTTAAAAATATGTTTAACACTTAAAAAGTCCATTTAAAAAAAAAAAAAATTACTTGTTTGGTAAAAAAAATTAAAAGCCCTTTTAAGGGTTTAAAAAGTCCAAAAAAAATGGTCAAAATATACTTTAGGCAAAAGCTAAAAAATGAAGCTTTTGTCAAAAAGCATTTTTTGACTTAAATGCTCTATTTCTCAAACATGCTCTAAATGCACTAAGGGCTTGTTTGAGTGGCCTAAAAGTGCATTTAACACTCAAAAAGTCCGTTTAAAAAAAAAAGTATATGTTTGGTACAAAAAATTAAAAGTGCTTTGAAGGGTCTAAAGAGCCTAACGTACTTTTGACAAAAGCTTAAAAATAAAACTTTTGTCAAAAAAAGTATTTTTTGATTAAAAAAATATATTTCTTAAACACAATTGCAAACATGCTCTAAAATTGATCATCTCCATAATTGGAGTGGGCAATTATTGTTAGCGGGCAGTTGTCTTAGGTGAAGTTAAGTGTTAGTGGATCTCAACCATATAAGTTATCTTATGTTGTGGGTAGTGGGTAGTTATTTCTCGCATTTGGTATTGTATTTAAAGCTTGTTAGAATTCTAATGAAAGGTATTAGAAGCATTTACAATTGAAGCCGTGAGCTTATATAGCTGTGTGCTAGAGGAGGAATTGGCCCATATTTTTAGTGACATGGCAGATGGACAATCACATGAAAGGGAGGATCGAAATTTGAAATTTGATGGGCCTTGGATCTAATGGTTGTTTCATGGCCGACACATCCTTAATGGGCGGTCACTTCAAGACAGACATCATTAGCAGTGTGAGCCACCCGAGGTCGGACCTGATCGTGCTGCTAGTGTTATGTACGATAGTGTACAATATCCGGGACACTCGTGTTGTATTGCAGGTCACTAGGGACAGTGTCAACTTTGCTGAGAATAGGTAATATCTCAGGTATACCATACTGTTGAACTATAACTGTTACCTTATATCATATGCATATATCGTATACCTATATCACATCTATGGAAAACTATCATAATGGACTTGTTGCATACTTTATAAAAACCAGAGTTCATTACAAAAATTGGCATGGGCATTCTATGCATTAATATTTACTAAGTCTTTAGACTTACCCTTTTATTTTATGTTTTTCCCCTTCCATTATGAATAATTGTGCGATTTAGCTATCTTAGACGAAAATGCATTCAGACCAGACATGAGTGATTGCGTAGGTCTTATTCGAGTCATTTTGGAAGATATGGATCCAGTTTGGTTACATTCTATGTGGACTGATGGAGGAACCACCCAAACAGAAATGATCGGGATTGTTATCTCTTTAGCTTTGCTTAAACTTAGGATTTGATTTGTGATATTCTGTTAAGACGATTATATTATGGGTTGTAACCTTATTTGATGATGGTCTGATGACCAATACATTTAATGATTATCTTTATATTATGAGATATTTTGTTTACTCTGGTATATGAATGTGTGGTTATGTATGTAATGCTCTCTATCCCTATAGTTTAAAAAGTCTTCCACTAAGGTCTCCCGTCTATGAGATGTTAAAATTCCTGAGTCTATGATAGGGATGGAAGACGAACTATGGAATCAATTACTAGTTAATTGACTTGCCCATCGAGGTCGTTACAATAACATCTCCCTTTTCCATGCTTGGGCTTCCCAGAGATGACGTACAAACAGAATCCATGTTATAAAAGATGCTGCAGGGATAGAATGGAGCGATAAGCAGGGAGTAAGTACAACCTTTGTTAATTTTTTTCAGCAGCTATATATGTGAGAAGGGACGAAGGGAATCATGGAATGCCTTGAACGCCTTCAAGCCACGGTTACAACATAAATGAATGAAACCCTCTTGGCTGAATTCACGAGTAGCGAGGTGGAGACAACCCTAACATAGATGGCACCATTGAAATCTCTGAGGCCTGACGGGTTCACGGCAGTTTTCTTTCAGCAGTCGTGGTCCACAGTGAGCCTTGAGGTATGTGCAGCGGTTTTGGGTTTTCTAAATGGAGGAGTTTTTGACGATGCTCTTAATAGTACTTATATAACTTTGATTCCCAAGAAGAAAAAACCTAGCAATGTTATAGAATATCAGCCCATAAGCCAGTGTAGCATACTTTATAAGATTATTGCGAAAGTGATTGCTAACAGGTTGAAAAGGGTGGTACCTCATTTCATTTCCCCATTCCAAAGCGCTTTCATCCCAAGAAGACTAATTATGGATAATATCTTGGTAGCTTTTGAGGAGTTACATACCATGAATGGGAGGAAAAAGGGGAGAAAAGGGTTTATGGCGATCAAGTTGGACATGACAAAGGCGTATGACAAGGTGGAATGGCTCTTTTAGAGGAAATAATGCGGAAAATGGGGTTTGCATCAAGGTAGATCCAGATGGTTATGACCTGTGTACGCACGGTTTCTTTCTCAGTCTTGATCAATGGACAACCTCATGGGTGTTTTTTCCCTACGAGGGAAATCCGACAAGGCGACCCACTTTCACTTTACCTGTTCATTTTATGTACGGGGGGCCTTAGTAACTCGTTACGAAAAGCAGAGACCAAAAAGGAGAGTACAGGGCTATCTATCTCAAGGGGAGGGTGCGGCTTAGTCATCTTTTCTTTGCGGAAGACGGTTTGCTATTTCATAGGGCTACTCTAGGGGAATGGTCAAAATTGCAGGGGATACTTGACACCTATGAAAAAGCCTCGGGACAACGCCTTAATAGGGATAAGACGTCCCTATTTTTCAGCAAAAACACTAGTCTAGGGACTCGGGAAATAATTCAATTGATGGTAGGGGCTAATTCCACACATTGCTATGAGAAATATTTTGGCCTCCCATCCTTAATTGGGCAATCCCGGATTTGCTCTTTCAAGAATATTGAGGGGAGAATTTGGATTGTCTAAATGGGTGGAAGGAAAATTTTTTATCCTAGGCTGGAAAGGAAGTGCTCCTCAAAGCGGTCATTCAGGCAATCCCTACCTACACGATGAGTGTCTTTCAATTACCAAAGTCTTTATGTAAGAAAATTAACTTTTTGATGGCAAGGTTTTGGTGGGGGCATAAAGACAACCTATCCCGGATAACATGGATGACTTGGAACCGGATGGGCTTTACAAAGAAGAAAAGTGGCTTGGGTTTCAGAGACATTGAGTGTTTTAACCAAGCTATGCTAGCAAAACAGGGATGATGTTTACTAAAATACACCACTTCTTTGATGGCCTAAGTTTTGCAGGCAAAGTACTATCCAAGGGGTAATTTTCTCAAATCCAAACTGGGTTCCCAACCTTCCTATGCATAGCGAAGTATATGGAAGGCAAAAGAATTGATTAAGGAGGGTATCATATGGCGAGTAGGTGATGGACAAACAATTAAGATTTTGGGTGATCGTTGGATCTCATCTCCAACTACAAATGCAATTCAATCGCCTATTAGCATTCTGCCTCTTGATGCACAGGTGTGCAAGCTTTTTAAGGAGGGCCAACAAGAATGGAATGCTCCACTCCTGCGGGAACTATTCAACCATGAGGAAGTGGATAAAATCAGTAGCCTGCTTCTCTGCTCTAGAAGACAGCCAGATAAACTTATATGGAATGGCACACAAATTGGAGACTTTTCAGTTATAAGTGCCTATCATTTGGGCAAAGAGATAATGGAGAAGGATAGAGGCTATGGATCATGAGGACACCCAGTCGAAGAACTTTGGGGGACTTTATGGAGAATACAGGGTCCACAAGTGGTAAAAACATTTTTGTGGAAAGTATGCCACAACATCCTACCAAACAAGGCCAATCTCCATCATAGAAAAATCACAACTGACCCATTATGCCCGCTGTGTGGAAGGGAGGAAGAATCACTAGGACACATACTTTGGAGCTGCCTGTCTGCAAGAGACGTGTAGATGGAATGTGGTAGGAAGTTTTAGAAATTTCCAAGCGCTGAAGAAGATTTCATAACCATTTATGACACTGCAAAGGACATTAGATGATACAGAGATGCAATTGTGTGCCTTGGTCGCCAGACTAATTTGGCTTCGAAGAAATGGGGTGGTGTATCAAGGAGAGATGGTGTCTCCAAAAATGATGGTGAGCAATGCCAGGAAACAAGTAGAAGCTTACAACACAGCAATGGCGGTTAGGAAGGAAAATAAGGGATCTTCTGTGATGGCAGGAGTAAAGTGGTCCAAACCTCCAGAAAATGTAGTGAAACGCAACTAGAATGCTTTCCTTGATGAGTGACGAAAAACAGTGGAATTAGGAGTTGCTCGCGACTTTGAAGGACGGGTGTTGGCTGTTATGTGCGACTGAAAATCCATGACGACCGAACCAGAAGGGGCAGAAATGCTAGCTTGCTAGAAAAACAGTTGCAATGTGTCTCCAAATGGGGTGGGATAAGGTATGGTTCGAGGGAGATGCACTCATGGTGGTCAATGCTCTACGATAGGAGGACAAACGTGGAGGCCGCTTTGGGCATGTCATACAGGAAGTTGTTGAGAACTTGAAGACACTGTAGGAATGGCGGGTGGAACACATTCCACTGGAGGCCAATGGGGTAGCTCACAATCTTGCTAAGTTTGCTTCATCATTTACACAGAGACAGCTGTGAGTAGAAGGTTTTTCACCCTGTATCCATGAACTTGTACTTGCTAAACAAGCATTTTCTTGATTAATGAAAAAGGATTTTTCTCAAAAAAGAAAAGTTTTTGTTATTTCTACCACGACAATTTCGGATCTAGACCCTCAAACGCTAGATAGGCGGTAATTAGCATATATTAGTCACATGATTCAATAGAATGATAAGTTTTTAATTGTCTTGCGTCGTCTCTTTCCATTGTTAGAGTATATTCACCTAACTACATAGTTCAAGATTATCACCTATCTACAGTTGAAGTCTATTACCTATCTACCGTTGAAGTTTATCACCTATTTACAGTTGAAGTAGTCTATCACCTATCTATGGTTAAAGACTATTCACTTAGTCATAGTTAAAGACTATCTACGGTTGAAGACTATTCACTTAGTCATAGCTAAAGACTATCTACAACTTAAGATTATCACATATCTACAATTGAAGTCTATCAACTATCTACAGTTGAGGATTATCACTAAGCTACAATTGAAGACTATCACCTAGCTATAGTTGAAGTAGTCTATCACCTATCTACAATTGAAGTAGTATATCACCTAACTACAGCTGAAGACTATCACTTAGTCATAGTTGAAGACTATACACAATTGAAGATTATCACATATTTTTGTTTTCATAACATACATGATTTGTACAAGTACAAACCATAACAGACATGATTGAGGTTACAAGATGCACAGCCATCCCTTCGAAGGCCTTTTTGACATTTGCCCCAGGTACTGGTGGAGGTGTTGCCTTGTGTGGAGCTACGGGGGCGGGTGGAGGCGTTCCAGTTGCTGGTGGAGGGACGGCTCTGACTACAGTCACGAAAAAAGTAGCATGATAGTGAGAATGAGGGTCATTGTGGTTTCGAGAAATGGAAGGCTCTTTGTTGTTCTGAGAAAAATAGTAGAGAGGAATAACTTAGTACTTTAAGCATAGTTAAAATGATAAGACGGCCTCCTTAGCTCCACACATGGCGACGCCTCCACCAGAACCCAGGGAAAATGACAAGACGGCCTCCAGAGCTCCACATGACAATATGGCATCTCCACCACTAGCTAGGGCCGATGACAAGACAGCTACCGGAGTTGACAGCAGCTTCGACCAGTACTAGGTCATACCCAGTTTATTTGGGGCCTCCTAATGCTCATTTGGCAAACCCTCATTCAGACTACATTTGCCATTGCCAATCTAACAACAAGAAGATACTCGTGGACTGGTTGATCTTTTGTGGACTGATTGAGGCTATTTCTGATGCCTACATTGGTAACGAGAAGTCTATCAATTGTGGACTTTCTAGCTATGCGAAGAGACACTTGTTCTCTAAGGTGGGCTTAGAAAGAACAATACATATAACTATGAAGTTAGAAAATATTTTTATGCTACAACAAATATCTCAAGTAGCGGCAGCGTGTTCATCAAGAATCCATTTAAAGTATTTAATTGTCCTTAATCATGCTTGTTGTGGTTTGTACCTATACAAATCATGTATGTTATGAGGATATAAATAGGGAAAAATGTAGTTTACCCCCCTAAAGTTTCAGGAGTTTTTCAATTTTAACCCCAAAGTTCAAAAATTGGCAATCTACCCCCCTAAAGTTTCAAAAATTGGCAATTTAAACCTTCCGTTTAATTTTTTCGTCAAAATGGACGAAAATCTATGAAATTACATTATTACCCTCAGGCTTTTTTAAAAAAATTTCCATCCAATTTAACGGAAAAATTAAACGGAAAGTTTAAATTGCCAATTTTTGAAACTTCAGGGGGGTAGATTGCCAATTTTTGAACTTTAGGATTAAAATTGAAAAACTCCTGAAACTTCAAGGGGGTAAACTGTATTTTTCCCATATAAATAAGTAATAACTTTCAACTGTAGGTAGTCTTTAACTATGAATAAGTGAATAATCTTTAACTATAGCAAGGTGATAGTCTACTTCAACTATAGATAGACTACTTCAATTGTAATTAGGTGATAATATTCAACTATCGTTTCATCGTTCATAATTAACAAAACATTTGAAACTTTAATCCATTAGCAAAGGAGCATTATATTCCTAAAAATGTTTCATACGTTTGTAGGTCTTGAATTAGAGCCAACATATGATCCGCGAGCTCTATGGTTCGACTCCTTGTTTCTTGTATAGAAGAGCTACTAACTAGTAGACCGAAAATGGCATAAACGAATAAAAATGGAGAGTAGAAAGAAAATGGGCTCACCATTTTTGTTAATGTATTACTTCAAATAATACCTCCACCATGTCCGCCATATTTTGTCTACTAGTTGCATGAAAGAACGTGCTCATCAATTTTTTCAAGCTATCGCAAATCATATGTTGGCTTCAAGTGATGGTCTACCAACTTACAAAACTTTTTCTCTCGAAAATATTTTTTGACTTGCAATTTTAGCCAAAGTTGAAGCAATCACATTCCACTAAAAATATTCAAATTTTGAAACAATATTAACCACGATTCAACTGAACTCACAAACTCAACAGTGCATTATCTGTCTCTTGGTTTGATTGGCTGATTTCTGAATTCTCAGAATCTTGTACTGCATATAAGCTCCAACAGGACGACGCTGAATACATAAACTTGGCCTTTCTCTAATTCCCTACTTGTGCTTAAATACTCTAGGGCTATGTAACGTGACGTTGCTCTAATAGACGACATGGAGGCATGTGACTCCTCATGAGCCATCGGCCTTATCAAACCAGAATCAGCCACCACAACCTCTAATTCATCGTTAAGCAAGATATTATTTGGCTGGGCATCTCGGTGAATAATCTTGGGGTCACTCACCTCATGTAAATAATGTAAGCCTCTCATAGCACCCTTGGAAATTCTTTTTCTCCTTCCCAAATCCAAAGTCGTCTTTGCTACAATGGAGATCACATGTATAAAGATAAATTGTTCTATTATTATTGGAGACTCAAAACATTATTATATTTATACATATAGTCAGCTCTATCTACCTTAAAGATGGAAGGGTTGTGGTGGTTAAAAAACATAAAGGAAATAAAATTATATGGGGTGTGGACGTATTTAAGAAGGAAGTGGAGATTATAAATCATGCCAGGCACCAACACATTCTTCTATTACTTGGAATTTGTGTTACAACAACTGAAAGATTTTTGATATACCTCTACATGTCCAATAAGAGTCTTGCTTTTCCTTCAGAATGTAGATTCAACTGACTATATATAGTTTTAATTATTTCTACCATGACAATTTCGTATCTAAACCCTCAAACGTCAGTCAAGAGGTAATTTGCAGATATTTGTCACATGATTCAATAGAATTATCAGTTTTTAATTGTCTTGCGTCGTCTCTTTCTATTGTTAGAGTATATTCACCTAACTACATAGTTAAAGTCTATCACCTATCTACAGTTGAAGATTATCACTTATCTACAATTGAAGTCTATTACCTATCTATAGTTGAAGTTTATCACCAATTTACAGTTGAAAACTATCATCTAGCTACAATTGAAGTAGTCTATCACCTATCTACGGTTGAAGACTCTTCACTTAGTCATAGTTAAAGACTATTTACAATTGAAGATTATCACATATCTACGATTGAAGTCTATCAACTATCTACAATTGAAGACTATCACCAAGCTACAATTGAAGACTATCACCTAGCTATAGTTGAAGTAGTCTATCACCTATCAACAGTTGAAGTAGTATATCACCTAACTACAGTTGAAGACTATCACGTAGTCATAGTTGAAGATTATCTACAGTTGAATATTATCACATATTTTTTTCTTTATAACTAACATGATTTGTACAAGTATAAACCATAACACACATGATTGAGGCTACATGATGCACAACCATCCTTCTGAGGGCCATCTTATTTTTTTGCCCTAGGTGTCGGTGGAGGTATTGCCTTGTGTGGAGCTCCGAGGGCAGGTGGATGCGTTCCAGTTTCCAATAGAAGGATGGCTCTGGCTACGGTCATGAAAAAGAGTAGCATGAGAGTGAGAGTGAGGGTCATTGTGGTTCCAAGAAAGGGAAGGCTCTTTGTTGTTTTGAGAAAAATGTCTGAGAGGAATAACTTAGTACTTTAAGTGTAGTTCAAACTACAAGACGGCCCCAGTAGCTCTACACAAGGCGACGCCTCCACTGGCACCCTGGGCAAATGACAAGACGGCCCACGGAGCTCCACACAAGGCGATTCGTCCACCGACACCCAAGGCAAATGACAAGACTGCCTTCGAAGTTCCACATGATAATACGACATCTCCACTAACAGCCAGGGCCATAACAAGATGGCTACCATAGTGGACAGCAACTTCGACCGATGCCAGGTCATACCTGGTTTGTTTGGGCTCCTAATGCTCATCCGACAAACCCTCATCCGGACTACGTTTGCCATTGCCACTCTAACAACAAGAAGACGCTCGTGGACTGGTTGATCTATCATGGACTGATTGAGGCTATTTTAGATGCCTTCATTGGCGATGAGAAGTCTATCAATTGTGGACTTTCCCGTTATGCAAAGAGACACTTGTTCTCCGAGGTGGGCTTAGAAAAGAACAATCCATATAACTATGAAGTAACAAAATATTTGTATGCAACAACAGATATCTCAAGTAGCAGCAGAGAGTTCATCAAGAACCCTTTCAAAGTATTTAATTATTGACATGGTTGCGCAACAAGTAGCCTTAATCATGCCTATTATGGTTTGTACCTGTACAAATCATGTATGTTATGAAGATATAAATATGTAATAACTTTCAATTGTAGATAGTCTTTAACTAGGAATAAGTGAATAGTCTTTAATTATAGCAAGGTATTAGTGTACTTCAACTATAGATAGCTGATAGACTACTTCAACTGTATATTGGGAGTAGTGATTTTTGGGACTCCGGCATTCTTAAACAATAAACACGCTGGTGACGTGGCACATGCCACGTCTACCGAGTTTATATATATATCAAAAACAAGTGTGACCCATCCCCGACCATTTCATTTTCCCCCAAAAATTTTCCCCCCAAACCTATTCTCCCTCCACCTAGATTCTCCCTCCACCGACACCGGCGCTGTGATCTCCTCTCCCCACTGTCATTGCCGCCGACGACACCAAACCCTTTCCTTTCCCCCTTTTTCTTCCCCGACCCATTTTCTCCCCCACCGGCATCGTGCGTCCTCTCTTCTCCCCACTGTCGCTCCACTTCCTTCCATCAGCTCCGGCCAGAACCCGTTCCCCCACGAGAGGCAGCTCTTCCTCCAAAACCCTCATTTTTCTGAAGCCTAAAATGAGAAAGTAGCATAGAAAAGTGAGAGTCAGCTTTTCCCCCATCGTCACTGCCACCGATGAGCTCAAAACCACTCCCCCTAAACACATTTAGTTGTCCTGTCTTCAGGGAGCACCACTACGAGGTACCTTTTCTTTTCCTTTCTTTGAAAATCATTTCCGTATGTTGTGGGTTGGTTTTTCTGAATGGTTTTGCGGAGGAGCTGTGATTGTGTTTCTGGGGTTCTAGTAAATTCCATTTTTGTGTCTTGGATCTTTCGGTTTTTCCTTGATTTTCTTGTTTGATTTTTCTAGTTAATTTTAGCTGTGCGTACATTTTTGTTTGATCTTTGGATATTTGGGTTGCTTATTGTTTGATCTTTGGGTTTTCCCTTGATCATCTACTACCGGTCGACCACTTTGTTCGCCAATTTGTGCCGTCATTTGTTAACAAAAATGCCACCAAATTGCCTTCTTCTTCTTTTTTTTTTTTTCACACTAGTTGGTTTGGTTTGAATTTGTTTGGTGTATGTGTTCTGCCATATTAAACAAATATTGAAGAAACTAAATAATGGAAGCGTACAAGCCAATAGATATAACAAAGGTAACATCAACTTTGAACATTTTTGGAGAGAATCCATTTGATAAAATACACAACAGCTACTACATGTATAATAATGAAAATCTGCAGATGAAAGTTAGCAACAAGAAATCAAGATAGAAAGAAATAAAAGCAACATGACATAAAATGGACAAGGTCAAAGGTAAAAGAGAACAATCTTGTGGCAAACTGAACAAAATCTAAAAGACTTAGTGGACCACATTGAATCAATGCCATCTAACAATTTATCTCAAGTCACATCTCTAAATGATGTATTTCAAACAATTCCTACTCCATGTCCCTTTTTCTTAGTCCTTACAAAACTCTTCCTTGTTTGCAAGACATCTCCATTTGAAGATGTTGTTGGCCTCCAAAATACCATCATAGAAGTATTTGTCTTGACTTATAACTCTTAAAAGTGGCATGGCCTAGATATGTAGTCTCAATAGTACCTAATACAAAACTAGGTGGAACAAGTTGCTTTTGAAAAAAAACAAAAATCAGTAGATAAGACAAGGAATGCACTCAGAAATGGAAAATCATTGCTTAAGACTAATATTTTTTTTTAAAAAAAAAAAAATATATCAAAGCTTATTATCAGTGGGAAAAAGACAACTCACTAAAAATGATGCAAAATGTTCTAAATCTGAAGCTTTTCCGTGCTTTGATTTTAATATTTTTAGCTCGTGTAGCTGCAAGTTTAATAACTTGATTTTTCTTCTGTTGAGATAGTTTCTATAAAGTTGCCCGGTATTAGAACTGTGTTTTGTTTGGGGTTAGTGATGGTTTACTTCATTGTAACTTGCTTTGGATGCTAAAAATCATTAAAGAATACACAAACAAAAACAAAAAAAGATGGTAGAAAATTTTGAACATTTGTGTATTGTTAATGCTTACTGAAGCATACAACACTTCTAAATATGATACCTAATTCAATAGAAATGTGGTGTGTCATGTACATTTCATCATAATTGTTTACTTTTGATCAAAATTGGAGGCAGCCCCTTGAATTTATTTCCTTACCCCCCCAGTAAGCAAATAAAGTGTTTGTGTTTTATTGATTTGACATTTATGGATGCAAATTTGTTTGCAGGTTGGCTAAACAAGATGTTGTATTAGATTTTTCTAGTGTACCTTCTTTGGTTACTCTATCAACTAAGACGGTTATATATAGATATTATTGTGGATATAAGTGATCTTGTCATAAAAAACATAAGTTGAAGGTTTCTTTTTTTGAAACAGCTTGATGGGGATAAGGGAAGACAGCAAGCCTCCTAATCCTTCCAAACCAGCTTCTTCAGCTCAAGTATCCTTGTTTTTTTGAATGCATTGCTCTTTTTTGTTCAGCTAGTACTTTTAGTACATGTTACAATATTTTTTTGGAACCATTGCTCTTTTTTGGCTAATGGTGGTGTATAGTTTTTGCAAGTGTGGAATAGTTGGAATGGTGCATGTTTTTTGTAAGTGCTGCACATGTGGAATGGTGTATAGTTTTTGTAAGCGTTAAATAGATGCAAACCACTTTTGGCTACAACAACTACCTATCTATTTATTGTATCCATTAGGTATTTCCAAATCAATTGTTGACCAACATTGAAAGAATTATTACACTAACTTTTGACTTGGATAGCACATTGACAGAATTTAATTTTCTATTTTATTTTCCATAGATGAGTATATGATTCATCCATTTATGATACTAAAGAGTTGAAGAGCTTCATTGTAATTTAACTCATTAACCAAGTATGTCCTAGTTTTTGAATTTGTGGAGGGCTATAGAATGTCAATTGGTTGCAACATGCATCCAGAATCTAAAAGGGGAAATTTATTTGTGGCAGCACAAAGTATTTTTATTATGGGAATTCATCAGAATATATACACTGAAAAATATACAAAAATTATTGCATGCAGAAAATGGGAGGAAATCACATGTGGCATTAATTATTTGCACATTGTTTGATGTTTAATCGCTTAGGTGCAATTTTATGTATGTGTTGACTTTTGACGTTGTTGAAAAGTCTTCGCATCATCAACATGCAGCTTAGCCTATGCCGTCAGAAAGTTTCAATATGTATGTAATTGTACAAGTCGATCAAAACCCACTAAGAATATTGATTTGGTTTTTTGTTTGTCGGTACATAATAGTGCTGCTATTCTCATAAAAAATGTATTAATTCTCTATGTATCTTTCACCTTTCTTCCAGGTTGATGTAGAGATTCCATTCAGAACAATTGAGTTGCAGAAAGCAGAAAATCTAGTCCAATCCACAAGCAAGTCCCATACAATCTTCTTCTTTGCCCATCTAATTTATTTACTAAAATTTAAAAGTCTTGAAATCTTTTATTTATTTATTTATTATTATTTTTTTGCCTGGTAGATTTTTATTTATTTATTTATTATTAATTTTATCTAGCTAGCATGTTACTATATTAACATTTTGTTCTTGGCATCATCAACATGTAGCTTCCAAATACAGTGGATTTTCTCTTCGGCTTTGTTTTGATGCTGCTCTATATAGTTTACAAGAAGGCCAATTCAGTTCTGGTCTTGGAGGAGCCGAAGCTGCATGTACCTGAGCACATCATTGTACATGTGCTCGTTACCACACTTGTGTGGTGGTTTTTAAGTTTATTAACATGCGCCCACTAAGAATATTTATTAAGTTTCAATATGTATAGCTGATGAATACTACTCCACCAAAAATTAACCACTCAATATCATGTGGTGGTTTTTAATTTGTTTGTGTTTGTGAATTTGAATGATGCTTAATTGAATATTGATTTCACTTAAAAGTTCTATGATTGCTACTCTCAAGAGAACATGAGAAATGCAACTTGGTCAGGAATCAAATGTAGCAATAGATAAGGAATAGTACATACATAAATTTTGATACTAGGATCAAAGCTATTATGTCTTTGTTGTCTAACAGGATACTTCCTACCTACAAGGTTGCCAAATTAGTTACCAGTTTCTTTACTTTTTTCTTAAGAAGAAGTGAACAACCTAAGGCTAGTAATTTAGAGAAGTAGATTTTATTAATATTATTTTATAAGGGGGCGACATTTATTGGCTTGATTAAAGAAGATAATTTAAGCAATTTCCTCCCCTTTCCCTTGCCAATGGTTAATTTGTTGATGATCTCTTACTCATTCACGGACTCACTCACTTAAAATAAAAAAAGAAGCTTACCATTATACATGAATGGCCATCCTTATAAGCTATAAGTCACAGCTAGTAGAAGGTTAGATTAAGCCACTCTCAACCTCAGTACTCTAGCACAATCTCTTTCTTTTGGGATAACTCAAAGATGGAGAGAAAAAAAAATGGGGTTTTGTCTTATTCTACTTTCTTTCTTTCTTTATCTTTTTTTTCCTTGTATATTATACTATTTTCACATTTACAATTGTTTAATTTTATGTTTAAGATCTTGCAATCAAAAAGACACCAACCAAAAAAAGAACACGAAGATGAATACTTTTAAACATGCAATGTCATGTCCATCCTCAAAACACTGAAAAAGTAAGAAGTTTCGCAAACCTTCCAAATCAATCTTAACATAATAAACTCGTACAACAATATATAATTTGAAACTACAAACTAATAGCATCGTCAACCAAAATCAACAACACTGCCCCCAAGCTCCAAGATCTTCTAACAGGTTCCATCATTCATGAGATCCCTACAAGAATTTAAAACATTTAACCCTTAACAATATAAAATGAAAAAGAACAAAACATGCTAAATAACTGCAGTAAGAATAAATAGATAGCAAGCTAACATTTACAGAGATGGTAGGAACAAACTCACCGTGTTTAAGTCATATGATGTATTCAAAACGTATTAGAGACAGTCAAAAGTTCCACTCACCGAAAGAAAAAGGCCAATGATAAATCATTTCCAAAATTTGTTTAAAAAATCAAACTCAATTATAACTTTGAGGAATACAGAAATTTTAAATTGATGAAAGATTAGAATGACAAAACATGCTTGTAAGAGACTTTATAAAAGTATAAGCAAAAGGAATTGGAAATGTAAATGAAAAAGAGGCATGCAGTTCATCCCATCATGTAGATCTGTCACAATTGACTAGTTTGCATAAATTTATTATTCCTTCTAAATAAATAAAAAAGAAAAAAAAATCCAAAACATAGAAGAAGTCCAATACACACACTCTCTGTGGCGTTGACATACATGATCCTTTGTTTATATATTTTAAGTCCAAAATTAGAGCATTAGTAACTTCATTGACGATTTAAAACGTAAAAAGAAAAAAAATGCAATCCAATAAGCAAATATTTCATTAAATATTTCCATAATATAACAAATCAACACGATAGTTTTACCTAGGGCTGGGAGTCGGATAACTCGGTTACGAAAATGGCATTTTCGCATTTTGCACCGCCATGGTTAGTAAAGTCATATTTTTTACCGACTTCTTCTGCCAACCTTCTTTTCCGTTACCGACGTGATTATGGTGACAATTGGTAATGTAGTAATCTTTGCTAACCTTTCATATGACTATATATTTAAGCAAAGAAATGGAAAAAGACAGTCGGTAAAGTCGGTTAGCGATGTCGGTTAGTTAGAAATGTTATTCTGCCTACCAAACTGAGTTCATAGGAAATAGAAAAAGTCTAGCGCCTACCGGCCATCAGTTAAGCGGTGACAGTCAATGTCGGTCGATATTCGGCCGGCAAGCGGTATGCGGTTATTTTGTATAGCCCTAGTTTTACCTATTAATGAATAAATGGAAAAAAAAAAAAAATTAGGTCAATATAGGAAGAGCAGTACAACCTAACAAGTCAAGTAATGAGAAGTTTCGGTGTACCTGTTGGTAAATGAATAGGATCACAATGAAGCTCTCCAGCTATTTAATTGAATAAACAGATTGACCACATGCTTACATATAAAAAATGAAACAAAACAAAAGGTTCTATCATTGTGCTATACAAATCAACTCTCATACCCTTGAATAAATGTCATTTAATATAGTAAAGCCAAATAATTGATTTGGAAATACATGGTAGGAACAGTAAATAGATAGGTACCTGTTGTAGTCAGAAGTAGTGGTGTCCATCTATTCAACGCTTAATAAAACCATACAAAAACCATTTCACAAGTTCAGTACTTACAAAAACCATACACCATTCCAACTATTTCATACTTACAAAAACTATACACCATTCCAACTAATTGATACTACAAAAACTATTCACTACCATTAGACAACTACATACTCAAAATGTAGTATCATCTACTAAAAGCACTAGTTGAACAAAAAAGAGTAGTGCTTTAAAAAAGAAACAAAATAGCATGTTCAATTGCCTAGTCGAAGAGGTTGAAACCTGTATCCTACAACAAAACAAATTTTAAGTTAGCAAATTAAACAAATCTGCATAAATTATAAAAAACTTTTTTTTTAAGACAGAGAGAGAAACAGAAAAAACTAGGTTCTTAAAAGCAAAACATTACATAATCAAAAGTGCCACCACCAACAGGTGCTAATGCCAACTTCTCCATCCCAGCTAAAATAAACTTTGTGATTTCTTTTGAACCCTACAAGTATTTAATGGTTTTGACACTTACAAATATATAAATCAAAAGGCAATGGAAATTCTACAATTTAATGTATACTTGAGTCATTACACTATCTTCAATTCCTAAGGCAAGGCAGTAACAAATTTTATTTTCAGAATTCTATAACATAAAATGAGCAGGGCTGTGAACATTACATTCTGCATTTCCAGCACATTAACCCTAACACACGCATTACAATTACAATTTCTGAGGATTAGTGTTCAAAGTAAAAAAAATTTAAGGAATGTGAGCTTACCACAATTTGGGGCAGCAACTGATGGAGGAGTGACCGAAGGGGATTGGCCATGATTGAGGGTAGCAGTAGGTGGATGCGTGGCCAAATATGTCGAGCTGGGGCTTGCAGAATGAATTGTGTCGGTGGCCTTCCAATCGTTTGTGGAGCCCATTGTTAGTTCCATTGTGGTAGTGGAGGTAGTAGTCGTAGGTGGTGATGAAGATGGCAGACTACTTTCTCATTTTGGGTTTCAGAAAAATGAGGGTTTTGGGGGAAGAGCTGTCTCTCGTGGGGAATGGGTTCTAGCTGAAGCTGATGGAAGGAAGTGGAGGTGGTCGTCGGCAACAGTGACATTAGGGAGAGGAGAGGACGCAAGGTGCCGGTGGGGGAAGAAAATGGGTTGGGGAAGAAGAAGGGGGAAAGGAAAGGGTTTGGGGTCTTTGGCGGCAGTGATGGTGGGGAGAGGAGATCATAGTGCCAGTTTCGATGGGGGATTACGGTGCTGGTGCCGGTGGAGGGAGAATAGGTTTGGGGTAAAAATTTTGGGGGAAAATGAAATGGTTGGGGGATGGGTCGCACCTGTTTTTGATATATATTTTTTTTAATTATTATTTATTTTTTTATTTGGGCAGATTTGGCATATGCCACATCACCGGCTTGCTTACTGTTCAAGCACACCAGAGTCCCAAAAATCACTACTCGTAAATAGGTGATATACTACTTCAATTGTAACTAAGTGATAGTTTTCAACTGTAATTAGGTAATAATCTTCAACTATAGTTTCATCGTTCTTAATTAACAAAGCATATGAAACTTTAATCCATTCGCAAAGAAGCATTATATTCCTAAAAATGTTACGTTTGTAGGTCTTGAATTAGAGCCAACATATTGTCCACAAGCTAGAGCTCAAGAATATGGTTCAACTCCATGTTTCTTGTATAGAAGAGCTACGTACTAGTAGACCGAAAATGACATAAATAAACAAAAATGAGGAGTAGAAAGAAAATGGGCTCACCATTTTTGTTAATGTATTACTTCACATAATACCTCCACTATGTCCGCCATATTTTGTCTACTAGCTCGTAGCTTTTCTATGCATGAAAGAATGTGGTCAACAATTTTTTCAAGATGTCGCTGATCATATGTTGACTTAAAGTTAGGGTCTACCAACTTACGAAATTTTTTCTCTCGAAAATATGTTTTGACTTGCAATTTTAGCCAAAGTTGAAGCAAATCACATTCCACTAAAAACATTCGAATTCTGAAACAATATTAACCACGACTCAACTAAACTCACAAACTCAACAGTGCATTGTGTGTCCCTTGGTTTGATTGGTTGATTCCTGAATTCCCAAAATCTTGTACTGCATATAAGCTCCAACAGGATGATGTAGAATAAGTAAACTTGGCCTTTCTCTAATTCCCTACTTGTGCTTAAATACTCTATGGCTATATTACCTGGCGTTGGTCTAATAGATGACGTGGAGGCATATGACTCCTTATGAGCCAGTGGCCTTATCAAACCAAAATTAGCCACCACAGCCTCCAATTCATCGTCATGCAAGATATTGTCTGGTTGGACATCTCGGTCAATAATCTTGGGGTCACTCACCTTATATAAATAATGTAAGCCTCTCACAGTACCCATGACAATTCTTTTTCTCCTTCCTCAATCCAAAGCCGCCCTTGCTGCAATGGAGATCACATGTATAAAGATAAATTGTTCTACAATTTTTGGAGACTCAAAACATTATTATATTTATACATATACTCAGCTCTATCTACCTTGAAGATGAAAGGGTTGTGGCGGTTAAAACATAAAAGAAATAAAAATTATATGGGGCATGGACGGATTTAAGAAGGAAGTGGAGGTTATAAATCATGTCAGGCACCGCCACATTCTTCAATTACTTGGAATTTGTGTTACAACAACTGAAAGATTTTTGATATACCCCTACATGTCCAATAGGAGTCTTGTTGTTCATTCAGAATGTAGATTTATTTGACTATATATATTAGAATGTTTTAGTTATTTCTACCACGACAATTTTGGATCTAAAACCTCAAACGCTAGTAAAGAGGTAATTAGCAGATATTTGTCATATGATTCAATAGAATGATCAGTTTTTAATTATCTTGTGTCGTCTCTTTCTATTGTTAGAGTGTATTTACCTAACTACATAGTTGAACTTTATCACCTATCTACAGTTGAAGATTATCACCTATCTACAATTGAAGTCTATTACCTATCTACCGTTGAAGTTTATCACTTATTTACAGTTGAAGTAGTCTATCACCTATCTACAGGTGAAGACTATTCACTTATTCATAGTTAAAGACTATCTATGGTTGAAGACTATTCACTTAGTCATAGTTAAAAACTATCTACAGTTGAAGATTATCAGAGTGGGCAACCCGAGGTCGGACTCGGTTGGGCTGCTAGTGTTATGGATGGTAGCGTGGAATGGTTGGGGCACCAGCATTGTATTACAAATCCTTCGGGACAGTGCCAACCCTGCTGAAAATGATTAATATCTCGGGTAGACCATATATGATAGTTATGACTTATAAAGCATTAGTTTTCTACACTAAAATACTTAGTCGATTGCCACTAGAAGTACATCACTTTTCTTCAATAAAACAATATATTTAGGGTGTATTAACAGAGACAACGCCTCTTTCAAACCTCTGATAAAATTGCATATGTATTTTTGCTCAATAATAATTGGCTCATGTCGTACCCATCTGAGAGGTTTACTTACTAAGTCGTTAGACTTACGCAGTTATTACATCTTGTAGGAAACCCACTTCTAGAAAAAGAAGAGTGGCAAAGTTGCCACTACGGACTTTGCTTAAGATTATGATCTTCGTGTTGATACCAGGTTTGCTTAACTTATTATTTCTACTAGTTGCTCTGTGTCTACGTTTCGAGGATAATACATGTTCCATTTATGGTTATTAGACTTCTCAGATTAATTTCACATTCTTATGCATTAACCTTGATGATTGCTTAAAGGGGCGGTTCCCCATCTAACTACCAGTTTGCTAAATAGGGGTATTTGTCAGTAACCTTACCAGACTGGTCAAGGCTAGATTTGGGGGTGTTACACTGCAGCTGAAGCTTCTATCCCTAGTGAAGTAGCAGCCGTGAGGAATCATACTGTAGTTAAAGCACCTATCGTGAAGAACAAGGCTGCTACTGCAATTGATGAAGATGAAGTCGAGAAGAATGCTACTATTACAGATCAAGAGAAGAATAGAAGGAGTGAGGCTGCAAAACACTTATCCAAGACAAAGTGCAAAGAAAGAGAAGTTAGATACCTATCCACGACTGTGTGCAAAGGAAGAGAAGTTGGATTCAAACCAACTTCTCATTCCAAGATTGAAATAGAAAACCTTCAAGTCATTAATGTTAGATAACATTATGAATTCAATCTCTAGTTTTCAGCTTACAATTAAAAGCTCTTGTAATTACTTAGAACATCTCATGTATAGTTCAAATAGGTTTCTTCCCTTGTAATTGTTGATGTTAATAATAAAGTTTTTCTTCAATGGTTTTGGTATTCTGCCAAAATCAATCAATTAAGGTTTTCTTTATAGTATCAAAGCCCACGTAGGCACACACCCTATATTAATTTTTCTTTCTATCACCTATCTTTGTAATGGCAGTTTCTACTTCTCTTATTGCTCCAACCTTTTCTTCTTCCACGCTTGCCCAATTCAATGGCAAGCTTGAAGGTCCAAACTACCTTGGTTGGACAACTTAATTTCTTCCAATCCTGCACACTCACGAGTTGGTAGGCATCGTTAATGGATCTAAACCGTCTCCTCCTTAGGAACAATTTCTATTTTCTGCTTTTATTATTTTTCTAACATGTTTATAAGAAAGATATGAACAAATAAGTGGATAATAAGTACAACCAAATACTCTGAGTAACATCTAGTCAGGTGTTTGATAAAATAATTTTGAAAATTGAGAGTCATTGGATAATAGAAGGGTGGGAAACCGACCAATAATATACGCATGAGTAATGCTAAAAGGAAAATTGGATATCATTTTTTTGCCCTCCCAAAATTAATGTAGGAAGATATAAATCAAATAACAAATTTTCCTTCTCAAAAAAAAAAAGGGCATAGTCCACTTAACCCCCTCAAACTACTACTCCAATAACAATCTACTTCCCAAACTATCAATTGCGACAATTTACCTTCCAAACTACTAAAACAATGACAATGTACCCACAATTTTAACAAAATAACAAAATTACCCTTACTGAAATAAAAACAAAAATACTAAATTTTTTTTTTTTTTTCAAAATTTTAAGGGTATTTTTGTCTTATTGAAAATTTTATAGGGGTAATTTCGTCATTTTGCTAGCATTGGGGGGCATATTGTCATTGTTTTGGTAGTTTGGGAGGTAAATTGTCGTAATTAATATTTTGGGGGGTAGATTGTCATTGGAATGGTACAGGGGTGTCAATGCAGGCGGTTAAAAACCGCCCGCTTACTGTTAACCGCTTAACCGCTTAACCGTAATAACCATTAACTGCCTAACCGCTATAAATGCCTAGTTGTTAGTGGTTAACCGTAACCGTTAATCGCTAACCGTCAATCGCTAACCGTCTTTTTATATAATATATTTTTATAATTACAATTATAAAAATATTTATACATATAACATAATCACTTGATCATTAAATCACTTTTTTTTAAAAAAAAAAAATAATTAAATCACAATTTGAGTATTAATATATTATCACTATAATTTATATGATTATATGATATAATCACTTGATCATTAAATCACAATTTTTTTTAAAAAATAATTAAATCACAATTTGAGTATTAATATATTATCACTATAATTTATATGATTATATCACATGATCAATTGATCATTAAATCATTTGATTATATAATAACAAATTATACATATATAATATGACATAACTCATAAGTATACCAATTCATACTAATACAACAATTAAATATCTAGAGACTTATTTTCAATGTATGTTATAAACTTATAAGTCTATATATTTTATAAGTCTATATAAGTCTACATATGCATATGAATAATATAAATGTATAATATCAATACTTAATCATATAATTCAATGACAATTCAAATACTTTATTCAAGACTTCAAGCGAATCATATTATTAATGTACAATGATGATATGATTCGTATAATATCAAATTAAGTAATTGACATTGAATTAAACAATGACTAATGTGTTACTTATAAACACAATTTAAGTATTAATGTATTATCATTATATGTTGTGACAATTGTCTGAATTCTAAACTTTTTTTTATATGTTGTGTTGAATTTTTTTTTTTATGTTTTTTTTTTTTTTTTTAAAAAAAAAAAAAAAAAAAAAGTTAACCGGTTATGATTTAATATTTAAGGAAATTTTTTTTAAAGTATAAGTAAATGTAAATTTTGGGTCAAATATTTTTGATATGGGCTCTTTTTATAGGAATTGGGCCTAAGAAGACACTAAAAATACATACAAAAAGAAAAAGAAAAAGAAAAAAGAAGAGGGTAAAAAAAAACCCCAAAAACGCCCAAAAAAAAAGCCAAATTTTTAAAAAGAATTAGTGGGCAGTTATCTATTTCACTAACCGCTAGGCGGTTAGTGAAATCTACTAACCGCTAAGGCGGTTATGGTTGGCGGTTATTGCCAATAACCGCCAACCGTAACCGCCTTGACACCCTTAGAGAGTGATAGTTTGATAAAGTTAAGTGAACTTTATAAAAAATAAAATAATAATAAATAAAAAATTAAAAAGAAAAAAACACAAATTTTCAATTCTTTGCCTATATAAAATATGAAATTGAAATAATTAATACGGTGTTCATCCTATAATGTTTGCATACGTTGTTATATTCACACATTTTTTTATAGAAAAGATAATTAATATTCAGTCGGTTGGAATTTCAAAATATAATTGAGTGGATAAATTTTCAAACCCAATATTCAGTTAAAAGGAATATGAATTAAAATCTGAAGATGAGGCTTGCTGAAGTCCAGGCCTCGTCTTCTCTAATGGCTTCCCAGATTTGCTTCCCTCTCTGGACCCACAATCTCTTGAAGCATAACAATGCTCCAACATTCTCATCTCCCAGAACCTTCTTCTCAATTTCCTTGTCATCAACTCAACAGCAACACCCAAAAAGCATTTGTAATGACCCTCACAAAGATGCACTTGTCTCACATTGTTTGAGCAGGAGGAAGCTCAGCCTCTCAATTCTTGCAGTGTTTTGGTCTTCTGGGCTTTTGCCAAACATGACAAAGGCCATTTTGGCTGGCGAATTGGAGCTTGAAAGGTATACAGATCCCACGGAGGGTTTCACTCTGCTCAGACCCTCTTCTTGGACAAAGGTATATATGGATTGCCTTATCATACAAATCGACCCAAACTTTCACCGTTGTTGGCTGAATAATTGAGGTTAGTTTTTGGGTGTGAATAGGTTGATAAAGCGGGGGCAAGTGTCCTGTTTGAGGAGGCAAATAAGGGAAGTAACAGTGTAGGGGTTGTGGTAAACCCTGTTCGTCTTACAAGCCTCGGAGAGTTTGGGAGTCCTCAATTTGTAGCTGATAAGCTTATAGAAGCCGAAAAGCGCAAGGTAACTGTTTGTTTCAATGCCTGTTCGATGGGCGTTGCCCGATTGGTGATGATTGCAATTGCTTCTGGTTTGACAATTAAGTTTCAGATAGGTGCGGTTTTGAGTATGACTTATATGCTTGTTTCGTACCAATGCCACTTTGCCTTGGTCCATTGAAAAACGCTAAATGTACTCTTAATGCGGCATTGAAATTCACAATTGAATTTTAAACAGATTAATCTGTATATTTCACATGAATGGTGATTTTCGTTGCCTCGTAAGAGAGTAAACACTTGAAAGTACATGTGGCATTTCTCTTCATCTGATATCTGTCAACTGATTATTTTGGAGTGTTAATTGTTATATTCATGACTGATTGGCTGATTGAAGGTCAGGAAAGAACATTAAAAGCTTCAGCTAGAGAAATAATCTAAGTCATGCATGTGCAACCTCAATGCTTCTGCTTAGATGTTTTATTGAGTGATCACAAATTTGGTCAAATGATGCTTGGTTGAGATTGCTGCAGCCTTTTTTATAAGAAGAAAAATTCAAGGCAAGCAGTCATAAGAGTTCTCCTGTCATGTAGGAAAGTACAAATGATGCTGAGGTTATTTCAGTTGCGGAGAGATCGGGCCAGGGAGGCTTACAAGTGTACGAGTTTGAGTACAAGGTTGACAGCACAAGGGGAGGGATGAAAAGGATCTTTTCGGGTGCATTTGTGGCGTCGAAGAAGCTCTACCTCCTAAATATTGCTTACTCAGACAAACCAGAGAATCCTCTTGACATCCACACAAGAATGATGTTGGAGCAAGTGCTTCATTCCTTTGATGTGGCTCCGGTGACATAACATTAGAGCTGATTCTTATGTTGACTTCTTTTTTATGCCTTAGCAAGAGTCTTCAACAGCTAAGGTAATGCTAATCACTTGTCTTGAGTTCAGTTAATGTAGATGAGTTTTCTGAAAGTAGATATGATTGAAGTCAAGTGCAGTTTTTTTCCAGGTCACTTGATGGCTTAAAATTCATCCTTAAGCATAAATTCATAACCAAAATAGAAAGATAAAAAGGGAAAAAAAGCTAGTGTGGAAAACCGCTCTTAGATACATACTCTTCCTACATGTATATTTATGCATCCATTATATATGTTTATGTATGTATGTATGCATGCATGTATATATGTGTGTGCATATATGGATGCAATTCCATGATTCACATGGGCCATGAAAAGCATCCAAAATATGAGAATCATCACTGTACACAGTCAAGCTCATTTAGAAGTATTATTATTATTATTATCATCTCTGTTTACATACTCATTTTACAATCTGATCGCAATGCACTAGAATGGAAGTGACCTATGCTAGCTGATGCATTGTAAATGGCAGAGAATCATTCTTTGAGGTTGATCAAGAATAGAATCACCCTTTCAGGACATGGAGAAGAGTGTGACGGTTTATCACCAAATCTCTTGAGTTTACATTTTGTTGATATGAATTTTGGCAAATAGCCCTGAGTTGTAAAGAAATACAGTTGTACTATTTTTGTCTAGCGGTAATTGTTTGACCAAGATTTCTTCAGCAAAATGCCTCAAGGGTTTTTTTGCTCATTGTGTTATGTTATTTTAAGTTTATGGACCGTATTAAAATTCTTTTCCCTCTGGCTAAAATCCTTCTTGTTGATTGGTGATGTGGTTGTTGTAACATCCTTATCTATAGCTCTATAATGCTAATATGCCACTACGGCACTAATTAACAAATAGGAAAAACTTCACTTATTATCTCTGATCTTTTATCACTTTTATAATCAGATTTTTAAATTTTAAAAAATGTCAATTTAGGGTTATCATCTTTTAGAAGTTTGCAATATCAAATCCTAATGAAAAAAAGGAAATCCCCAAAATAACTCGTCCAAATTTAAGTTATATTTGTAATTTTATAAATGTCTTAGGGGTATTTTGGAAATTTCACTCATCAAACGTTTGATTCAACTTTAAATTTTAAAAAGAGGGTTGACATTACAAAAGTAATTGAAAGATTAGGAGTAGTAAATGAAGTTTTCCCTAACAAACATCAGCACGTTAAAGCTCTTAAAAAACAAAATGGAATGCTCATTGCTTTTGCCTACAGAAACTTTCAAACCAATGGAATAGAAAAATAGTCAGGTAGCTGACCATTCTCTTGCATGTTCTGATTTTTCAAATGCTATTGGGAATTGGCAACTAAGATATAATCTGATTGAATATAGTGTTATAGTTTATAAAGATCCTTTTCACACAGTGTTCAAGCGGCGTACTCCACATTATTTTTCTGTATGGGATTGAAATTAAGACTTCATCATTAAGGTTTTGTTTACATATCTCTTTGCAACCAATCCACTGGAAAACCCTTGGGCATGTGCCCCAAATCATGCTGTATCTATCCACGTGTACGTTGGGATTTTTCTAGTAGTTTTCCTACTAGTTGCTTCCATGAGGATTTCGTCTGTTGCACGTTTTCTTTTGCAGTTCATGCATAAATTAAGATGAAGTGGAATACTTCTAGCTTATGGAGAACGATCCTCTCCATATTTGAAATGGAGGGTAGCAGGTTGGTGTAAATGAGGGGCAAAATTGTCCTAATTTTAATGTTGAGAAAATTTTGCTCATTTTTAAACACTAAGGCCTGTTTGGTTCGCAGATTAAGTATTCCGTTAGGAAAATGAATAACTATTACGAGAAATAGAGGAAAGTGAAATGGAATAGTTATTCTTAATTTGGTAACAACATATATATTCTAATTAGAGTTAAACCAAAATTACCAAAAATTCCATCATTCTTTAAAAAAGAAAAAAAAAAAAAACTCATATAAAAAAATAAAATAAAAGGGGAAACCAAGAATTGCAGGGGTGGCCGGCCACCCCTAGCATGACTTGGGGGTGGTCGCACCACCCCCGATGGATTTGGGGTTGGCCTTGCATCAAGGGTGGCTTGGCCACCTACGATGGCAATGGGGGAGGCTGCGGCCACCCCCTAAACATCGTCGGGGGTGGCTGCAGCCTCCCTCGTCACCATCGGCGATGGCTAGGCCACCCCGAAATCCATCGGGGGTGGTCACACCACCCCCGGGGCACCTCGGGGGTCTACCCTATGGTGCTCTGGGGGTGGTGTAACCACCCCCAGGTCTTGCTAGCAGGTGGCCAGGTCTTTTTTTTAAAAAAAAAATAAAAAACAAATTCTAGGGTTAAAATAAAAAAAATAATAAGATTTTTTTTGGAAAATCTATTTAATTCCATAAGAAATAGTAATTTCACTCATTTTTTAAAGGAATAGTTATTCCTGTATGTATGAGATTAGTCATTTACAAGGGAATAATTATTCTCAAAAATAGACCTTTACCAAACGAAAAAATGACTATTCCATAGGAATAGCCATTCTATTCTAGGGGTCTATTCCGCAAACCAAATGAATCCTAAGTGGTTCCGAGAATCCTATTCCCTGCAATAGGAGAGGAGCATGTGAGTGTAGAAAAGGTCTTCATTTGTTCGGGCTTTAAAGACTAGCAACAACTTCCCTTTGATTTTCCTTAAGTTTAATAAACAAAACTTTTTTTTTACTTTCATATTCAAATATACTTTATAACTTCCCTTACATTTTCCTATACAATTAAAATACTATTTCTTTACAAAATACAAGTTTCTTACCTATTCTCCAATTTTTTTACAAAATCCTAACATAATCTTGAATAAAATGCAAAAAAATGAAAGATGAGGGAGGAATTAAAGAGAAATATTTATATTAAAATAATATATGGGGAAGCTCTTTTAGTTCGCTACATAATTTTTAATGTTTAGGGAAGCGCAGATGAGTTTTTGTGATTTTTTTTTAGATTTTTCATATATATAAGAAGGGAATGAGTTATTGTTTTTGTTTTGTTTTTGTTTGGTGAGTGCAAAAGTTCAACATTAGTAATGTAGTATCTTATTTAGACAGAGTTTTCCTTAAAACTGGGTTAGAGAAAATTCTTTCAACTCTGTTTATAAAAATAACATGTGTCATTTTTTTATTAACATGTGAGATGCACATGCGTTTTTAATAGTAAGGACAAAGTTGAAATAAATAATATTAAAAACTCATGTGCATTTCACATGTTATTAAAAAAATAACACAAGTCATTTTTATAGACTGAGTTAAAAAAACTTCCTCCAACCCAAGGTGTGTTTGATAAAAGGTTTTGGTTTGATATTGTAGTAAAAATTGATTGATGTAAAGAAAAAGTAAATTTTTTTTTTTTTTTTTTTAAAGTGAAAAATGAAAAAATATTGTTCGGTAGTGATTTTTTTATTTAAATAGTAATAAAAAGTGATTGACGTCAAAAAGTTAAAAAATAAGATAAATAGAATGAAAGAAAAAGTGAATAGTATTAAAGACAAAACCTGTTATTAAATGAATTCCAGTTTAAAGGAAAACTATGCCCATCTTGTCATAATCTAAAATTTGAAAGGCCTTTTTTCTACCTTTATCTACGGAAGAATGATTTTCAGTTATTTGGATATATACCAAGTTCTTGAAAAGCGTTGTTTGTTTGTGGGATTGCTGTCAAAAGATATTTTTGAATGCTCGCAAGTTGGAAGTGGTCAAAAGTCTTTGGTTGCATGTTGTTTTGTAGCCCCGATCGAGAATATTCAATGCTGTTGTACAACAGATTGAGGTGATTCGCCGCACTCTTGGACCGCCTGTATTCCCAACGTTGAAGTAACCAAATAACAAAGCAAAAGAATTATAGGCCACGCAAAAACCAGTGCGAAACTGAAAGTGTGTCTTCCTGTTCCTTGGTGGGAACTCAAACATTGCAACACCTTTGACTCGCTATTCTTCACCCTTTTTTCCCGAAAGCTGGATATTCTATAATGTTCATATGTTAAAAGTCAACCTCTCTCTCTCTCTCTCTCTTGAGGACAAGTTCCATAGGACTAGTCCAGTTTCATTTTTGGTAATTGGTTTTTGAGCTCAATTACCAAATAAGATTTCATGGGGCACATCCAACGGGAAGTGCAGCAAATCCCAGAAATGGATTCCGGGGAGAAGCGGCTCAATGAGCTGGGTTACAAGCAAGAACTCAGAAGAGAAATGGTGATTCTTTATTTGAATATCCTACTTTTATGGTTTCTGTCTCCCTGCAATGTTCTTTTCACTATTTTCTCTTCTTGCTTATTTTGTGCAGACTTTGTTTAAAACACTTGCAATATCGTTTTCGACGATGACCCTTTTCACTGGGATTACTCCTCTGTATGGTTCCAGCCTTCAGTATGCAGGTCCTGCAACTCTTGTGTGGGGGTGGGTGGTAGTATCTTTCTTCACCTGGTTTGTTGGAATAGCAATGGCTGAGATCTGTTCATCTTTCCCAGTTTGTGCTTTTTCTCTTTTCCCTGTTTATTTATTTTTTACTTTTAAGATATTTTTCTCTATGTGATCCAATTTTTTTCCAATATTGAGCATATTCACTCTGGAATTTCCAGAGCCATGTAAAGTCCTCTTGAACACGACCTGGTTGCAACTTGAACCTGTAGGGAAATCAACTAGCTATCTTAGCCAGAAGGCTCTTTATAAGATACTTTTTAATGGAACAGATAAAAGTTTTACTTTGTTTCTTGAAAGAGGATAGAAATTACTTTACTTAGTTTCAGGAGATATGTGAGCAACTCTTGCATAAAAATGCAAGAATCAATATGAACTAATTTGGATACGGCCAATTAAATTTTGCTGACTTTTATATCCAAAACTTCTTCTGAGCCTCCTTTCTTAGCACATTTGATCTTTTTCTGCATGCCTTGCTAATGTCTATGCATGCTTCTTGCTGATTTTAGATAACTGACTTTCTCTTGGTTTTGTATTTTACAGACTACTGGTTCTCTCTACTTCTGGGCTGCCCACTTGGCTGGCCCTAAATGGGGTCCATTTGCATCATGGTGTTGTGCTTGGCTGGAGACCATAGGGCTCATTGCTGGCATAGGCACACAGGTACCAATTTACCATTATTTTATAGAATTTGTTGATTAATATTTCTGGTAAATGGTAATCAAGAGTTTAATCATTTTTTTTTTCTTAACTTGTTGGAGAAGGCTTATGCAGGATCACAAACACTGCAGAGTATCATTTTATTATGCACCGGAACAAATAAGGATGGAGGGTACTTGGCTCCTAAATGGCTATTCTTATGCATGTACATAGGCCTGACTGTTATATGGGCATTTCTCAACACTTTTGCATTAGAAGTGATTGCCTTCATCGACGTAATTTCAATATGGTGGCAGGTATAATCTAGATAAGCTTGCTGTAATTTCAATACTGTCTGTTTCATGGATGCAATGCTATAAAATATACTTTGGTGTCAATATCTGAGTGTTGTTCCTTTCCTTCCTTTTCTTAACAACCAAATGAAGCATTACATATGCTCTGTTTGCCTACGTCTCAGCCTTGTAGTTGCTATATTGTGTGAAATTCTGTCTGAAGTGCATGAAAAACAATATGGTAATGGGAAATTTAGTACAAATTATTCCATTTTATCACATAGAAGTTAAGTTCAATACATTACCTCAACAATACAAAATAATCGAAGTGAAAAAAATGGTCATAAGCCAACATGATAAAGCAATTAAATATTTGTGTTAGAAAAATAATAAAATTTCTAATTGCCTAATCTTCTTTTTCTATATATATATATAAAAAAAAATCAGCAAAGTTAGCAATAGTTTTTAGTTGTAAGACATGGTTAATCATCAGCAAGGCAATTAGGGTCTCTTGCAGTGGCTATGCATGACACATCCTCAATCCAGCAGTTGGCAATTAAGTTTCTAAGATGCAGTAGCTCTGTTTGGTTTTAAAAATGGAGGAAATGGAATCTTAAAATTATCTGGAATGGGAATGGTTATAAGTTTCTAATTTTTTTTCCTAAAATTAGGAACTCTCATCTTGCTCAATAAGCCTTATAGTTACCCTATGGTTTCCATTTTATAGATGTAGCTTCTTTTCTTTCCCCTTCAGTTTCAAAGAATTGTATCATACCAAAATGAAGGAATAAGAATTCTTAAACAAAAGGAAATATGCTTTCATATAGTTCTTATGTGGTAACAGTATGCCTCACTGACAGAATCTAGTCTTTCAATCTCTATATCAGCTGTTGTGAATTAAAATATCATGTGAATGTAATTACTTCAGTTCTAAATTTTGACTGCAATCCTTTTTTCAGGTTATTGGAGGAACTGTTATTGTTATAATGCTTCCCTTGGTAGCACAGACCACACAATCTGCCTCATATGTATTCACACATTTTGAAACGTCACCCGAATCAACTGGAATATCAAGCAAACCTTATGCAGTCGTTCTATCTTTTCTTGTCAGTCAGTATTCACTATATGGATATGATGCCGCAGCACATCTAACTGAAGAAACCAAAGGTGCAGACAAGAATGGTCCTATTGCAATTCTGTCTAGCATTGGGATCATTACATTATTTGGATGGGCTTACATTTTGGCCCTTACTTTCAGCATTCAGGTATGTGTGCTGATGATTTATAGTCTGTAATTTTGTTGGTGTATGAAAGCAAATTGAATGAGAAAAGACATCTAGTTGGATGTAATCACCTGCTGAGGTACACCAAATGGTGCCATTTCTGTTTTTCAACAAAATGCATGAGATTTTAGCCACCACCTATGGTTCATTTTGTGTCAAAAGAAATAATCCTTACAAGTAATCAGAGCCTACTGCTGCACTGGGCTGTCTGTGGGCAGC
>NC_081551.1:12695395-12710756 GCF_901000735.1 Corylus avellana | reverse complement strand
CCAAAAAAATAAGAAAGTTCAGAAATCTTGGTTTTAATATGTTAGTTCAGTTCCTCTATTTCTTTTGGCTAGTCATTTTCTTCATCTTTTTGGCAGTAAATTATAGCATAAAGGACAACCTGAGGATTTAAAGAGTGCATTCAATCTTCCTCTTATAAGATGCACTTCCTGCTTTTTTCTAGAAATTACTATGCAATGATTTCCATGCAAACTGTGTAGCAAAATCTTCCTTTGTGATATGTCTAACAGTGAGCTCCACATAATTTGCATATTTTATCTAATTTTTTTTTCGCTCTCTGGATATTTTCTTATATGATATGCTTTGCAACTTTTCACTCAGGATTTCAGCTACCTATATGATCCGAGCAACGAAACCGCTGGAGTATTCGTGCCAGCTCAAATACTCTATGATGCATTCTATGGGAGATATCATAGTGGTGCTGGAGCTATCATTTTACTTTTTGTCATATGGGCTTCATTCTTCTTCGGTGGTCTTTCCATCACTACGAGTGCTGCCAGAGTTGTAAGTGGCTGTCATTTTCATATATATATATGTGGTTATTATCTGCACTAGGAATGGTAGGTGTTTTGGGGGAATGAGAGTTCACTGTCTAGCTTGATTTTGAGCTTCCACAACAAAAAATCTGTTTTGCAACTAGGGGTGACCACTAATCCCAATGGTCGGTTGCTGGGAACTTTTTACCGGTTAACAAAAAGTCCTAACAAGATCGTGAAATTAAAAGAAGCAGAAACTTGAGAACTCGACATTGCAAATTTTGATAATTCGGGATTATGATTGCAAAAAAACCCTCAATAGTTTGGGGGTAAGTAAAGTTTGCCCTATATTTGTTTATATTCTGCACAAGCATTGCACTGAACCATGGCACTCTTCAGGTATATGCTCTATCAAGAGATAAAGGAGTTCCCTTTTCATCCGTATGGCGAAAAATACACCCAAAGCACAAAGTTCCCTCAAATGCTGTGTGGCTGTGTGCAGCCATCTGCATTCTTCTTGGACTCCCAATCTTAAAGGTCAATGTAGTCTTCACTGCCATAACATCTATATGTACGATTGGGTGGGTTGGAGGCTATGCAGTTCCAATCTTTGCAAGGATGGTTATGGCTGAGGAAAACTTCAACCCCGGGCCATTTTATTTGGGGAAAGCAAGAAGGCCAATCTGCTTGGTTGCCTTTTTGTGGATCTGTTATACCTGTTCAGTCTTTCTTTTGCCAACTTACTACCCAATTACTTGGAATACTTTCAACTATGCACCAGTGGCTTTGGGTATTGGTTTGGGTCTGATAATGCTTTGGTGGGTGTTGGATGCAAGAAAATGGTTTAAGGGACCTGTTAGGAATATCGACAGTCCCAATGGGAAGCCTTGACTTCCCTCACATGTTGGAACTTGTTTGTCCAATGAACTCTTTGTTGCTTGTTTTAGAGGTATGTTCCTAGTCACATATTTTGTTTTGCCAAAAACAGAATTACAAACTACTTTTTAGGTCAATGTAAATTCGAAATTGTTAAAATATTGATTAAATGATTAAATTTATCATTTTCTATTGCTTGAACTTTTGAGATAAGTGCTGATTTATCAGTTTAAGCCCACACGTGAGGGAAAGTATTAGAACATTGATTAAATTATTATATTTATCATTTCCAATCGGTTTAAACTTTCGGGATAAACAGTAATTGAAGAAAAATATTATCGCAAAAGATATGCATCAAAATAAGTAGATAAGATAAACACTAGAAAGCATTATTATCCTGGAGTACAGACTAAGGAAAGCATCTCCCCATCCAAAAATTTGGAAACTGAGTGAGGGAGATACTACATCATCTGTGATTTCAATGCACTGTATTCTTTCACCCACTTACTATAGCTTGAATTCCTTGCCACAACATCTTTAGAAACTTCCTTACTTTCCACCAATTTCCTTGCATACCTTTCGAATCCATTAATCTTCTCCCACAACAAAGCCAGCACTTTTCTGTCACTTTCTTGTCTGGCCTCATCAAGCCACTCCTTTGCCTCTTCCACCCTTGCCCAGAAGCATGAATCTTGAGTCAAGCTTGCAAATTTGCTCCTCTGATTGTTTTCTTCCTCGCTAACCCTTCTCTCTCTCCACCACCTATCAAAAATCTCAAACCTCCTCTCTCTTCCATGGCTCAAGTAATGGCCATTGACACGGTGCATACCATTTCTATAGTATTCAGCAATTTCCAAAGGCTCAACCAGGAGCTTATAGAACTGGGAGGTATTCACCCATTTAGCACGCCTATGAAAATCGTGAGGCAGTTCATTCTTCTCCAGCATGTCGATGACTCGGTTCCAGAAACTCGCAAGCTTGTACCTGTTCAAGTCAACTGTTGAGTCCCTTCTTGAGGTTTCCCTTTGCTTGAAGCAATCATAGTACCCCATCTGATCATCAGACTCATCGCAGGATGCTTTGTACCATTCTATCTGAGCCCTGTAAGGGTTGATTTCTGATAATCTAATAGCCAGCTTTGCACTGTTCAGGTTTGGTGTCCGACCCATTCGCCTTGCCATCTTAAGGCAGTCTTCCGCAGCTCCAGCAACTGATTCCTGCACATAAAAATTAAGTAATGCACTGCTGATCTCTAGGAAAATATTGAAGGATCCACACTCTAAAGAGCAGATTGATGTGGTATTTGGAAAGATGATTGGCCTTTTGGCCTAAGATCAATGATTGACATGAACCCATAATTCAAGTCACTACTTATTCCAAAAACTCAAACTATTACGATAAGTGATGATTTAACATGGACTTATAGGAAAGGTCCTGAATTCGAGCCCTATCTTTGTCATTCACCTCTCAATTCAATCAAATAAGGAGGAATTAGAACACACATGTGAGTGAGAGTGTTAGATTGAAGGAATGCACTACCTGGATATCCATCCCCGATGACTGCAACGCCAAAGCTACCCCTGCTTCATAGCTTGACTCAGGAAGATCTCCTTGCATGAAGCTTCTCTGCTTCAAAAATTGTACACAAACATTCCCAACATAATCCCCGTACATAAGATGATCCTCAATGCAACTACTTGGAGAACCTGTCATAAGCATCAGGTGCATCATCTTAACAACAGACACAGCATTATCTATGCACATTGCTCCCTCCTGAGAGCAAAACAAGTAGCTCCCCAGTGGCCAAAATGAAGTACTTGTGGGCGCCTCTTGTTCATCCAGTGCTAACACTTGCAAATGAAGCAAGACAAAGCGAAGCAGCTCAGCTTTGTCTTCATTGCGCAGTTGGAAAACAAGGTTGTCAGAGGGAGAAGCCATAGACAAGTGCCAGTAGTGCAGCAGGCCATGCAGGTGGGAGAAGGATGGCAGAGGAGCAAAGAGCAGCCTCGGCATGATGTCGTGTTTCGAGACGACATGGCAGAAGTTGCCACCCCATCTTTCTCGTAAGACAGCTCGGGAAAGGGAGGCATTGCCGAGCAGTGGGGAGCCGAAAGTGATGCAGAGGACTTGTGTAGGAGAGGGAGAGGACACAGCAGGGAGGTTGCAGAGGAGCCAAAGAGCACAAAGAGAGGCAATTGCTCCTCCTATGCCATGGCCAGTGATTATAATTGACTTGCTTTGCTCCATTAGTGCCAACATCTGCTTGCATGTAATTTGAACTTGTTATTTAAGCTGAAATCATGTAAGCAATATATTTGCATACTCAGTGGAATTTGTGAACAATTTTTTCATAGGTTTGCATAATGTAGGGGCTATCAAATTGTGTAGAAAATAAATTTAAGCTTTGTATGTTCACATCCCTTATCATTTCATTGCTTCAAATTTACTCACCAAATTTACAGACATATTTTTGGAAAGGTAAGAAATGATTTTGATATTATTTTGAAGTAATACTTAATTAAGAGTGTTGATCATTTAAGGGAAAAGTGCAAAATCTGTCTATGTGATTTACCTGATTTACAACTAATGGGTTTTGAAAATTGAAATTCATTGTACGTAAGATCTGGAGTTTTTTTTTTTGGTTGGAATTAATTTGGAAGGGAAAATAAAGGGTAGATAAAAATGAATTGGAAAAAGTAAGTTTTCCTTCTGACTTGATCAACATGAAAGTCAAAAGTTGGCCAAAGTTGGTGATTCAAGACCTTTGACTGAAGCAAATAATGATGAACTTACATATATAATGGATTAATTAGTTGAATTAGGTAAGCTTAGGTTGTTCATGGTGTTTGAGTATTCCTGAGCTCCTAGCAACTTGAAAAACCAAGTGATTGAGGATGAGATATTTTGTTTCCAATGCTTCCATTCACAATATGTTTCTGTAAAAGCTTTCTCAAATAGCTTTTTACATAAAAGTTTTTTTTTTTTTTTTTGATGGGCTTCCATCTATATATAACCGTTACTCATTGTTGTTCATTCTACTAAGGTTCTGTTTGGGATTGTATTTGAGAAATAGAGTTTTTAAGTTAAAAAGAGCTTTTGAGCAAAAGCTTCATTTTTAAGTTTTTGCCAAAAGTGGGCTCTGACAATTTTTAGGTTTTTTGAACCCTCAAAAGCACTTATGATTTTTTTACTAAACGAGTATTTTTTTTTTCTTTAAACAAATTTTTTGAGTATTAAAAACATTTTTAAGCCATTCAAATGCAATTCTAAACATGCCACTAAGTCAATAAGTCTCACCAAATCCGTGTCACATATTTACTACATAAAAAAATAACCAAAAGAAGACAAGATGATGAAAAGAAAGTCATTGAGAAATCAATATCAAATAGTATAATGCAAATAAATAAATAAGAATTCCAATTGCATTTGATTTGGTCCAAAGTCCCAGTCCAAAATTTGACCCGACCACTCAGTCAATCGAATCTGTTTGTTCAATTGGCTACTTCCTTATTGCTATTGACCAAAAAAAAAAAAAAAAAAAAACACAAACACAAACACGTACACACACAAAAAGTTAGAAAAGTGTAAATAGAATGGAAAATAATTGGCAAATCA
This sequence comes from Corylus avellana, assembly GCF_901000735.1. NCBI lineage: Eukaryota > Viridiplantae > Streptophyta > Magnoliopsida > Fagales > Betulaceae > Corylus > Corylus avellana. The sequence goes on along the minus strand of NC_081551.1, from coordinate 12,705,770 downwards.
GTCAGATAGGACTTGGGCACATAAAACCCACAGGGTGGTTGCACAAGGATTTGTTCCTCTTTTATTTATTTATGTAATTTTTAGAATAATTCAAAGCCTGCCTACTTCCAGCCCGTTTCTATTTTTGTTTTTTTGTTTGTTTTTATTTTATTTATATTTTTTTGGCTGTTTCTGGGTATGTGGTGGTCTATAGTGTGAAAGCACTTTCTATGAAGAGAAGTGACGGCAACCAACTCGTCCTCAAAAATCTGAGAGTAAGATAAGAATACGATAGAGGTAACAGCAAATAATTACAAAAAGGTTTTTGGCCACATTAAAAGATAACATAGTATATACATACATATATATGATATTACTTGTCCGGACAAAAGTAATAATTCTCACTCTGGTTCCACAAACATTGAATATAGACTATATAAATTCAACACTAATTAATTTTATCTAGTATACTGTTGTATAATTAAAATAAATTTTAATTTATAAATTTATAAATTAATAATTTGCTTTCACTTTATCGAATTATAAAATAATTTTATACTAATTTACTAAATAATATCACTCTTAATATATATTGTGGGGTAGCATTTGCATCAAGGTCAACTTTTACTCAAGAAAAGAAAGGAAAGTGGAAGTTGTACGTCTTCAGCATCATCTTCTCTCTTTTCCTCGAAAAGATCCAAACCCGAGATTTTAGTGTCTTTGTGGCCTTCAAGTAATATATATATGCTAAAATTTAATAAAATCTCTATATTTTGTTCATAAAAGTTCACGTGGCAAGATGCCACATCATCTTCTTTTTGTTTGGAAAATAATAAAGGTATAACTTAAACTCTACTTTGACAAAAAAAGAAAAAGAAAAATTGCATGTGGAGAGGAGAGAGCAATTGACAATCTGTGTGACGTGATGATCAAGTGTATGTTTATATATAATTTGTAGATTATAAGTGAGATCCTTCAAGATAGGCAGCCATCAAAAGGTTTTGACCATACTAATTAATTAATTATATGAAGATTATTAGAAAAACAAATCTACAATAAAATATATAGTTCGAAATTGTTTCGTTATCTCAATTCTCAAATATATCTGTATGAAATGAGTACACCATGGATCCGCAGCTAAATCTTCATCATTCATTCATTTGTAAAGTCACCTTGTGAAAGCGATGGATGTAGTCAACACGGCAATTAAAAAAGAACAAAGCTTGAAGTTGACGTCCCAACTACAATTCAAACATATAACAGACTCGTGTTCATATGCTTCTTTCTTTCTCTTTTCTTATCATTTTTTTTTCTTTGTTTTTTAATTTTTGGAAGGTGGGAGGAAGGGGGTGTTTTGTTTTGGTGTTAGTTCTGAATTACCAACCTTGCTTTTACTTTTACAATTACCAACCTTGTTTTGTTTTGGTGTTAGTTCTGAATTGGTTAAGTTAGTGAGATGTCAATGCATGCTAATTTATAAAGTTTTGAGGTCTTTTATATGCATTAATTTCTAGCTATGCTCTCTCTCTCTCTCTTTCTTTTTTTCTTTCGCTTTTCTCTTTAATTTACACGTACGTTCATACTTGATTCAGAGATTTTGAGGGGGCAGAGTGAATTGGGTGATCAGTAATCACCTTTTTCAAACATTTCAACTTGCCCTTTTCACACAATTGACAAGACTTAGTGCTTCTTTTCTTTCCATTCTTAATTATTTTCCAGTTGATAGAATCTCCCTTTTCACATGTTTATGGTTTATGATATGATTAATCTTTAACGTTAAAAGTTCTACTTGGAGCAACCTTTGTTACTATTACATCATTAACTCAGTTACACAAACAAAGACAAATATAGTTATACAATAGCTAGCTCCCAGCTCCCACCCTCCCATCTTACACTAGCATTTTGTGTATAATGTTACCGTTAGATGTAACAAAATAAAATTTTAAGCGTTTTTTTGTTGGCTTCTAATGCATGCAATCAAACTATATTTTCACTAACCACCCCCTGGCTCGGCCTTGTTCGGGTTACGAATTTCAAAATAAAGACACATCAATTTGATCTTTTAGCATATGAAATATTGTGTTATATATATATATATATATTTTCATTGAAAACTCAAGGTATTGGAGTCTTGGAGAGTAAAAAAAACAACCCAGATGTTTGGAAAGAATATGAAAACAGAGTCTATATATATATATGTAGTGTTCTAGATTGATGATAAAATCTTTTTTTGAATTAGATTATGAGAAGCAACCGACCTGGATTTGGAAAGTTGAGGAAATATGCAGAGAGAGGTAGAGATGCAACATCTCTGCATGCACCATCACCGGCTCCTCGCCTTCATTGTGGCGGTGCAGGGGAAGGAACAGCCCGTTACCGGCGCTTTCCAACGGCACCAAGTTTCCGCAGCCGGGGTCCAAGCTTCCGGCCATTTGGATGCCGGAGAAAGCAACATACCCAACATCTCCGACCACGCTCATGACGAAACCACGTGGCGTAGTGGCGTTGGCGACGTCGCATAGCCTCCATGAGTCGGACAGCAGAGGCGTGGACGCCAAGAAAGCTGCCAACATCTCGCTGGTTTCAAACCTGACATGTACGTATATATGTAATTTAGTTTGAGCAGAAAATTCGTTGGTCAAAAATTCTAAACTTGGAATAAAAACAGGAAAGAAAAGAAAGGCGGAAGAGTTAAGTTACGGTGAAGCTTCGGCGTCCATGGAGTCTTGAAGAAAAGTCTGGGGTGTTTGGGGAGAAAGAAAGTTGAGTGGGGGGTAGTGGATTTTGTGTTGTTATTCAAACATTTAAGGCTTATTTGTGATAAACAGAAAACAAAAAAAAAAAAAACAAAAAAGAATAATTATTTTGTTGGATTTTGGGACGGGGGTGATGCAAACATGTCTTTGGGGAGGCATGATTTAGGACCCACTGAATAATGGAGTCTTATTTAATTCTAGTGACTATTTTGGACTTCAAACACCGCGTGAGAGAGATGAAAGACCGTGGGTCAAGAGAAGATTTTTTGATCCTTTTTATCATTTTCATTTATAATATATTAATCTCGGTGGCCAATTTCTTAGTTTGATACGTCGCCGTTGCGATCGTACAAGTAAGCACTTGAGAATGGGCATTTCTCTTAAATTAAATATATAGCACTTACCAAATTTAATGGAACGCGTAGCGTGGTGGTTTGGAGAGCCGGCAAAACGCGCTTGCATTTTATATAAGCTTTAAAAGCAAGAAGAAGACTGATGAGTGTCAATTGGTTCAAATGATAAAATATTGGGTTAACTTCACAAAATGTTTTTTTGAATTTTCACGCGTTTTAAAAATACTCATTTTGTTGTAAAATTAAAGAAAATAACAAGACAAGATAAAAGATTGCAATATATGAAACTAGTTCTTCAGGAACTATGTATTATTCTTCTCTATTATTGTGTGATTTACATACAACTCAATACTCCCTTTTATAGGCATGAAATCATAATGGGAGGTTAATGAATATGAAATGGGGAATATGAAACAAAAGGGTTAATCAATTTATTACATGGATGTTATAGGAATTCTAAAAGATGACATGAATGTGTAGAATTCCAAGAGATGGAACTAAATGGTCATCCACCTAATGCATGAATGCATTCATAACACTCCCCCTTGGATGACCATACACTAAGAATATGCCTCGTTAAAACCTTGCCAAGGAAAACCCAGTGGGAAAAAACCTGTGGCGAAGGAAAAAGAGTACAATATTCTTGTGTGCCTTCGTATGCTTTAGGATTGCCTCATTAAAACCTTGCAAAGGAAAACCCAGTGGGAAAAACCTTAGCGAAGGAAAAAGAGTACAATCAGCATAATCATTTTACTCCCCCTCATTAGCATGAAGAGCTTCAATTGTTTATGATGAAAGATCCTTCAGTCGGCGCATTCCAATGTTATTCACCAACTTCTTAAATGTTGCAGTTGGTAATGCTTTGGTAAATAAATCTGCCAAATTGTCACTTGATCGTATCTGTTTAACATCAATATCACCACTCTTCTGGAGCTCATGTGTATAAAAGAACTTTGGTGAAATGTGTTTGGTTCTATCACCCTTAATATATCCTCCTCTGATCTGTGTGATACAAGCAGCATTATCTTCATATAATATTGTCGGGCTATCTTTGATTGTGGATAAACCGCACTTTTCTCGAATGTGTTGAATTACTGATCTTAGCCATATGCATTCCCGACTTGCTTCATGAATTGCAATAATCTCTGAGTGATTTGAAGAAGTAGCAACAAGTGTTTGCTTGACAGATCTCCATGAAATAGCAGTACTTCCACTTGTAAATAGATATCCTGTTTGAGATCTACCTTTATGCGGATCAGAAAGAAAACCCGCATCTGCATATCCAATTAATTGTGAATTTGAACCTTTTGAATAAAATAATCCCATGTCAGCTGTTCCACGAAGATAACGTAGAACATGTTTGACCCCATTCCAATGCCTTCGAGTTGGTGCAGAGCTGTATCTTGCTAATAAATTAACTGAAAATGCTATATCAGGTCGTGTGCAATTTGCAAGATACATCAGAGCACCAATTGCACTAAGATATGGTACTTCAGGACCAAGAATTTCTTCGTCATCTTCTCGAGGGCGAAAAGGATCTTTTTTCACATCAAGTGACCGAACAATCATTGGAGTGCTCAAAGGATGAGCTTTCTCCATGTAAAAGTGCTTCAGGACTTTTTCTGTGTATGTTGACTGATGAACAAAAATTCCATTTGGAAAATGTTCAATTTGTAAACCAAGGCAAAATTTTGTCTTTCCAAGATCTTTCATCTCAAACTCATTTTTTAAATACGTGGCAGTTTTTATGAGCTCTTCTGGAGTCCCAACAAGATTTAAATCATCTACATAAACTGCAATGATAGCAAATCCGGATTCTGATTTCTTAATGAAAACGCATGGACAAATTGGATTATTCTCAAATCCTTCTTTCAATAGATATTCACTAAGACGATTGTACCACATGCGTCCGGATTGCTTTAACCCATATAAAGATCTTTGTAGCTTGATAGAATAAATACTTCGGGATTTCGAATTATATGCTTCAGGCATTTTATATCCTTCAGGGATTTTCATGTATATATCATTATCAAGTGATCCATATAAATATGTTGTAACCACATCCATTAAATGCATATCCAAACTTTCTGTAACTACCAAGCTAATCAAAAATCTAAATGTAATTGCATCCACTACAGGGGAATATGTTTCTTCATAATCAATACCAGGTTTCTGCAGGAAACCTTGTGCAACAAGTCTTGCTTTGTATCTCACAATTTCATTTTTCTCATTTCGTTTTCGTACAAATACCCACTTGTATCCAACAGGCGATACACCTTCAGGTGTTTGGACTACAGGTCCAAATACTTCACGTTTTGCTAGTGAGTTCAATTCTGCTTGAATTGCTTCCTTCCACATTGGCCAATCATTTCTACGTCGACATTCTTCGACGGTTTGTGGTTCAATATCATCATTACTTCTGGTAATGTCAAATGCAACTTTAAATGAAAATATGTTGTCGACAACAATTTTGTTTCTATCCAATATTTCTCCTGTACTTACATAATTTATTGAGATCTCATTATTTTCAGGTACCTGTTCCTCTTCAGGAGGTAACTCTTCAGGAGATTCCTCTTCAAGAGGTTCCTCTTCGGGGGATTCCTTTTCAGGAGAATTTTGTACAGAAAGTTTGGATGGATCAATTTTCGTTGCCTGTTTTGTGGGTAAGGCCTCTTCAGGAGCGCCGATTTCATTTCCTTGTGCTTTTCTCTTCCGGGGAATCTTATCCTTTGCACCAATAGGTCTTCCACGCTTCAGGCGCGCCTTAGACTCATTTGCTGCTGTATTAATTAATTGTCCTACAGGGACTTCTATCTTCGCTGGAGTATTAGCAGCTGGAATGTGAGACTTAATTATTTTCTTGTTGTCAGTAAATGCATCTGGCAATTGATTTGCAATACTCTGCAAATGAATGATCTTCTGAACTTCTAGTTCACATTGATTTGTACGAGGATCAAAATGAGATAACGTCGAATTATTCCAAGTGATTTCTTGTCGTGCTTCTGGCAACGACTTTTCTTTCCCTAGTGATGGGAATATGTTTTCATCAAAATGACAATCTTCAAAACGTGCTTTAAAAACATCACCAGTTAAAGGCTCAAGATATCTAATGATAGAAGGAGAATCAAAACCAACATAAATTCCAAGTCTACGTTGAGGTCCCATCTTAGTGCGTTGAGGTGGCGCAATTGGAACATATACAGCACAACCAAAAATACGAAAATGAAAAATATTTGGTGGTTGACCAAATGCAAGTTGCAAAGGGAATATTTTTGGTAAGCTGTTGGTCTGACCCGAACTAATGATGCAGCATGTAATATTGCATGTCCCCAAGCAGAAACAGGTAATTTTGTTTTCATAAGCAAAGGTCGAGCAATTAATTGAAGTCGTTTAATAAACGATTCAGCTAAACCATTTTGAGTATGAGTATGAGTAACAGGATGTTCAACATTGATTCCAATTGACATGCAATAGTCATAAAATGCTTGAGATGTAAATTCACCCGCATTATCCATCCGAATAGATTGAATTGGATAATCTGGAAATTGTGCTCGTAATCTAATTATTTGAGAAAGAAGTCTAGCAAATGCAACATTACGAGTAGAAAGCAAGCAAACGTGTGACCACCTCGACGATGCATCTATTAAAACCATAAAATATCTAAATGGTCCACATGGAGGGTGAATCGGCCCACATATATCTCCTTGAATTCTTTGTAAAAATGATGGAGATTCAACAATTACCTTAGAAGGAGATGGTTTGATAACAAGTTTACCTTGAGAACATGCAGCACAAGGATAATCACTTGGTAAAAGAATCTTCTGGTTCTTTAAGGGATGCCCATGAGAGTTCTCAATTATTCGACGCATCATAATTGTTCCCGGATGTCCAAGACGATCATGCCAAAGCATAAACATCTTTGGATTAGAGCACTTCTGGTGCATCACAACATGTGATTCAATTGTTCTTATTGTTGTATAATACAACCCGGAAGAGAAAGCAGGCAGTTTTTCCAATATGAGCTTCTGGCCCGAAATTGTTGAAGTAATATAAAGATATTCATCACTGCCTTCATTAGTGGTTTCAACATGATAACCATTTAGACGAATATCCTTAAAACTAATTAAATTTCTTCTAGATTTAGAAGAATACAAAGCATCGTCAATACAAAATTTTGTTCCTTTTGGCAATATAATATTCGCTCTTCCAGAGCCTTCGATAAGGTTTGATGAACCTGATATTGTATTGACACTAGCTTTGTTTAATATCAAGTATTGAAAATATTTCTTATCTCTAAGAATTGTGTGCGTTGTACAACTGTCTGCTAGACACAAATCTTCACCAATCATTTTGGAATTAATCATTCCATCAATATGACCCATACCTCCATATATAAACAAAATATATATTAAATTTCATTAATCAAAAATAAAATAACAAAATACAATTAAATTTAACAATGTAAACTCAATGTGAATAAGACACAATGAAAACATTTTAATTGTTATAGACATATTTATCACCAATGAAAAGATCAGTTTTTGTGTTAGAGTCTACAAAGAAATCAGAAACATTAAGATGAATGTTACCCTTTCCATTTAGAGTATTACGAAAAATTGGAGAATCTTCAGGATTACTGTGATTAGCAAAATTCATTTCAATCTCCTTTTCTTTTATGGAGGTTTGATATAGGTCTACCAGATGTTTAGGCGTACGACAGGTACGTGACCAATATCTTTTTCATACCACACATGTAACATTTATCTTCATAGTTCTTTGTAGGTTTATTCTGTAAACCTTTGTTTTCATTTTGTTTCGCCTCAGTGTGGTTCCACTTCTGGTGGTATAGAACATTTCTTTTGTAAAAATTATGAGTATGTTCCCCTTGACCTCTATAATTTTTTTCTTCTACCACGTCTACGTCCACGACCATGGTTTCCTTTATTACCATGAAATGAGGTTCCATTTGCTTCAGGAAATGGTGTAGAACCCGTTGGACGAGATTGATAATTTTTCATTAATAGCTCGTTGTTTTGCTCAGTCACTAGAATGCAAGATATCAGTTCAGAATATCTTGTGAAATTACGCTCTCGATATTGCTACTGCAGGAGCACATTCGATGCATGAAATGTGGTATATGTTTTTTCTAACATATCCATATCAGTGACTTTTTCTCCATACAATTTTAATTGTGGGCTGATTTTGAAGAGTTCAGAGTTAATCACTGACACTCTTGAAATCTTGCAACTTCAGGTGCATCAAATCATAACGAGCTTTTGGGAGGATAACTATCTTCTGGTGCTCGTATCTCTCCCTTAAATTATTCCACAAGGTCAAGGGATCCTTTACCGAAAGGTACTCAGTTTTTATATGCTTCAGGCATATAAAATTAGAAGACATCATATTCATAACATTAGTATGATAAAATTCTAATTTATAATAAATCTCACATGAATCATAATATGCAAGTGTTATAATATGATTCATAAAACAATAAAATTTTTTAAGCATATGTTAGAATGTTAATTAACAAAATAAATACTAAGATTACTAAATGTTAAAGAAACTTACAATGAATTGAGAATACCTCACGGATAGGTTTTGATGTTGAAGATCAAAAGAACACAACAATTGGCTAGAGTTTCGTGCTGATAACGTGTTGTAAAATTAAAGAAAATAACAAGACAAGATAAAAGATTGCAATATATGAAACTAGTTCTTCAAGAACTATGTATTATTCTTCTCTATTATTGTGTGATTTACATACAACTCAATACTTCCTTTTATAGGCATGAAATCATAATGGGAGGTTAATGAATATAAAATGGGGAATATGAAACAAAAGGGTTAATCAATTTATTACATGGATGTTATAGGAATTCTAAAAGATGACATGAATGTGTAGAATTCCAAGAGATGGAACTAAATGGTCATCCACCTAATGCATGAATGCATTCATAACAAAAAAATCAATGTTTTTGCCTATATGAGCCTTAGAAATAAAAATTCAAATTTTTTAAAATACCCTAAAAATCATTTTAAAACCTTAAAAACCGGAAAAGTGAGAAACCTAATTGCCTAAGGTCCTAAACGCTGCGTAAAAGACTAAAAGAATTAAAATATATATATATATATATATATAAGATCCGGTTCCGGTTTTCCCGGTTTTTACCGGGTGCCAAAAACCAGGACTGGAACCGGGGTCCCGCTTTTTTTTTTTTTGGCAACCGGAACCGGAACCGGTCCCCGGTTTTCCGGTCCCGGTTCCGGTTTCCCGGTTATTTTTGACACCCCTACCCAATGGGACTGACATTCATATTTGGTAATTGGTATATATATAACAAGCAGATACACGACCTTATTAGGCATATATATACTGAATAAGTAAAGTTAAAAATTATATTTTTATTTTATAATTATCTTACAATATTAATGTAACCGTTTTACTAACTTTTAAACTAGTCCTTGTTAATTAAAAAAAAAAAATTAAGAATTGATTGATATTGTCACATCATCGTTGTGAGATAATATATAAGAAAAAATACGATATATCACATTACATTACTTATAGCAAACAGAGCCATCAAATATTATATCCTCTTAAAATTGTAAACGGTTATGAGTATCAAACATTTTTCTCAAGACACTGGTGGTTAGTAAGACCTATAATTAATCAAATAATTGTAATAAATCATAGGGAAAAGTCCACATACCCTCCCTCAAATTACCACTTAATTGACAATGTCCCTTCAAACTTTCAATTGTAACAATGTCTTCCCCCCAAACTATCAAAAATTGTCAATGTTCCCTCCAATGACGAGACTGCCCTTAGTAAAATAAAAACAAAAAAATACTAAAACTTCTAGAAAAAGACTAAAACTAAAAAATAAAAAATAAATAAAAATAAAAATGCAAAGGGTGGCAATGACGAGACTACCATTAGTTTTATAGCCTTTTTAATTAAAAATTTAAGTTTTTTTAAAAAAAATTAAAGAAAATAAAAATTTTCATTTTCTAAAACAAAATTTTTTTTAAAAAATGTTTAAAAATAAAATTTCTGTTTTTTTTTTTTTAATATTCATTTAAAAAATCATTTTAAAATATATATATATATATATATATATATATATATATTAAATGTTCTTTTTAATTTAAAGTTTTCATTTTTTTTTTAATTAAAAAAACTATTTTAATTTTTTTAATTTACAGGGACATTTTTGTCTTATTGAGAAATATATAGGAGCATTTTTATCTTGTTGCTAGGCTTGGGAGGACATTGACAATATT
>NC_081551.1:12673366-12695295 GCF_901000735.1 Corylus avellana | reverse complement strand
GATTATTCTCAAATCCTTCTTTCAATAGATATTCACTAAGACGATTGTACCACATGCGTCCAGATTGCTTTAACCCATATAAAGATCTTTGTAGCTTGATAGAATAAATACTTCGGGATTTCGAATTATATGCTTCAGGCATTTTGTATCCTTCAGGGATTTTCATGTATATATCATTATCAAGTGATCCATATAAATATGCTGTAACCACATCCATTAAACGCATATCCAAACTTTCTGTAACTACCAAGCTAATCAAAAATCTAAATGTAATTGCATCCACTACAGGGGAATATGTTTCTTCATAATCAATACCAGGTTTCTGCAGGAAGCCTTGTGCAACAAGTCTTGCTTTGTATCTCACAATTTCATTTTTCTCATTTCGTTTTCGTACAAATACCCACTTGTATCCAACAGGCGATACACCTTCAGGTGTTTGGACTACAAGTCCAAATACTTCACGTTTTGCTAGTGAGTTCAATTCTGCCTGAATTGCTTCCTTCCACATTGGCCAATCATTTCTACGTCGACATTCTTCGACGGTTTGTGGTTCAATATCATCATTACTTCTGGTAATGTCAAATGCAACTTTAAATGAAAATATGTTGTCGACAACAATTTTGTTTCTATCCAATATTTCTCCTGTACTTACATAATTTATTGAGATCTCATTATTTTCAGGTACCTGTTCCTCTTCAGGAGGTAACTCTTCAAGAGATTCCTCTTCAAGAGGTTCCTCTTCGGGGGATTCCTTTCCAGGAGAATTTTTGTACAGAAAGTTTGGATGGATCAATTTTCGTTGCCTGTTTTGTGGGTAAGGCCTCTTCAAGAGCGCCGATTTCATTTCCTTGTGCTTTTCTCTTCCGGGGAATCTTATCCTTTGCACCAATAGGTCTTCCACGCTTCAGGCGCGCCTTAGACTCATTTGCTGCTGTATTAATTAATTGTCCTACAGGGACTTCTATCTTCGCTGGAGTATTAGCAGCTGGAATGTGAGACTTAATTATTTTCTTGTTGTCAGTAAATGCATCTGGCAATTGATTTGCAATACTTTGCAAATGAATGATCTTCTGAACTTCTAATTCACATTGATTTGTACGAGGATCAAAATGAGATAACGCCGAATTATTCCAAGTGATTTCTTGTCGTGCTTCTGGCAACGACTTTTCTTTCCCTAGCGATGAGAATATGTTTTCATCAAAATGACAATCTTCAAAACGTGCTTTAAAAACATCACCAGTTAAAGGCTCAAGATATCTAATGATAGAAGGAGAATCAAAACCAACATAAATTACAAGTCTACGTTGAGGTCCCATCTTAGTGCGTTGAGGTGGCGCAATTGGAACATATACAGCACAACAAAAAATACGAAAATGAAAAATATTTGGTGGTTGACCAAATGCAAGTTGCAAAGGGGAATATTTTTGGTAAGCTGTTGGTCTGATCCGAACTAATGATGCAGCGTGTAATATTGCATGTCCCCAAGCAGAAACAGGTAATTTTGTTTTCATAAGCAAAGGTCGAGCAATTAACTGAAGTCGTTTAATAAACGATTCAGCTAAACCATTTTGAGTATGAGTATGAGCAACAGGATGTTCAACATTGATTCCAATTGACATGCAATAGTCATAAAATGCTTGAGATGTAAATTCACCCGCATTATCCATCCGAATAGATTGAATTGGATAATCTGGAAATTGTGCTCGTAATCTAATTATTTGAGCAAGAAGTCTAGCAAATGCAACATTACGAGTAGAAAGCAAGCAAACATGTGACCACCTCGATGATGCATCTATTAAAACCATAAAATATCTAAATGGTCCACATGGAGGGTGAATCGGCCCACATATATCTCCTTGAATTCTTTGTAAAAATGATGGAGATTCAACAATTACCTTAGAAGGAGATGGTTTGATAACAAGTTTACCTTGAGAACATGCAGCACAAGGATAATCACTTGGTAAAAGAATCTTCTGGTTCTTTAAGGGATGCCCATGAGAGTTCTCAATTATTCGACGCATCATAATTGTTCCTGGATGTCCAAGACGATCATGCCAAAGCATAAACATCTTTGGATTAGAGCACTTCTGGTGCATCACAACATGTGATTCAATTGTTCTTATTGTTGTATAATACAACCCGGAAGAGAAAGCAGGCAGTTTTTCCAATATGAGCTTCTGGCCCAAAATTGTTGAAGTAATATAAAGATATTCATCACTGCCTTCATTAGTGGTTTCAACATGATAACCATTTAGACGAATATCCTTAAAACTAATTAAATTTCTTCTAGATTTAGAAGAATACAAAGCATCGTCAATACAAAATTTTGTTCCTTTTGGCAATATAATATTCACTCTTCCAGAGCCTTCGATAAGGTTTGATGAACCTGATATTGTATTGACACTAGCTTTGTTTAATATCAAATATTGAAAATATTTCTTATCTCTAAGAATTGTGTGCGTTGTACAACTGTCTGCTAGACACAAATCTTCACCAATCATTTTGAAATTAATCATTCCATCAATATGACCCATACCTCTATATATAAACAAAATATATATTAAAATTTCATTAATCAAAAAGAAAATAACAAAATACAATGAAATTTGACAATGTAAACATACTATAATTAAGACATAAAGAAAACATATTAATTGTTGTAGACATATTCATCACCAATCAGAAGATCAGTATTTGTGTTAGAGTCTACAAAGAAATCAGAAACATCAAGATGAGTGCTACCCTCTCCATTTAGAGTATCAAGAAAAATTGGAGAATTTTCAGGATTATTGTGATTAGCAAAATTCATTTCAATCCCCTTTTCTTTTATGGAGGCTTGATATAGATCTACCAGATGTTTAGGCGTACGACAGGTACGCGACCAATGTCCTTTCATACCACACCTGTAACATTTATCTTCATAGTTCTTTGTAGGTTTATTCTGTAAACCTTTGTTTTCATTTTGTTTTGCCTCAGTGTGGTTCCATTTCTGGTGGTATGGGGTATTTCTTTTGTAAGAATTATGAGTACGTTCCCCTTGACCTCTATAATTTTTTCTACCACGTCCACGTCCACGACCACGGTTTCCTTTATTACCATGAAATGAGGTTCCATTTGCTTCAGGAAATGAGGTTCCATTTGCTTCAGGAAATGGTGTAGAACCCGTTGGACGAGATTGATGATTTTTCATTAATAGCTCGTTGTTTTGCTCAGCCACTAGAAGACAAGATATCAGTTCAGAATATCTTGTGAAATTACGCTCTCGATATTGCTGCTGCAGGAGCACATTCGAGGCATGAAATGTGGTATATGTTTTTTCTAACAAATCCACATCAGTGACTTTTTCTCCACACAATTTTAATTGTGAGCTGATTTTAAAGAGTGCAGAGTTATAGTCACTGACACTCTTAAAATCTTGCAACCTCAGGTGCATCCAATCATAGCGAGCTTTTGGGAGGATAACTGTCTTCTGGTGCTCGTATCTCTCCCTTAAATTATTCCACAAGGTCAAGGGATCCTTTACCGTAAGGTACTCAATTTTTAATTCTTCATGCAGATGATGGCGAAGAAAAATCATTGCTTTAGCGCGATCCTGCTGGGATGCTTGATTATCTTCCTTAATAGTATTTCCAAGATTCATAGCTTCAAGATGGATCTCAGCATCAAGGATCCAAGATAAGTAATTTTTGCCAGAAACGTCAAGAGCGACAAACTCAAGTTTTGTAAGATTTGACATTATCTATACAAAAATATATCAAGAATTAAATAAATAAACATTATTTAAAATTAAGTGATATTATACACAAACCAAAAATTTTCAAATATAAACTATTATGTTCATAGCATTAGTATGATAATATTATAGTTCATATAAATCTCACATGGATATGCAAATGTTAGAATGTTAATTAACAAAATAGATAATAAGATTACTAAACGTTAAAGAAACTTACAATGAATTGAGAATAGCTCACGGATAGCTTTTGATGTTGAAGATCAAAAGAACACAACAATTGGCTAGAGTTTCGTGCTGATAACGTGTTGTAAAATTAAAGAAAATAACAAGACAAGATAAAAGATTGCAATATATGAAACTAGTTCTTCAGGAACTATGTATTATTCTTCTCTATTATTGTGTGATTTACATACAACTCAATACTCCCTTTTATAGGCATGAAATCATAATGGGAGGTTAATGAATATGAAATGGGGAATATGAAATAAAAGGGTTAATCAATTTATTACATGGATGTTATAGGAATTCTAAAAGATGACATGAATGTGTAGAATTCCAAGAGATGGAACTAAATGGTCATCCACCTAATGCATGAATGCATTCATAACACATTTAAAGTTTAAAAATTCTTAGTTTTACCTCTCAAATTTTTAATTTGATGCTCTCCGTTACGACAAATCCTAATTAAGACTATGAAAAATATCAAAATACCTTCGACTTTTTGCTTTTTTGTTTGTTTGTTTTTTTTTTTTTTTGGTTAAATACCAAATACCCCATAGGATTTGGTAACTTTATTTTTACCTCCCTGAGGTTTCATTTTTATCTCAGAACCCCCCTGAGGTTTTGATAAAGGACTAAGTTAGTCCATCCGTTAGTTGACCGTTAGGACTGATACGTGGACCAATCAGATGTTGACACGTGGCACATATTATTTTTTTTTTAAATTAAAAAAAAATGTATATATATATATATATATATATATATATATATATACATATATATATTTTTTTTTAAAAAAAAAAAATTCTCAACACCCCATTTTGGATGGGGGGTGGCTCGATACACCTACAGACAGGGCACCCCCTTGGGAATTTGAGGGGTGGTAGCTCTCCCAACACTGGAGCCTTGGGTTTAGGGGTGCTTGACCACCAGGGCACTGCTGCTGCTTTTGTTGTTTTTTTTAAAAAAATAAAATGCCCATGTCTTGCAGTTAGTATATTAGATCCTATGATCAACTCTTTGAATCACTGATCAACTAAGCAAAGAGAAGTCTATGAAATGGTCCTGGGCTGTATGTTGTTCTTTTTTTAGTCTTAAGAAACTAAACTGTTCGAGTTTGAGAAAAGTTTCAAGGG
This sequence comes from Corylus avellana, assembly GCF_901000735.1. Lineage (NCBI taxonomy): Eukaryota > Viridiplantae > Streptophyta > Magnoliopsida > Fagales > Betulaceae > Corylus > Corylus avellana. The sequence continues at coordinate 12,690,204 of NC_081551.1, read as the reverse complement.
TATAAAGGTCATTTCATCAATTTTTAACGTATGTTTAACGTTAAACCTAACTAATGGGTAGATTGCATCAAATTAAAAGTTCCAATGGTAAAATTGAGAGTTTTCAACTTTTGGAGAGTATTCTCAAAACATGTGGAAGTTAACGGGTCTTTTTGAAGTTTCTTCTAAAATATTTATTTCATTTCTATGGATCGAGATTTTTTTTTCTAATTTTTGGCCTGAGATTTTGATCATCGTTGAGTTGGGATGGGATCAACAAGTGGTGATCATGATCAATAGTGGGTGAATGTCACTAATACTTGGGAGTAATATTTGAAGGAGGATTATGGTACTCTTTGTGTCCATCCAAATGTGACTTGACTTTTAAAATCACTATTAAATCTGAGATGATTATTATTGAATTTTGATCAATTAATATTTTTAAAACTTACTTGACATTATAGAGAACACAAATAGTCTTCTTTTAGCATTACTCAATATTTGATTCTTGCTATATGCTATACTAAACATTACTACTTACACGCATGGGGTTCAATCTCTTCATCAAGTCAAACCTCTTTTCTTTTTTTTTTTTTTTATTATTTATTTATTTTTATTTGAGAAGCAAAATGTTTAGGTTTCAATATGCATGAAGGGCTGCCGAAGAACGTTACTCTTCACATCCATCTATAACATTCATATTACACCGATTGACGTATTGTATTTAATGTTGTTAACATTTCTTTGAAGTTGGCTTGACCATTGCATTGGTCATGCTAGAGAGAAAATTGGTCATTATATTTTATTGATTTTTAACTTGTATTACTGAAGGGTTTGCATAGTAACTCGCCTACAGGGACAAGACAGCCGTAGCTTGTGCTTTTCCCCACGACCCACGAGACCCAGAAGCTCACCACTTGGCGCCCCCAAGGACACCCTTTAGCGAGCCCAGCGAACAGAAGCCCTCGCTGGTTGTGGCAACTACCACCTACGAAGCATTAATTTAGCACGTCCCATCTATTTAGAGAGTGTGGGCGCCATGTCTTCTCAAGCAGGACTGGGCCCCCTTCTTGACACAGCCATGCCAGACCAGTCCCCAACTGCACACGTGTCTTGGCATGGGTAAACTCGGTCTTACACCAATCTCGAGATAGTTGAACGGTCGACATTTGTAAACTGCCAAAGACCATTAGATTACATTACTTTGTAAACCCAAGACCGTAAAAAGGCATTTATGTATAAAAGGAGACCATCTTTCCTTAATGGAAAAAGGAAGCATATTCATAAAAAAGTTTATCTTGTTCTTCTTCTTCTTTATGCTTTGCTCTCTTACTGGATTATAAGTCCATTATTGTGCATAATAGCCACTGTTCATCACCCTCGCGGGCCCCATTCATCAACTCCCCCAATTGGCCAAAAACTGTATTAACAGTTTGGTGCCGTCTATGGGAATCGGCAAGTAAAGAGTTGTAGTCCTTTCCCATTAAATAAATATGTCGGCCACCGGGGAGCAGACATGTAACGCCCCTAAAACTGCCCTTGGCCAGCTTGGCATGTTTACTGGTAATTACTCCACTTAAATCAACTGGTGGCTAAATGAGGAATCACCCTTCTAAGCATTATCAGAGTTAATGCATAGGGAGGTGAAATAAATCTGATTGAAACTATAAACATTTATGTACAAGTATATTCCTCAAGATAAAGACATGGAGCAACTAATCAATAATAAAAGGTAAACCTGATAATAGTATGAAGAATCTTAAGATAAAGTTGTAGTGGCAACCATGCCATTCTTGAATCCTAGTAACAGGCTCCCTATAAGAGTAATAACATCGTAAGTCTAATGACTTAGTAAGTAAACCTCACAATTGAGTATGACATGAGCTCATTATTATTACGTAGAAATAAACGTGCAGTTTTGATAAACATTTAAAAGAGGCATCATCCTTGTTAATACACGTTGAAAATATCGTTTGATTTCATAAAATGTGGTATACTCCCGGCGGCAATCGCCTAAGTATTTTAATGCAGAAAAAACTAATGCTTTATAGGTTATAACTCTAATGTATGGTCTACTCGAGATATTACCCCTTCTTAGCAGGGTTGGCGTTGTCCCGAGGGACCAGTAATACAATGCCGGTGTGCTGACCATTGTACGCTACCGTCTATAATACTAGTAGCCTAACCGAGTCAAACCTTGGGTGGCCTACGCTACCAATGATGTACGTCCTGTAATGACCAACCATTAGGCAATGGCTGCACCGATCACGAACACTATTGGATCTAAGGCCCATATATCATATATACATTTGACCATAAAATCAAGTTCATATAGTATGCCCATGACCATTATACCGAACGTACCGGTGTACCATGTCATATGATGCATCTTATCAACCAGTTATTAAAAGCAATTACCAAGTTATTACAAAAATGCAGACATGCTCACATCATATGTGTGGTCAGTTAACTAATATATCCCACGTTTTTAAGGAAAGTGTTCGTAAGTGTTTACTTACCTCGTACGCTCCCTCGAGTTCTCCGACATCACGAATCCCTGCTATAATGAAACACGACTCATCGTTATAAGCAGTACTAGAGAATTCTACGAGGTTCCTTCTAACTAAAAAGGGCTGCTAAAACCTTGCGCCACATAACAGAGATTAAGGGGCGAGTGGCTTGTTCTCTGGGCGAGCGCTCGTTCCCTAGGACGAGTGTCCCCCAGGGAGTAAAGCCCAGCCCGAAAACCTAAAATGTGTCCTAAGTTTTTATTCTAAAGCTATGGGTTGGTCTTTTTCTTCCTAGAATCAAAATAAACATAAGTACCACAAGAAAATACAACACAAAGAATCAAGGAGGTGTTTAAAAGCCTTTTGAAAACACTTATCTTTTTTTTTCTAAGAAATAGGCACATCCAAGTGCAAAACATACAACTTTAAAGAGAACAAAGGTGATTTGAAAAACCTTTTCGAAATCATTCTTATTTCATGAAGAAAGGTACAAAGACTTGTTATAGCATTTTAAAACTTGAAACTTTAAAGAGAATGATCATAACACTTAGAAAAGCTTAGAACTTCTAGATATTAATAACTATGCCATTGTAAATCAAGAAGCTCATAAAACATAAAGGAATATAGTGGTTAACTCAACAAGCAAGCCTCCCAAGGATGCTTCTCTCTTCTCCAAGGTCACTCACAACCTCACACACACTCAAATGACAAAGTAGCAGGGTTTTCTCAAGGTTTCAGAGGCTAAATGAGGTTGGGGTCAAATGGGGGTATGGGGTATTTATAGGGGAAGAAGCTGGGGGCAAAATGGGAAAGCGAGCGCTCGTGTGGTCCATGGCCGAGTGCTCGTGTACTGTTCACAATAGGCCAAAAATGGTTTTCAGGCATACGAGTTGGGTATTAACCAAGGGTCTACAAATGGTCAACGAACATTCGTGTATTGTTCATGCGAGCGCTTGTGTACTATTCATAAAAGGCCAAAAGTGTTCAGAGGTATGATTTCACGAGGCTGGCGTGAGGTTCAAACAAGCGCTCGTGTGGTCCTCAGGGCAAGCGCTCACCCAGTGAGGGTGCTTTGGGCTTTTTGCTTCTAAAAGTTGCTTAGGGCTTGAATCTGCTGAGGTGGCTTAAGGTTTTATGTTCAGGACTAGTTTAGAAGGCTAATAACTTGTTGAGTAAGGGTTTAAAACTCTTTTAAAAGTCAAGGTATTACACTTTCCCCCTTATAAAAATTATGTCATCGAAATTTGTTTTTAGTAATAAACAAGATCCTCTCAACGGAGAAGGTTTTTAAAACAATTAAAAGTTAGGATAGAAGAGAATGGTTTGAAAAGAAACATATGGTTTTAAAAAGATCGGTAAGTTATAGGCATGCATAATCAAATCCAAGGAAAGAAAGAAAAGAAAAGAAATAATCGCATACATACAACATTTCCATCACCAAGCATAGCAAAATATGTACAAACAACTAACCAAGCAAAAATCTATAGAAATTGTCCTACGAACGAGGTCGTTTGCGCTCCGCTAATCTTCGACCCGGGGTGCCTTGCGTGCTAGGGCTCCCTCTTCCTAGGTTGATACTTAGGCTCCGCATGCATGTCGAGCAGGGTTCCTGTCATGTGACTGTGAATCTGCGGGAGTGATCCTGGAATGTCGTCTTGAAAGCCATCAATAGTTTCCCTAGCTCCGAGGTGAGACTACCTATAGACTGTTGAAGTCCATTGAGTGTGCTATAGGTACGCTCGTGATCAAGGTCGTTCGTTGGTGTTGATGAGGAGGCTCCATCAGTTGTGCGTCCTCCTGGTGCCACCCTTGGTGTTCGTGGCGCTCGTAGTCGATGGTGCTCCTAGTTAGAAGGGCGTAAAGGCAAAGAATCCTATCTTATGTGATAGTGGCGAGATTCTTGACCGGAAGAACTCGACTGATCATCACGTGGTATACAAGCCGGTCGTCATCCAAAAGGGCAGGTAGGCTCGCAAAAAACTCCCTATAACGACCTTAATGGGCAAATCAATTAACTGGTAATTGACTCCATGGTTTGTTTCCCAGCCCTATCCTTTACGGGACAAGACTTAGGGATCACAACCTCTCATAAGCGAGAGACCTCAGCGAAAGGCTTCTAAACTATAGGAATAGAGAATAATAGCAAAGCAATAACACATTCATATACCAGAGCAAACATAATTCCTCATAATATAAAAGATAGATACCAAATGTACGGTCATTAGACCATCATCAAAATACAAGGATTATATCCCAAATCAGAATTGTCACACAAAAGATCAACAAATCAAATCTTAAGCTTAAGCAATGCTAAAGAAATAATAATCTCGATCATCTCTACTCGGGTAGTTCCTCCGTCATCCCACATGGACTTCAACCAAATTGAGTCCATATCCTCAAAAATGACTCGGATCAGGTCCTGTGTAATCACCCATGTCTGGTCCGAAGGCATCCTTGCCTAGGATAGCTAAACCGCACAATTATTCGTAATGGAGGGGGAAAACATAAAATAAAGGAGGTAAGTCTAAAGACTTCGTGAATGTTCACACAGATAACACCCATGCCGGTTTAGTGATGAACTCTATTTTATAAAGTATGCAACATTTCAATAATGACAGTTTTCCATAAGTATGATGTAAATATATGATATATGCATATGATATAGAGTAACAGTAATAGTTCAATAATATGGTCTACTCGAGATATTAACCCTTCTTAGCAGGGTTGGCGTTGTCCCAAGTGACCTGTAATACAACACCGATGCCCCGAATATTGTACGCTACCGGTCATAACACAAGTGGCATGCCCGAGTCTGACCTTGGGTGGTCCACACCACTAATGATGTACGTCTTGTAGTAACCAACCATTAGGGAATGGCTGCGCCGATCAAGAAACCATTGGACCCAAAGCCCACATAACAACACACACATTTGACCATAAAGTTAACATGTATAGTAAGCCCATAGCTGTGATCCTGCACGTATCGGTGTACCATGTCATACGATGCAATTAATCTTGTCTGTATTTTACATGCATGCTTTTACAAGTCTCACTTTCTTTAACATATTCATCACAACATTTTTCACTAAAGCTAGAGTTCATGTGCAACAAAGTGTATATCGTGAGAGTTGCAAATATGCATGTTTTGGCACATAAAATATTCGTGTGAATGCGGGAAAAATAATGGCAAGTATTATGTGAGTTAAAACTCACTTGGGTCGAACAAAGTCTCCAAGTATTCCTCCAAACGGTCCGGGTTCTCCAATATGTGGAAAACCTTCTACTAGTCCTAAGTCTGACTAAAACAACCCTAGAGCATGAAAACATGAGCTGTCGGACGGCTGGCCAAAATAGCGTTCTTTGGAAACTTTATGATCGTAAGTCTGGGCTCGAGGCCATGCATCCGCCCAAAAGGTTTTAGGTGGAACCTCTTTTTGTCCATGCATCCCCCTGTCCTCCCAAACCAATTTCTAAGGTTACCAAAAGGCATTCTAAGACTTCCTATCTCAAAATGATACCTTCATGCATACGAAAACATGTTCGATAAAGACGAAACACTAACCCATCTCAAATCAAGATTAAAGCATAACCTAGCTAGAAACTCAACAACTAAGCCAGTTTGAAAGCAATAAAAGAGCATAACGATTTAAGCAATGACCAGAGCTTAGAAGGTTGCCTCCTTGAAGCCAAAGAATCACCTCCTTCCACCACAAAACTCACTTAACTCACAAGAACACACTCACATAGGGTTTGAGAGAGCCCGAGTGAAGAATGGGCGTGAAATGGTGACTGGTAAGGGGTATTTATAGGTGAGAAAAAGCAGAGGGGGCTACCAACTATTTTGAAAAGTAGCGGACGTCTGATACTATTGAGGCGTACGTCCGGTACTATTTATCCAATGGTCCAAAGGCTCTAGTGTATGTCTAGGTATTATCCAGGGGTTTTCCAAAAAGTAGCATACATTTGGGTGATCCTCAAGCATATGTCCTTGTACTTTTTATAGGTGTACGTACGGTGGTCCCACTAGGTACATCCTTCACTAAAGACAAGAGTGTACGTACGGTACTATTGGGCGTAAGTACAGTCAAAAAGTTAAAATTTTTGAAAGTGCCCGTTTAGTTGTCCTTACTGGCCCAAAACCCAAATTAAGCCTCTAACTAAGCTACCTAAATTTAGTTAATTATTTAGGTCACTATACTCCTGAACTATTTCAGCAGCAGTTGGCCTACGTCGGGCACATCCATCCTTCTTTCTACAATGATGTTGCGACTGCTGTTGTATCGGCGCTCAACTTTGGCAACTCTAAAGCGGGTATCATCGTAGTCTTGCTGGTCATTGTCGCTCTTAGTGTCAGTGCTCTCCAAATCTGTAGCCTCAGGGTCATGGGCCGCGTCCCTTATGTCATCCATCTCATAATCTGGGTTAGAATTGGGCTCTTGAGCCTCCTGAAGCTGGGCTAGGCTCCTACGGTGGCTCGAGTAGGAGGTTGTTGAAGTTGCCATACTAGCTTTGGTCTGTGCCATATCCTGCATCGGATCAAACCGTTACTATAAATTCTAAGTGCAGCCTTAATACATCTAACGACAATAGAGATGACCTAATTCCAAAAAACAGAAATTACCCCTTTCCCTTAGTGCTAAAAAGAGTGCAAGTAACCATTAGAACAGCGAGGGGTGTTCAAAAATAAAACTAGCAGAGTTGAAAAATGAGGTTGGCCCGTTGATTGGAAACTTGATCAAATGATCGACCAACTAATGGTAAGCTTAAACATCAGGTTTGACCTCTAATGTCAAGATGGGCTATCGCTAGCAAAGATGCCCTTAGGGTAAGCTCAAAATACCGAAATATTTTCCTTAGGTAATCCAAAAATATTGGCAACCTCAAAATGCGAGAACACCGGGTGATTGAACAGCCACAGAATTTCAGGTCTAGGTCTTAGTGGTATTTTAGTTATTTAGGGTTTGAATAGAAATTTCAAAATTCAATGGCTAGGTTCATAAGTTAGGCCTTCAATGGGAAGGTTTGAGGTTTTATTTAGTTGGCAGGCCTAATCCTATGATGAAATTAGGTCGTCCCCAAGTTAGGACAACCCTTAATTTGAACGTGCGGGGCATTTTGGTAATTTTGGAATTCAGGCAAAAACTCCTGAATCCAATCGATCAAAAGCTTAGATCGGGGTTTCAATTAGAGGTTTTGGGCCTCAATTGGCCCATAGAGTCCAATGGTGACCATAAAAATTAAACTTCGAATTTAGGGCAAAATTCCCCAATCCAAAGCTAGGTTTCGGGTTTGTCCAAAATGGTCAAAGCAGCGGGTTTTGTTTCTAAGTCAATATAAGGATGTTTAGGTTATAACCCATGCATCAATCACATGGTTAGGGCAAGAAAATTTGAAGATTTCGAATTTGGGAAAAAATTCCCAAATTTGAATGTGTGATGATTTTAAATGAAAAAGTGGTCCTAAGCACATGTGCCTACCATAGAGCATGATCCTAGTCCACAACCAATCTAGCTAAATGTCATGCAATGCATGAAAATAAAAATCCAACTCAAAACCCTAAAATCATAAAACTAGAATTTTTGAATTTAAAATGTTGAAATCACGTACCATGTTGTTAAAAAGATGAAATGAGCTTTGATTCTTGGAGAGACACGGCCGAAAATCTTCTTGAAAGTGTTTGGGTTGGGAGAAAATGAGAGAAAGTGCAGAAAATAGATTAAAATGAGTGCTTGGCTATTTTTAAAAGAATGATGCATTGGGTTCTGTACGAGTGCTCGTCTCGAGAGCAATTTTTTATTTTTTTTTATTTTTTGGGTTTAAGGTATTCCTTAAAACAATTAAGGACAGTTGGGATTAAAATTGACACGAAAGCTGCTTTAGAAAATGAGAGGTACGAGTGAATTTCTTTCTCTTTCGAAATTCGTTTTGAGAAATACATGGGTGCCTCATACAAAATGTACTGATAAGTACAGTGCATAACCTAGCCACCTAGTAACCCACCTACTCCAAAGCCACCCAACTCCTACATCTAACACTCTCTGGTCGACTCTTTTGACGGGTCTTCTTCGTCCTTGATTAGGGTTTTGTAGTCCTTGTCAATGCTAGAAAGGAAAGCAGTCTCCTGCCGGTCAGGCCCAGTTGGTAAGGCTCTTGCCTTGAGTAGTTCGATTTCTTCCTGCTCCTTCTTGGCGTACTCATCCGCAATTTGAGTCAGGTGTGTGTGCATCTCCAGCTTTCTTTTCGTACTATGGTAGGGGTTAAACCTTCCAGGAATAGGTGGAAAGTCTCATACAGATGAGACACTGCGGCGCTTCCACTTTGCCATTGTTTAGCCATCCTTGGGGTCTGTTAGGGCCTTCTCTTCTTGAATCGGAATTGATGTAGGGATTTCTATCTTTGAAAGGACCGGGTTGAAACCTTATGCTTGCTGAGGCAAGGCTTGTATTTGGGTGCATAAGGCCCATACTTTGTTGGCCATTCTTGAACAGTTGCCTAGCATTGACATCTGTCACGCATCTGAGTGTGAAGTAGGATCAAGTGCCTGTAACGTGGAATAGGCGATCCCATTCAACTCTATACTGAGCAATTAAGAAGGCTGTTACTATAGCCCGCACCTCAATCAAACAACAAACAAGGAACCTAGGTCTATCCTATGCTCCAGTCTTTGAGATTTACACCTATGGTATTGCAGCTTATTCTCAAATTGTCAGCTTTGGTCCGCAAGACCGTATGCTCTTATACCATACTCTAACGCCCCCAAAATTGGCCTTGGCCAGCGTAGCAGGGTTACTAGCAATTACCCCACTTAAACCAACTGGTGGCTAAATGAGGAATCGCCCCTATAAGTATTATCAAAGTTAATGCATAGGAAGGTGAAATAAATATAAGAAAAGCTATAAACATTTCCGTACAAGTATATTCGTCAAGATAAAGACATGGAGCAACTAATCAATAATAAAAAGCAAACGTAATAACTGTATGAAGAATCGTAAGATAAAGCTGTTGTGACAACTATGCCACTCCTAAATCCTAGTAATAGGCTCCCTATAAGAGTAATAACAGCGTAAGTCTAATGACTTAGTAAGTAAACCTCACAATTGGGTATGATACAAGCTCATTATTATTAAGCAGAAACAAACATGCAGTTTTGATAAACATTTAAAAGAGGTGTTGTCCTTGTTAATACACCTTGAAAATATTGTTTGGTTTGATAAAATGTAGTGTACTCCCAGCGGCAATCGCTTAAGTATTTTAATGTAGGAAAAACTAATGCTTTATATGTCATAACTCTCATGTATGGTCTACTCGAGATATTACCCATTCTCAGCAGGGTTGGCGCTATCCTAAGGGACCAGTAATACAATGCCTGTGCTCCGACCATTGTACGCTACCATCCATAACACTAGTAGCCCGACCCAGTCCGACCTCGGGTGGCCTACGTTACTAGGGATGTATGTTATGCTATGCCATTGATTGTATGTAAACTATTAAGGAATTAGATAGACCATCTTCGGTTGGTACGAACTGTCTACCTAAATTACACTAAACTAGGGTGTAGTACAATCCGTCTTCCCTAGGCATGAGCTATCTAATCTTATTGATCATATGACAATTAAAACCGTTGTATAACAATCATTCACATAGTCACAGAAAATATGAAGGATTGAGTTCAATCAATATAAAAGACTTTCTAAGACAAGATAAGAAATTCATAATTATTGAATATAAACATTAAGAACATTAAGACCAATTCTTATAGTTATACAACCATCATGTATAATATAGAAAATCCCAAGTTAAAATACAATTAAACAATTTTTACTTGAAAAAGGCTACATCAACACCCTATTACAAGTTTAGCCGCTCATGGTGGTGTTGGGATGGCCTCCTGCCATGCTCATCTTCTCTTCAACTCTTCAAGCCTCCAAGAAGATCTTTTCTATCTAAAACTAAGCACACATTCTTTTGAAACTTAGAGGTTATTTATAGGGAGAAAACATGTCCTAAAAGCCGTAGGAATCCCAGAAAAATCGTACTTGAGTCTCCTAGTCAAATTAGGAAGCAATCCTAATACAAATCGGAATAGGATTCGTCCACATTTATATTCTTTTATTGCAGGACAATTTTGGCATAGCAACCGTCTGAATTATGAAAATCTTATTTCACAATAATTTGTAGTATGTTGAGTTAGTTTTCTAATGCCGTTAGAATCACCTGAATCCAATACCTGAAGAGAATGTTATGATTAAAATACTGAGACATGTGTAGAATCTAAATTTGAATCCAATCCAATTATGACTCCAATTAGAGAAATTCCGATTTAATCATTTTCTTGATTTGATTAAACTTAACCACATCATTTAAGTCCTCTTCATATCTTCTAGGTCTTCTCAAAGTATACTTTAAGCCCAAAATCAATGGAATTAATTACATCTTTATTTAAAACCTGAAAACAAGAACACAATACAAAATCAAACAAATAACAATGCTAAGGAATTAACATATGCGAGTTAAGGGGCTTGAATGTGCAACATTCGACACTTATCATCTACTCCTTAAGCTATTGATTTTCCTAAGCAATGAATTAGACAAGGTGTCTACTCTAATTCTTTTCTCCCCTAAAGGATTTTGTCTTACACTAAGTTGTTATTCAAGAGAGCATAAATCTATGAAAATCGACAAACACATGAAGCTTAAGGCATGGTATCTACTCCCGGTTCCCTATGTTGATTAAGCCAAGAACCCGTGAGGAGGTTCTTTTGTCACTTTATTATGCCTAGGACTCAGTCATCCAAATTGACATAAATAACAAAATCCAAACACATGCGTACGGTTGTCAAGCATATTCATATGAAGAATTCGATTAAACAGGAATTAACCAAGTTAAATACTCAAAGATAATTACAGCAAAGGCGCCAATATTGAGATCCTAACAAGACATGATTAGGGCTTCAATTGAGTCCTAGCTAAAATATTAGCTACACATAATTTAAATAAAACTAACACGAAAAAGGGAAAGAAGAAACAAAAAATGCTTCTTGATCGAGCCTCAAATTCTCCTCTCTGGAATTGTATATTTTCTCAATGTATAGAGGTCGATTTATATGATTATGAGAATCCTAGAAGACCTAGAAATCCTAATAAAACCGTAAGTTAGTCTCCTAATCTAAAAAGGACACTGAAAACCCAATTTGGAGTGAAAAAGGTCTTATGCCGCATTTGGGCGCTCGAGTGCGATTGATCCCAAGTTGGTGCGCTCGAGAGCATGTATACGGTTGATAGTAGGCTTTGTACGATCGAGCTTGGATGCTTGTGCGATTGAGCGTGGCTGTGATCGATTCTATGGTTAGTGCGATCGAGCGTAGATGACCTCAATCCTTATTCTGTTTCGCTCGAGCCTAAGTACTTGTGCTCAATCATAGCATGCAGCTTTTCTCCCAAATTGTCTTTTAAGCATGGAACTTTCTAGAAATGCTTTCTTTTCCTTCAAACACAAAAAAACACAAAAACAAGGCAAAACATCAAATAATAACAAAACTAAGAGCTTAACATATGTGAATTAAGGGGCTAGAATATGAATTATTCAGCACTTAACACCAGACGTAGTGATGACACCGGAACCTCCAAGCCAAGCAATCCTCAAGTAGCCTACCTTACCTCCCAGTTAGAGCAAGCGGGTGAACGGGTCTGCAACCTAACGCGACAAAATGAAGAGTTGTCACACCAGGCCCAAACTCGAGAGCCACACCAGGAGTAACAGACCGAGGGATGCGGGACACAAAAAAATCAGGTTCATTAAAGACAAGACAGAAAATTGGTACATGCTCACTTTCTCATGTTGTACATGCTTAATTTGAAGTTGGCTTGACCATTGCATTGGTCATGTTAGAGAGAAAATTGGTCATTATAATTTATTGATTTCTGACTTGTATTACTGAAGGGTCTACGTAATAACTCGCCCACAGGGACAAGACAGCCACAGTTCGTGGGTCACCCCACAACCCGCGAGACCCAGAAGCTCGCCATGTGGCACCCCCAAGGACACCCTTTAGCGAGCCCACTGAATAGTAGCCCTCGCTAGTTGTGGCAACTACCATGTGCAGAGCATTAATTTGAGAGTGAGGGTTGTTGTGCCAAATACCCACCTAAATTAATAGGCGAATACTTAGTACGTTTTACTCGCAAGTGCATAAGATCAAAACGATAGTATAGCAGGCAAATACGAGATCATTCCCACGAGTATGGGTAAATTATGCTTCGAAAGTAATTTCCTATTTAATTAACAGATTTAAAACAATTGTCACGATTGAATTAAAATAAAGAAATAAAATAAAAAGACTAAGACTAAAAAGGATTTGGGTTTTGAAATCCACCACTAACCATATTCGAATAAGATTAACAATATGCTAATATTCCAATTATCTCTAGATATTCAATGTTTATCAACCTAAGGGCGTGGTATCTACTCTTTAAGCTATTGATTTTCCGAAGTAACAAACTAGGCATAGTATCTACTCTACTTCTTTTCTTCCCCAAAGGATTTAACATGGTATCTACTAAGTTGTTCTTCAAGGAAGTATAAATCTATGGAAACCGACAACCACACAAGGCTTAGGGTATGGTATCTACTTTTGGTTCCCCATGTTGATTAACTCAAGAACCTATGATGGGGTTCTTTTGTCACTTTATAAAGCCTAGGACTTGGTCATCCAAATTGACTTAAATAACATAAATCTAAACACATGCATATGATCAAACACATTCATATGAAGAATTCAAATAAACAGGAAGTAATCAAATTAACCACCCAAAAGATAATTGTAGCAAAGGCGCCAATATTACAATCTTAAAGAGACATGATTAGGCCTTCAAACTGGCCCTAATTAAAATAGAAACTACATAACAAAATAAAAGGTGGAAGAGAAGAAAAGCCTAACCTCTTTTTGATCTAGCCTTCAGTTCTTTTCTAGAACTTGTGTCTGCTTTTTCACCCTTTTTCCTATAGGCTTAAAGGTCTATTTATAAGCTTAGGAAAACATAGAAGCCCTAGAAAACCTAATAAACTCGAAGGTTTATTTCCTAGTACAAGTAGGACTTTGAAAACCAAATTTGGGTTGAAAAAGGAATTTAGCCGTATATTCAGATGCTTCAGCGCATGAGTGCACTCGATCCCAGGTGCGGTGCACTCGAGCGCAAGCCTGCGTTCGATCCTTGCCCGTGTGCGCTCGTGCTTATGCGCTTGAGCCTTCTTTTTGTGCGCGTGAGCGCGGCTGCGCTTTCTCCTTGCTCTCTGGCGCTCGAGCGTTGCTGCGCTCAAGCCTAGGCGTATGTGCACTCGAGCGCATGCCTGTGCTCGAGCCTAGTTTTCATGTGCTCAATCTTGACCTCTAGTTTTTTTCAAAAATGCCCTTTAAGTCTGAAATTTCTAGAATTGCTTCATTTTCTTCAAAAACCTATAAAAAGACATAAAACACAAAAATGAAACAAAACATCAAATAATAACAAAACTAAGAGCCTAGCATAAGTAAATTAAGAGGCTAAAATATGATTATTTTAGCACTTATCATGGGCGCCATGTCTTCTCAAGCAAGGCTGGGCCCACTTCCTGACATGGCCACGCCGGACCAATCCCCAACTGCACACGTGTCTTGGCATGGATGAACTTGGTCTTACACCAATCTTGAGTCAGTTGAACGGTGGACATTTGTAAACCGCCGAAGACCATTAGATTACATTACTTTTTAAACCCAAGACCGTAAAAATTCCTGTTTGTATAAAAGGTGACCATCTTTCCTAAATGGAAAAAGGAAGCATATTCATAAAAAATAAAAAAAGTTTGTCTTGTTCTTCTTCATGCTTTGCTCACTTGCTGGATTATAAGTCCATTATTGTGCATAATAACCACTGTTCATCACCCTTGTTTGCCCCATTCATCAACTCCCCCAATTGGCCGGAAACTGTCTTAACAGGTCACAATATATATAGTCCATGTTTCATGTTCCATGTTTGAAGCACATCTTGGAGTGGCATGTGGTCCAAAACGGCAGAGGTGGGTCTCTAAATTCTTGGATAGAAATCGCATGCATTGAATAAGGGCTGGATGTTCCTCTTTTAACATTTTTTAATTTTCTCAAATATTTCATGCAACAATTAATCTAGTTTTGAAAAAAATTTGAATTTCAACTTTAAAATTTCTCCTACAACAACTACATGGACAAGGTCGTTACACATGTTTAAGTTCATGAAAGATATTTAACTTATTGCTAACCATCTTCCCTTAAAAATTAAAAAATTTAGACATAACTAGGGCTCTGCTGTGAAAATTTCTTTATTTCTTTCTTTTTTTAGAAAAATAAAATTTTAAGTTGAAATCATTATATGTCGTATGCCACACGTCAAACATTTGAACCATACATGTCATTCGTGATTGGAATAAAATTTTTAGAACATCTATTGTTTCATTCAGGGGTCTTTTATCCATTTTACTGAAGCTAACCTAAGCTTGGATTTTAATTGTGCAGAATGGGAAATTAAGGAGAACAAAATTTGACTTTCCTTGGGAATTGGGAGGTTTAGCTAAGTTTGCCGTCTTTTCGAAGTTTCTCTCGATCCTAATTTTCACATAATGACCTAATGGAGGTCTAATGAACCAACTTCACTTATATATAGGGTGAGAGTAAAGGGTTTTCTCATGTGTCTACAAAATTTGGCCCGTCCCATTAAGAACCTACAACTAAACAAATGATTATGCTAGTCACACAAATGAATAAATACAACATAATCAACTTTAGAAAGAAAATAAAAAATAAAAAAAGGTAAAATTTAAAGTTAATTTCTCTGTTTCTCAGCAACAAATAAAGGATTTTGGAGTTCATGGCAGCTTATTCTTTTATTTGCCTTTTTCTTTTCCTCTATCTGTATAGTTTTCTTACAATAAAAAGTTACAGGCAAGCTTATAAAATCCTTAAACCTACTGGACATATAACAAGTTTTTATTGTAACTGTTTCTTGTGTAGGATCAAAATTATTTGACTTTTACCATATCTCAAGTGTGATTTCATTCCCAGTACACATTATGCAGGAATTCTGATTAATTTTATATGATATTAGTCATATATTGTAATACAATGGCTCTATTTTTGGTCAACTTGAACCAAAACACTTAGAAAGTAGATTGTTACTAGTTTGGGTACGGCGTTTGGATGGTTTGGGCAAGCAATTTAGTATCTTTAATGAAAAAAGAAAATGATTCACATGATGTTTGTTTAAGGTTTATAATCACTTTTTTGAGATTGTCTTATGGTTTTGGAAGTCCTTGCCGAATACACTACAAAAATCAGTTGATTTTTTGACATGTCAAACAGTAAATCACTTTTTGCCATGTCACTAATTGTTGACGTGGCAAAAGTGTCACGTCAATAAAAAATTTATTGATGTGTTAAATATACCACGTCACTAATTAGTGACATGACACATACTACACGTCAATGAATTGCAATGTGTCAAAAATTGCCATGTTACTAAATTTAAATTTAATTTAATTTAAATAAATTATATTTAAATTATATACAATAGTGATGTGACAAATTACCACACGTCAATAACTATTGACGTGCCGTTTTGACACGTCAATAATTATTGAAGTATCATTAATTCACACGTTAAAAATTAATAATAAAAATTATGTGTTTAAAAAATAATATTAGGTAATATACATGCATAATCTAATTAATTGGATTGTTTAATCAATTTTATAAAAATTGTAAAATTTAATGGGTTTGAATTATAGGCTTCATTATATATATATATATACTAGACATGCATTATAGTTAGCTTAAGTGTTCAAATAATTAGCGAGCTTTCGAAATAATTAGGTATTGAAATAATTACGTTTTGATACTCTAGAATATAAAAAAAAATGATCAAGTGATTTAAGAGACACTTTTTATTTATTCTTGAAATTAAATTTTTTAATTAGTAGCTAAGTTTTATAAAAGGAAAATGCTAGGTGTTCTTCTAGTGTTTTCCTGGTGTCCTCCCAACTGTGATGTAATTTTTAAAATCACCAATAAATTAAAAGTCAATAATGATAATCTCAAATTCAACGATAATTTTAAAAGCCACATCACAGTTGTGAGGACATTAGGAGAACACTAGAATAATACCTACCATTTCCCTTTATAAAACGTAGCTACTAATTAATTAAGTAATTAACTTATACGGTATAAACCTATCTAATTATGGTAATTAAGTATACTTAGCATAATTAGCTAGTTTTTTTTAACCTAGCTACTAATTATTGTAATTATAATTATAAGTATAATTATAATTAAAATTATAACCTAGGTT
>NC_081551.1:12669954-12673346 GCF_901000735.1 Corylus avellana | reverse complement strand
CCTAATTCAAATATATAAAATAACCTAGTTAGAATTATTTTGTTTAGGGTCCCACCAAAAATGCATTTAAATTTGGATTGAGTATTTTATTTTATTTTTGGTTTTTCAAGATTAGATTATGTATATATATATATTAGTGTTTATATATAATGCTATATATAGGTTTATATGCATGTGCTTGAAATTAGGTTTATATTTTTTTAAGTCTTATATATTTGTTCCTAATGTACGCAGAGAAAGACGGACAAGAGTTGGATGACAAAGTCTAGGGGTACGAGGGAATACAGAGACGGGTGTAGATTGTTCGTGAAGTTTGCAGTTAGTAACTGTAGAACCCCTGATGGATTCATCTATTGCCCTTGTAAGATTTGTCGAAATAACCGGCGCCACCCACCAGGTTTCGTATTCGACCACTTGATAGCGGGTAAAGGAATGATGCCGGAATACACACACTGGTACTGTCACGGTGAAAAGCATGTACAGGGTCCTGGTACAGGCTCTAATTCGAATCGCCAGGCCACAGATGTGGGTGCAAGCGCAAATCAGGGTGGAGACATGCACGTAATGTTGCGTGATTTATTCAGCATGCATGAAGTCAGGGAAGACAATTGTGAGCCTCAGGTCATGGTGCAAGGGGGTGAAGAAATTGTGAACCACGAAGTCGCTAAAGGTGACGCACTAAAGTATTACGACCTTCTTAAAAAGGTGGAGAAACCACTTCATACTGGGACCAAACATAGCAAACTGAGTGCAACTGTACACCTGTACAACTTGAAGTGCGTTGGTGGACTTAGTAACGCGATATTCTCGTCTTTACTTGAGTTCATCAATCAATTGCTGCCTACGAGTGATGAAACTTTGCCAATTAATACATATGAGGCAAAAAAGATTCTACGGGACATGGGACTCAGTTATGAGAAGATTTCAGTGTGTCGTAATGACTGTATGTTATTCTGGAAGGGCAATAAGGAGTTGAATTCATGTACCGTATGTGGAAAATCTAAATGGGAGGATGCAATCAATTTAGATGAGGATGGTCAACCCATATCGTCGAGCAAGAAACGTCCGGTGAAGGTGTTGCGGTGGTTTCCACTCATATCACGACTACAGAGGCTGTTTATGTCAAAACATACTGCACCCTATATAAGGTGGCATGCAGAAGGCCGTACTAAGGACGGCGTATTGAGGCATCCGGCCGACGGCAAAGCATGGAAGTCATTCGACAATTTACATCCGGAGTTTTCAGCGGACAGCAGAAATATAAGGCTTATACTAACCTCAGATGGATTTAATCCATTTGGGAACATGAGCACATCCCACAACACTTGGCCCTGTAATGCTTGTACCGTACAACTTGCCTCCTTGGATGTGCATGAAACAGACGTCTTTCATATTATCCCTGATTATCCTGGGCCCAAGTTCACTTGGAATGGATATAAATGTCTACCTTCAATCCTTAATTGAGGAGTTACAAGAACTATGGAATGTAGGGGTACGCACATATAACGTCTCAAAGAAAAATAATTTTGTGTTGCAAGCGCAATTAATGTGGACAATTAATGACTTCCCAACATACGCAGATTTGTCTACTATGGGTGAGAAGGCATATCCTTACTGTATGCACTCGATAAGGTCCAAATGGTTAAAACATGGCCATAAATGGTGTTTTATGGGCCACAGGCGATACTTGCCCATGGATCATCCGTGGAGGCGGAATAAAAGAACATTTGACAGCAACCAAGAACAATAATGTGCTCCCGATGTGCCAAATGGAGATGAAATCCTGAGCCAATTAGAAGGGATGGTGTTTGGGGATGAGAATGCCAGTAAGACAAGGCTGGATGATAAAGAAAAAGGAAAGATGCAGAAGACAAATACTTATAATGTAGTATGGAGGAAAAAAAAAGTATTTTCTTTAGGTTGCCGTATTGGAAAGATAATTTATTGCGGTACAACCTTGATGTCATGCACATAGAGAAAAACGTGATGGACAAGATACTTGGTACAATACTAGACATTCCAGAGAAAACGAAGGACAACTTCCAAGCCTGCACAGATTTGCAAGAAATGGATTTGAGATGTACACTTCATCCCTACACTAGCAAGGATGGTAAGACCTATATGCGACAAGCTTCCCACACAATGTCCAAGGATGATAAAACACATTTTTTGTAAGTGCTACGAAATGTAAGGGTGCCCGACGGATATGCCTCGAACATTTTCCGTTGTGTACGATTGAAGAACCGTACGATATCGGGATTAAAGAGTCATGACAGTCATGTACTGATGCAATAGCTTCTACCTATTGCATTGCGTGGGTCACTTCCAGGCAATGTGGTTAGACCTCTTGTTGAGATTTCTGCATTCTTCAGGGGTGTATGTTCAACGACATTGACACAAGAGGATATTGACCGACTATAGGGTGACGTCGATATCACGTTGTGCAAGATGGAACATGTATTCCACCCCAGCTTTTTTACTAGCATGGTTCATGCGGTTGTGCATCTTGTCCGTGAATGCCGACTCGATGGACTGGTACAGTATATGTGGATGTATCCGGCAGAGAGGTAAAATTTGTTTATGGATATTCCTGATTTTTATTTTTCACTCCAATACAAGACAATTACTAACTGAACTGATTGACTGATCGATGTTCATATTTAGGAGCCTTAGAGTGTTCAAATCTAATGTGCGCAACAAAGCGGCTCCTGAGGGCTGTATTGTGGAGGGCTACATATCAATTGAGTTGGTGACATTTTGTTCAAGATATTTAGATAACGCACCAACATTTCACAAAAGGATACAAAGAAATCCAGATGGTTCAAGGGGACATGGAACACGAGTCCGACTCAACCGAATCACATTGACACAGATTCATCGGTATATTATCTTTAACTCGGACGAGTTCCTTCAACTGCGGACGTAAGTCGAGATCCTTTACTGGCATATATATGTTCAATCATGTTGTACCATTAGTTTTAAATTATAATGAACCTAATTTCGAATTGTAGGATGTACATGGATACGCTTAGGTGATCATGCAATAGAGGGCAAACAACAGAAGGAAACCTAACATTATGAGCTGTTCTGCAAGTGGTACCGTGACTACGTAAGACTAATGTGATGTTTAACAAAAGAACTGTCGCAATATATTTGCTTCTAGTTCAAATAAACTAAAGAAACTAACCTTGCATTTTACATTGTACGTAATATATTCATAGGTCGATCGTTTGGAAGATCAATCCAAGATTCACATGTCGATCGTTTGGAAGATCGATCCAGGAAGGAACTTGGTGACAAATTGGTAATGTATTGTAGAGGGCCGAGGGAGTCAGCAGTCAGATACAAATCCATATATATATATATATATAAGGGGAAAATGTAGTTTACCC
>NC_081551.1:12661866-12669711 GCF_901000735.1 Corylus avellana | reverse complement strand
TCAATTTTAACCCCAAAGTTCAAAAATTGGCAATTTAAACATTCCGTTTAATTTTTCCATCAAAATGGATGGAAATCTATGAAATTACATCATTACCCTCAGGCTTTTTTAAAAACATTTTCGTTCAATTTAGCGGAAAAATTAAACGGAAGGTTTAAATTGCCAATTTTTGAAACTTTAGGGGGTAGATTGCCAATTTTTGAACTTTGGGGTTAAAATTGAAAAACCCTTGAAACTTCAGGGGGGTAAACTGCATTTTTCCCTATATATATATATTGATTGGTAGTTGTTCACCACATATTACATCAACACAATTAATTAAGTTGCGCATTGGGTAAAATCTGGTATATATCTTATTTTTAATATGTGAGTCATTTACATATAGTAGTTAATATTTCATGCATTGCCTACATAATTGATTGGGTGCATGCTATTTTTCGCAGGTTACCATGAGTAGTAGGGGGAAGACAAGAGCACGGAGGGCCTCGTCTTTAGTGCGACAGTCTATGTCGCATGGGTCTCCATTATACCTCCTTGATGATAGCGAGCAACAAGACGTTGCTCAGCTTATGGGGCAGCAGGAGACGTATCGACCAGTACTTCCAGGTGATGTGGAAGGGGAGATCCATGTCCATAATCTATAATGTTCGACAAACTTGGCCCAGATGGGGTATTGGCCTGATTCGTTTCCGTACGACATGGATGCATCATTTCATCCAACTCGCTGGTCGACGTGCAGCAAGTTAGGGCTGAGTTCTCAGGGCCATGTGTAGCGGCTATATGGCCAGTATAGCGCAGGTACGGACGAAAGTTTTTTTGAAAGTTTTTGAAATTATCTATTTGGTCTTTTGAAAGTTTTTTGATTATCAAAGCATTAGTTTCTAATATTATTGTTGTGATATCAATTATATTTCAATGCAACTAAAACTTCATAAAATTCTAAACAGTCTAAAAAAATACAAAGCAGGTGGCGAAGACAATGAGACATAGCCACCGAAAGACATGACTATTAGGACAAGTGCTATGGATGACCCGCAGCCTAGCGACCCTGCTCCCGCGGCCGGTTAGGCCCTCGACAGGTCCGAACGATAAGTACGTGTATATGCTCAAATGTCATGCATATAAGTCTTAATTACTTGTAGTTAGTATTCAATTCGAAATAACTTACATCGGTAATTTTTAATATGTTAGGTATCAATCCAGATGGAAACACCATTCTTGAGGTGTTCACCATTCTTGGCTTGCACAAATTGCCGGGGGTCCCTGCTGGCAAAAGGATCGTACTTGAGTACAATACTTCATGGCAGCCTGTCAGATTTAGCGCTATGAGGTTTAGACGAATGACCGGTAAGGTTGTAAGGAGCGGAAATTATGTCCGAATACGGGATGATTGGACGAAGGTACCTAAGCGTACCAAGGAGGATATATGGGACGCCTTAATGGTATGTGTATTTTATTATGTCAAGCACTCCTAATGCATGTATATATACGTTCTAAGTTGTACATATATATGTGTGTTTATATGTATATACATATACACATATATTTTTGGTTTTTTTAATTTATCAATTTTGAACTTGTGCAGGTAGACTTTTTCGTCCCGCCCAAGTGCAACTTGGTTCAGTAAAGAAGGACGCATTTCGAGATATGGGCACCAAGTGGAGGACTTGGAGGCACGAATTAAAAAAAAGTTCTTGCCATTAAGATGGATGATATTTCGGTCACCGTACGGGCGAGAGTGGGGTAAGAAAGGCTCTCCGAGTACAACGCCGTCGACTTGGAGATCTTGTTGGATAAATGGTGTATCAAGAAGAACCAGGTAGGTCATGAGTTATACTATAATTTTGCGTAGTTTCATTATTATAATTGTGTTAGTATTAACATATTAAGAATGTTAATTGTCTAGGAGTATGTTGCGTATATGAAGAGTTTGCGAGCATTGAACAATACGCCCCATTGCATCGGGTCGAAGAGCTACGCCAAGGTGACACATGAGGAGGTATGTGTGTAATTTATCCTATATTTATAGATGTAAACATTATATATATGTTCTACTTTTTTGGCAGACCGTACGTGTGGGCACTCCTCCTACACGAGCACAGTCTTACATCCACACACATAAGAAGAAGGATGGTCGATATCCGAATGAAATAGTCAAGGAGAGATGTGTATGCTACTCACCTTTCATATGTTGTTTTGCTTATATATGTGATAATTTATTTGTGATTAACAGTTGTATGACTCACTGACCCAATAATTAATGTAACATACAGGAGAGGATGGAGGAGCTTATACCCACTCACCCTGCAGCATTGTCGAGCGTGACAAAGGGGATGGTCAGGTGGGCGTCGAATGACGCGTACGCCCAGGCGCTTGGAAATAAGCCTGAGTACGCTTGTAGGGGTCGGCAGGTTGGACCGAATATTCTACCTATGCGGGGCTATATACACTCATACTATACACCGGCACAGGCACGGTCAAAAAACACCTGGCACTTTGTGGTCTCACAAGAACTTCTTGACAGAGCGCTTGAGGCGGAGAGAGCACAGCATAAGGCAGAGATGGATGCCTTGTCGGCCGCAGAGCAAGAGCAGACAGCTGCTCGGGTAGCTCTGCAAGTGGCAGAGCAGGTGGCTGCAAAAGATGTGCAGTTGGCTGAAAAGGAGGCTCAAATGGCGGCGCATTTTGCGGAAAAGGAAGCTAAGATGACAGCAATGTTTGAGGCCTGTTTTCTCCAGCTCGAGGAAATGACGCGATCGAGCTCCGCGCCTGAGGTGACTCAATACAAGGGAGCGCCAGACAGAGCTTCCCTACCCTTTGCGATTGTGAGATCGTCGGTCGATAGTGGATCAAGCAATGATATTTTTTAATGGTCAATGTGGTTTTAGAACTGTCCCTATATATATATGTGCACTTCTAAATTTAGAGTTTAGATTTGTTGTAGTGATTCTCATTAGTGATGTTGCAAATCCTGTTGAATTTGGTTTATATCATGGTTGGTTTGGTGGTGGATGTGGGTTATAGCTTTTCATTTGAAGTGTTTGGTATTGTGAGATGGACCACTATGGTCCTTGTAGAATATTGTTTAGTGCATTTGATTTGATCACGAAAATATGTTGGGGGTGTATATATAAATCTAAATTTGTTGAGTATGATGACCTTTGTTTATATAGTGATGTTGCTCAATGATTAAGACTTGATAATATTCTAGAATATTATTTGGTGATTGTTTGTTTTATCATTTGCAACTAGTGGCTATCATGGAGAGGATGCTATTGATATCGATGATGACTTGGATTTAACAAATGGTTGGCCATTCGCACTTGGTGTACATAAGTTATTTTGTTAATGTAATTGTATTTATGATAGCTTTCTTGATGTACGTAGTTTGATATATATGATAACAGAGATAGTTTTATTGGTGTATATGTATTTATTTGTGGTTGGTGTATAGTTTTTGTGGTTTGCCATTCACACTTGGTGTATATGTCTTTATTTGTGTCTTGAAGCTGGTTTTGATTGATAGTCTGTGATCGACGTTGATGGATATGAATTATGTTATTTGCATGGATCGATGGATAAATTGTATATCAAGTTAATTATAATCCAAAATTCGGGTATAGCCTTGAAAAAATTCGAAAAATATATAGGGGGAGGAAAAAAAAACAAATTTTAAAATTGACCATTTTTTTTTACATGTCAAGTTATGACCCGTCACAATTTTCTGACGTGTCATAACGTTTGACATGTCAGAAAATTTCTGACATGTCAAAAATGGCTGACGTGTTAGAAAATGACACGTCAGAAAAATTTTCTGACGTGGCAGGACTGGCATGTCAGAATTTTTTTTGACGTGCCTCTCCTGCTACGTCAAAAAATGTTTTGACGTAGCAATTTGACACGTCAAAAATTTTTCTGATGTGCCTCTCCTACCACGTCAAAAATTATTGACGTGTTAAAAGTGACACGTCAGTAAATTTTACTGACGTATCAGACCACCTAACACGTCAAAAACTGCCTGTAAGGAAAAAAACAATTTTTTGTAGTGATATGAGGACAATGGAATGGCGGAAAGATTAGTGGACTCCAACATATTCTCAATTTCTTCATTATCACTCTCATTAGTCATTACCACATTCCACTTCAAACAAGTCTTCCTCAGACTCTTCCTCTGCTGCTTTTTTCTTTTTCTTCTTTGGTTTCTTTGAAGAACTCATTTTATCCACGTAACATGAGTACAATTTTTTTGTAGTGATATGAAGACAATGGAATGGCAGAAAGATTAGTGGACTCCAACATATTCTCAATTTCTTCATTATCACTCTCATTAGTCATTACCACAGTCCACTTCAAACAAGTCGTCCTCAGACTCTTCCTCTGCTTTCTTCTTTTTCTTTGGTTTCTTCTTTTTCTTCTTTGGTTTCTTTGAAGAACTCATTTTATCCACATAAAACTTGTGGAAGACCAAATCTTCAGGGGGTACATCAACTTCGGCCAATGAGAGAATCTCTGGACCAATCAAAAGGTTGTTCATGTTAAGCTGGGAAACCAAAGTAAGTCAGCAACACAATTAATTGGCTTCTTCATTTGTCACTATTTACTAAAACTGATTCCATCAATCATGAGCCAGATACAAGAACTTCACGAGATGGATGGGGAAGAAAATACTTCTAAGGCAAAAGAGTTAATGGTCTAGAAAGTTCAGTATGGAAGAAAAGCCAAGCACATGGCATGATGGTTCAATTTTGAGAACCACTGTTACGTGCTCGGGACTCCAAACGTGTAATTGGTTTATGAACTGGGAATTTACCAAGATCGTACTTCCTTGACTTCCCTATTGTAGAGAAAATAAGGAAAAAACAACTCTAGCGATAAGATTTTCAAGGAATCCTGGACCTCCTATAAACAAATGTTTGAAAAGATGAGTAGTGAGGAGGCATCTCCCTCTAAATCCGGCAAAAATAAGGGGGCCATTGGCTCATCGCATGGGTCAGTAAATTCAAAATTGGCTAAATTAGAGTTTCCATGCGATGATGGGACTAAAGATCCAACTAGTTAGGTTTGTCAGGTCGAGCAATATTTTGAATTTCAACGTACCGAATGCATGTTAGATTTGGGCCTACACAATTTGAAGATTTCTATAGAGATCTCTCAAAATTGAGACAGGTTGCTAGTGTTAAAGAATATCAATGTCAATTTGAAAAATTACTTAGTAGAGTGGGAAAACTTTCCCAAGTGCATCAGGTGGGATGTTTTGTAAGTGGGCTGAAAGAAAACATTAGAACTGAAGTTCAAGCTGCCAGGCCATCAACTTTAACTGCAGCTGTGGGGCTGGCCCGTCTGTATGAAGCACGTGTTTTAGCTAAAAAAAAAATCACCTTTTTCCTATGACTCTTAAAGCAATAAAGATAGTCTCCTAAAGCAATAAGGATAACTAAATACAGTACTACGTGACAAACCCATCAAATAGCTAGCAATACTGACAGACACAAACACAATGAAACCTAATCGAAATAAATGACTACTGCACTGCACACGTAACACAACACATCCAGCCCTTAGCCACCTGCACGTAACAACCACCATGCCATATTGCCACGTGCTAGGCTTTGGTTTCTTCTCCATGAGCTTATCTAGAGAAGCAGTAAGTGATATATAGGTCATTCAATAGGTTTCCGTTGTAGACGATGTTGGCCCCAGAAAGAAGGGTCTTAGCCATGGTAGCAACTGATGGATGCACATGAGAAGCAAGTACCACCAGCTCCCACCAGCTTATTCGATCCGCATTGCTGAAAGTGCATAAAAAATTAAACAAGAGACGAAAGAAACAACATGCCTATTGGATATACAGTCAAGCAAATTGTCCGGGAAAAAAATGATAACACAACCGAAAAGGTTGTTCCTGAAGCAGAGATGTTCAATCTTCCTCAATGATCAAAATAACTTCTATGCAACGACTAGATTGATGGATAATTTGCATAGTTTGCGATAACTATTTATGGTCTGAGTTTCTGTCGCGAAAGTATTGATGTTGTCTTTCATTGCCAATGTAAATGTGTCGTGAGGAGTGGACAGTGGGAACCATCTAAAATAAGTTAGAATAGATGACTGACCAATAAGAGGGCTCTCTATGCTGCGGATTGTACCCTCCAGGCAACAAAGACTTCTTAGAAGATGCTTGAGGCTGCTGCTCATTATGATCAGATACAGTCATGGATTCCCCAAGATCTTTTGAGTCATTTCTCATAAGCAGTAACTCTGCTTCATCTGAAACATCATCTTAGAATTAGAAGACTACAAAAATTTAATTTTTTTTGTAGCTGACCGTTAGTGATGTGTCAAGGCCATTGACACGTTACTAATGGTTAGTGACGTGTCATTAGTAACGTGTCTGGCAAGTTAAGAAATTGGACATAACTAGTGGGGATTTAGTAACGTGTCATCTTCATTGTCGGAGTCGGCAATATCACTGCTGTGAACCAGCTAGCCTGCCACCATTTTCTTCTTTCTTTGATGTAGTGCTTAATACATAGTCAATTTCTTCAATATCTTCAAAATGTTCAAGTTCTTCATCAATTGACTCTTTCTGAAGCACCATGTTCTTGCATGGTGATGGAACCTCTTGATTGAAGGAAAAAAAAAAATTATATGGGGTCCAAGCCAGTTCACAAAAACGTCTTTTACCAAAGGTGGCCTAGCTTTAAAAACTTCGGAGAGGAGAAAAAGGCATCCACACGCATATTGAGGTGAGAGAGTTTCCAATTGTTGTTTCTCAACAAAAAAGTATACAGTAGTTCTTTTCAATTATATTAGTATTTTCATTTTTCGTTTTTATCTTTCTTTTATGTGGTTATGTTCTTTCATTTCCGTTTTTTCCTCTTATATTTTGTTATATTTTATATATTACTTTTAAAATCATATCATTGAATTCTATGTAAAATTTACCAAATAAAAATAAGGTATAAATGCAAAATCAGTTCTTGTGGTAATTAGGCTATCATTCATTTTCAAAATGAATGCTTCTGTTGCGACTCTAGTTGAATTTTCTAGAGGTGCCATTCAGTGGAACATGAGCTTTACTAAAGTGGGTCATGATTGGGAGGTGGAAGGCTGGAAGCCCTAGCTTCGTTCTTCATGGTATTGTATTTAGCGAGAGTAACATGGAAAGGGGAGGACAAGCTATGGTCAGTCCCTTGAAAAAGTGTTGGGCGAACTAAGGTTCCGTTGAGGGTGGCATTGTTTGGTAGGTAGCCCTACGAAAGATCCTTACCATAGACAATCTTCAAAGCGACACGTCAATGTGGTTGATTGGTATTGTTTACTTAAAAGGAATGAGAAGTCCTTGGACATCTTTTGCTTCATTGTGATGTTGATTTTGCCACTTGGAATGCTTTCTTCAGTCAATCTGAGTTGTCTTGGATTACCTACAAAAGAAGAAAAGAGTTGTCATGGATTATGCCTAGATGTGTAGTCGATTTATATATTTGTTGGTGGACTTTTGGCAACACCTGGAGTGCTATTATGTGGAAGATTGTGCCTTCGTGCCTTTTGTAGTGCCTATGAAAGGAAAATAATGATAGAAGTTTTAAAGACTATAAGAGGACTTAGGAAGAGATTAAGTTTCTATTTTTCAACACATTGTATCTTTAGACAACTACTTTTATTTCTCTTTTTGATAATCAGATATCATGATTTTCTTATTCTTTTGCCCTCTTAGTTAGGTGGCTTCTTTTGCATACTTCGTGTATCAGGAGGCATCTTACGCTTTTAATAATATTTCAATTATATATATATATATATATATATATATATATATATATATATAAAATAATAATAAATAAAAAA
>NC_081551.1:12606525-12661766 GCF_901000735.1 Corylus avellana | reverse complement strand
GTCAAATTCAAAACGCACCATTTTTTCTTCTAAAAAAAAAAAAAAAAAAGCACCGTTTTACCTCATTAAAATATTAATTTTTTTTATTAATTTAATTTTAAAATAAATCTAAAAAAAGAAATTAAAAAAAAAAGGAGAGGACAAGGATGGCCGAACCACCCCATAGGGGGTGACCGGCCACCCCATTTTGCCTGGGGGTGGTTTGGCCACCCCCATACGGCCGGTTTGGGGGTGGCCGACCACCCCTTATGGGGTAGTTCAGCCACCCCTGTCCTTTTTATTATTATTATTATTATTATTTTATTTTTAGATTTATTTTAAAATTAAATTAATAAAAAATTCATATTTTAATGAGGTGAAAGGGTGCGTTTTGAATTTGATTAACGGCTATTAAAAATTTTTGACGGTAGAGGTTTTATTGTCATTTCCATTGACCCACTGAGTAAATTTTCGAGAAAAAAAACTTGAGGATTTAAAAATTTTGGAGGGTCGACTCAAGGACTTATTATACAAATACTCAAAAAAATATAAAGCTTTTTTTCATCTAGCTAACCGATGTTCCATTTTTTTCAATAATTCCATTTCAAATCGTTATAGTCTTATAAGAAGCACTCGCAAACCCAAATACTTCATCGGTAAAGAATATACTCTACAACCAAGAATACGGGCCAACCCTTCTACATCTCCCACGTCACCTACAGGAACAATTTCTAATTTTGTCAAATTAATCTTCAATACCGATAAAGATTCAAAACATAATAAAATACACTGCAAATTCGTAGTTGTTCAAAATTTGCATCACAAAAAATCAAAGTATCATCATATACTCTACAACCAAGAATATGGGCCAACCCTTTTACATCTCCCACGTCACCTACTGGAACAATTTCTAATTTTGTCAAATTAATCTTCATTACTGATACAGATTCAAAATATAATAAAATACACCGCAAATTCGTAGTTGTTCGATATTTGCATCACAAAAAATAAAAGTATCACCAACAAAAAGTAAATGAGACGCTATTAGCTCTTCCTTGATCCACAACTTCACTGAAAATCCATACAAAAGTCCCCTATCTACTGTAGCAAATAACATTCTACTCAATGCCCCCATAACCACCACAAACAATAGTGGCAATGCCGGATCCTCCTATCTCAATCCACGAGAACTACTAAAAAATCCAAAATGCCTACCAACGACGGAACATGATCTAACACAAATTCTCTAATTTTCCTCGTCCATGTCCCATGCATGACACTACTTCCATTATTTTTACCATGACAAACTAATGCAGAAAGTATCTTCAAAAGGGAAAATTAGAGAAATAGGTTGGTTTGGTAAAATTTTGAGAAGTTGCTGAAAATGTTTTACGCCAAAAAATGCTTTACATCGAAACAAACAGGAACTAAATTGTAAATAAATTACTTTAATGGCAGGAACTATAAGAAAAACCAAATTGATGACTCATAAACCACAAAACTGTTGGCGGCTTGATGGTGGCTACATGCATAAGAATTATTGACTTTAAATTTGCTACATATCTAGAAAGTATACCATAATCTGAAGATTCCAACATCAGCAGCCAAAGAATCCACATCCCTGGACAGGTTGGCCATCTGAAAAGTTTAAATAGCCTTTGCAGAACTGATAATTACAATATTCAAATTCTGTAATAATTTATTTATATGCAAGCAAGAGGATATCGAACAGGAAATTGTAAGGAACTAGTGAGCAGAGTCTCCCTTTCTAGGGACGTATATGATAAAGGGAAGCCCTTTATCCAAGCTTGACTTACATCAAGGTTGCCTTATTACGGTGAAAATTTTTACTTAGGTTCCTCTCTCTCTCATTTAGGGATAAATGTTAGGCATCTGTATAAAAAAAAACCTCCACAACTACTTTACCAGCCACATAGATGTTAGAGGATCAGAGTAGGTACACTAGGAAACACATATCTGAAGCTGTGTAAACGTGAACAGGAATCAAAATATCCTCGCTTACTTCCACACCATATGCGAGTTTAAATTTGTGAATGCTATCAGACATGATGACAGAACACCCAAATGATGTGATCATAAAACCCCCCAAAAAGTTAAAAGATAATAATCATAATAAGAAGAGGATGACGAAGAGAATAACCCTGCACCAGATACATAGAAGATCATGCTTATGAACCCTTAGAAATGAAATATAAATTGAGAGAATGTGCAATCAAACAAAAATGAACCATGTCAACTGCACTCCATTATTGATCTAAGACTTTAACATATTTCATCATACAGAAAAAAGCACACAATAAAATGACCCAAATTTACTTGCCTTCGAAGAATTCAAAGCAGCTGGAAGTCGAAGTTTGTTGTACAAGGCACGGTAAAACTGGTCACTAACAAGCTGATTTTTAGAAGAGATCTTATCAAGTAGCATTCGTGCTTGAACTCCTACAAAGTTTTCTCTCATCCTTATTGCAATAAATTGACATCAAACGTTACACTTGCCAATTTGAAGAGCACTGATGTTTGGACCTCAATAATGTCATCAGCCTCATTGCTCAAGACAAAAGGAAATGCCCTATTAACTCCCTGTGAGGATGGAAGAGAGGAAAAGCAGAAGTAATTAGTAAAGATTCAGAGTAGGCTTTTTCAAAAAGCCCAAAAATTAAAGCACAGTTACAACTATTGGAAGCTAACAAAAATATCCTATATAAAATAACTTTGACAAAGAATGAATAAGCTTATACTCACAGTTAGAAGAGCGGTAAAAGTCTGGAATCCAATTCAACATGAGTTTCAGAT
This sequence comes from Corylus avellana, assembly GCF_901000735.1. NCBI lineage: Eukaryota > Viridiplantae > Streptophyta > Magnoliopsida > Fagales > Betulaceae > Corylus > Corylus avellana. The sequence continues at coordinate 12,658,973 of NC_081551.1, read as the reverse complement.
TAACTTTTCACTTTGCTATCCTTATGAAAACCGTAAACTTTTTCATTTAGTGCTTTTCAACTTTTATCTTTCTTTTGATCAGCATCAGCCTCGGTACTCAGAACCTGGAATTGTGAATTGTAAATATTAGGCTCTTATAGCATTCTCAACAAGACAGAAGGATAACCCAATATTGTAGTAAAGGAACTAGGTGTCTAACAAAAAATCCTTTAAGTAGGAGATGATCTCTTGATATACATATTTATAATTACAATAATAAGGATGAAAGTGTATAGAGAATGTGTAAATTTAATTTAATGTTAAAGGAGACATAGGTATTATGAATAATACAAATCAACAATGAATACCTTGAAAAGTGCAAAATATACATCTATTAAATGTTTTGCCACCTTTGGTCCATCCCCTTTATGACTAAGTCGAATTTGGCTTTAAAAGTTAACCTACATTTGCACAAGACAGATCAATAAGATTCACAGGTTAAAACAAATGAAATGAATGGGGGCAGCATATGATCATGAAAAAAAGTTAACCAAACAAATATCAATAAGGAGAATTGGGGTAGTATGGAAGTTGAGTTACAAAACCATTTAGTGGAAAAACCGAAATCCAGGTTATTGGAACCAGTTACAGTATTTGTACAGAGGCAGTTTCAGTAAAGAAAAACAAATACCAGACTACAAGAAATACAGCACTCTGCTCATATGATTCCAAATATGTCACTTGCTCCACCCTCAAGGGACTCTTTCATGCCTTTACGCATTCCTTCGCCTCTTCATTTTACTAATCTAAGAAAGTCTCTTTCTCTGTGCGTGTGAAACAGATGCTTCAAATGCAGAAGCAATAACAACTTATTACACCTGGTTCATCCGTTTTCGACCTTGGCTTCAGGTATTACACTGGAAACTGTTTCATGGGTTTTGGTGTGTATCTTTATTTTTTGCATTAGATCTTTTTTCTTTTTCTTTTTTTTTATTCTCAATGGATTTCATGGTGTTATGGCTTTATTTTCTTGTTGCAGGTGGCTTGCCAGAGTTCGGGTCGGCTCAAAAATGGTGCTCCCTGCCCCACACATTTATTCTCTCTTTCTTTCTTCATGCAATCTAAAACCATTTTGAGGTTCAAAGAGGGTTTTGGCCATTCCTTTTTCTTTTCGGGGTCGAATAGAAAAGTCCTAATGCATTGAGTGTGTTTTCTAAAATTCCCTTTGTAATTCTATGTGTACCCATAGAACACGATGAGTAGAAAAAGGTGCCAAACTAATCTGGTATAAGAGATTGTATGAGATTTAACTCTTGAAGGCTGATCCTATAAACCATGGATTTGGTACAACGAATGCAGAGAGGTCCACCAAATTCCTTACCGCTGCTCTGACAGCAATGGCCATTGGATTGCTGTCAGCACAGTGATAATATATAAGATTGCACCATAAAATTGCTTATAAGATCGCCCACATTATGAAGCCTACTAGCAAAATATACAGGAAAAACTATGCTTCAAACCACGCTACAAGTTTGCTCCAAAGTGCATGGTAGAGATTCAAATGATCAGCAGTATAAATGAAGGGGCATACAGCATTTACTTGGCTCGTAATCCTAAATGCGGCCGAAAGAGGAAAGAATCAACCTCGTCAATTACCACAACCAGTAAAAAGGAGGTCCTTGATTAGATGAAATCACATCCAAAATAGCACCTATGAATCTTAGAAGTGCACTTGAAAAGCCAGAACATTTATTTTTAATAAGTGGATGAAATCACATCAAGAATTGCACCTACGAATCTTATCTTAGTAAGTGCAACCAAAAGGCAAGAAAATTTTCTTTTCTTTCTTCCATTTCTGGTGTTTGGGGGTGGGGAGTAGAGTTTCTAATGACAAATGGACCATGTTATAATATGGCATATCTTACTATATTTGACATATGACCTGGGTATATGCTCCCAACTTAGAATGCAATGTCCAATACTCCAACTCTTGTGAAGTTTAAGCTTGTATTTATTCTTATTAAAACAAGACTGCTAAAGCAGTTAACAAACACATAAGCCTTCACATCATACATAAAGCAAACAATTAGAAGTAACTATACTAGATAGTCATACCTTCATATTGGGATGGTCAGACAAAAGGTTTGCTAAGTGAAAGTTAGCATTGGATGCACCCTTGTTTTCAGGATCTCCCAGCTGTAAGTAATCCAGTAATTGAAACAGACAAGAAACCAGGTTAAAAGGTTGCAGCAACTTCTATCGTTTAGCTTCAAAAAGGAAAAAAATTCAATCTATGATGTTTCCAACTCTTACTCTGTTAACTAATGCAGAGAGCAACATCTGATCTTGCTCTGATTTATTCTTCAGCAGCCCATAATTGTCTGAAAAATATGCCTTAGATGTCACCACCAACTTTGACTAAACATCAACATTATAGAATCTAAGTTCTAATCCACAATTCGTATTAGATTTTAATCTCTCACATATACTACTTACAATTCCCAAACCTAGCATTATTCGATTTCAGTTTATGGTATTCAATGTCATATATAGTGAATCAAAAGTACCTAACATTGAAGCTTATTCAGTAACTTAAAGAGCTGTCAGAATTCTTAAAACCACACCTTCCAAGTTACAAAACTACCTATGCAAAGTGCTTTCAAGAGGAGAAAATATATAATCAGGAAAAGTTTTTCAGTTGGTGATCTTTTTTTTGATAAATAAAAAATAAATATAACCAACTGAAAATGCTTGTGAGCAAGCACAATGGATAGTCACAGGAAGACAAGAAAAAAACAGCTAAGAGCAGATAATAAATGACGGGACTAACCTTCAATGCCTTATGTTTTAGTGCAGGCAACATATCTCTTGATGCTTCCTCAAGTGCAAAAATAAAGTTTTCATACCTGCAAAAAATTGTTTATTCATGTAGAACAAGAAGCAGTGCTCATTTAATAAAACAGATATAACACATACCTCTGCTTGAAGCATTCCTCCCAATACCAGAAAAGTAAAAGGGAATAACCATCCTTCGTCTCAGGAAGATTATCTACTGGTCGCTGCAAGAGGCTCTTCTTATTAGAGATAAACCCGTGCAGCAAAGAAGCATGCAATTCAAAAATATGCAAAGTAGACAATTATTGAATGAGAGTTATAGTACAAACAGAATTATTGAAGCCAATGAAATTCTAGACTGAAAGTGGACCAGCTTCTTATTGCCTGTTCATTTGGTATGATGCATGCCAAGCTAGGGATGGAGAACTTCCCACAAACTAAACTGACCATTAAACTAATGAGACTCTAAATTCATAGCGAGAGAGAGAGAGAGAGAGAGATTCTAAACACTGATTAAAGTGGACACGCTTCATACATTTCTTCTGCCTCAAGTGGGCATTAAGCAACTACAACTGGTTAGGCGTTTCCCATGTTATTAGATGTCATGAAAATACATAGAGAGAGAACCTTGAAATGAACAGCTCTTTCAGTGCTTCAAAACCTGTCAATGCATGGCACTTCCCAACTTTTGATGCTACCATTCCTGCAACAAATAATCCGTTCTATTAAAAGCCAACTTAATGACAGAACATAGTAAGGCCAATAATAGAACTAATGCACATCCAACATCCTTGAAAAACAAGAAGCATTCAGATGCATAGCATTTAACCAAATTAGCTCACCTTTTTCTGGCTTCATCATAGTTTTGTAAGCCACAGTTATATGCAATATATGACAATGCCAGCAAACTAGGGTTATTATTACTGTTGCCCATTAGCAAATGTATTCATAATGATAACAATGAATGAGTCAAGAATCCGTATTGAAGTAGCATCTTGAGTTAGGTCATAGAAAAACTGAGATCTTAACGGTCATCTAACAGTGCTTTCACCAAAAAAATTCCATGGAAAGAAGGGACATATCTTTTAGGAAGTGTTTCAATGAAAGCTACCATAATGGTGATTGACTACCAAGCTGAGAAACACATATCTGTACAAAAATTGCTTAGAAACCGGTAAACACAACTGTCTGGCATCCCAATCCCAGTCTATCTGAAAGAAACACAAGGAGGATTTCGTAACCCTTTCATAGATTCATCAATCACTAGACAAATTTATAATGCACTTCACTTCTATCTTATTGGGAGTTGGGGCATTCTTCACAACTTCAAAATATTACTAAGTTGCATAAATTTCATGAGCCTACAAAACTTCTCAACAATATTCTTGTTCACAAGCTAAATCAAACCTTCCTATTAAATCACCACGTTTCAGCATCAAGACTAAAGTTTGATAAACAGGCGTTACATTTCAAACTAACAACTGAAAACCCCCAACTCAAATGTACAAATCATGAATTGCAAATTTTTCATTTCCAGAAGCAAATTTACCCAAAAGCGCATCGAGTGACCGCAAATTGGCAATGGGATAAATTGGATAATCCCCCACCATAACCGAAAAAGTCGACACCTTATCTGTCGCAGTGCCAAACCTTTGAGTGGCTACCAACATTTTAATATCCCCACTCTGTCCTCTCGATGCCTCGTAATCCTTCGCATACTGCACCATCAACCGCTCCCCAAGCTCCCTCTTCTTCTCCACCACAGCCTTCCATTGCTCCACGTTCCTCACCTCCGCTCTCCAACCACTTTCGCTTCCAATTCCGCAGCATCCACTTACCACACTACTAACCCAGTAGCTTTCATCAGTGAGCTTTGGTAAATTCTTGAATTTATCAAAACCCTTTTGCTTATCGTTACTATCCAATGCAAGTATGTTGGAAATAAAGACGTGGGAATTGCAAGAAAAATAAACGTAGAACATAAACAGAACGGGAAGGAACTGAAATCTGGACAGTAAAGCATGGTGACTATCTCTTAGATAAATATTCTCTCCCACTTATATTAGAAGTTTTGCAAAAGGAAATCTTCCGGATACAATACTGCCCGATGATGTATGCAGATTGCAAATTCTGAACACAACCCAGAACCTAAAAATCTTGTAACAGCCGTAATTTTAAGAAGAGAAGAATAAAGAGAAATAGAATATCTGTACTTAATAAAATTGCTGAAAAAATAAATACATCTATATAATTCCATATTATAATTATTATCTCAGAAGCAGTTTTTTCTCAATTGAAATAATGGTTATAGATATTTTAAAACCTAACGTTTGAAAAGCGGTTGTAACTTGTTGGGTTTTTTTTTTTTGGGCCTTGCTGACGTGGCATAGGCTTACTAGAGGTTTTTGAAAACTGGTTGGGTTTTCTGTGACTGAGGCTATGCGCTTGATTGTTTCCGCACGTGAGGGCGCATGACTATTCCGACGACTGTGTTTCTGGTGGAGGTGTGCCGGAAATACACTGGTGATTGCAATTCAGAGGTGGTGGAGATCAATTGGTGAATGATGGCTAGAAGAGGCAATAGAGGTCGTGGCGGGAAAAAGAATTCCAAAGTGAATTTGTAGGAAGAGAAGGTGGCTATGGAAGATGCTTCGCGATCTGGAGAGTGTGATGTTGAGTTGAGTGAGGAGGAGGATAATTGTAAGATTTTGGAGTGTGCAGATGTGATTCCAGAATTGGATGATTTGAGGTTACCAGTTGAGGGTACTTCTGTTGTCGAAGGAGACTCTGTTGTTGAATTGGTTGGAAATGGTGTAAAGGTTGTTCCTGTTAAGGATAAGGAGGTGGATCTGAGTGAAGCTGGAGGTTCTGAGGCTAAGAACAATAAGAATGTAACTCATGATTGGAGAGACAATTGTTCAGAACGAAGAAGTCTCTAAGTGCTTTGCAGTTTTTTGCACCTACTAGAGAGGAGGGAAAAGTTGTTGTCAAACCTCCTAAGGAAGCGATTGAGGCAGGTATTCTGAAGTGGTCTCCATCACTGGTAGGTAAGTTTTTAGATAAACTTCTCCCTTTTTATATTGTTAAGCGTACTATGGATAGTATGTGGGCTCAATATGGGAAAATGGAGGTTTTCTTGGGGGAGAATGGTCTCTATTTGTTTCGATTTGCTGATGAAAGGACCAGGGATAAGGTCATGGAAGCTAAGCTATGGCATATAGCAAACAAACCTTTGATCCTACGTAAATGGACTCCAGGTATGCAGTTACTTCAAATATCTTTATCCACTGTACCTGTTTGGATTAAGCTGCATAATCTCTCCCAATTGAATTTTGGAACTCTACATGCTTGAGTTATGTAGCTAGTGGAGTTGGTAAGCCTCTTTGTGTTGATTCTGTTACTGAAGATCAGCTTAGGCTTGGATTTGCTAGGGTATTGGTTGAAGTGGATATTGATTCTGATTTTCCAAGAGAGGTTGAAGTTGTAGGTGCTGATGGGGGGAGGGTTGCAGTAGGAATTGAGTACCCATGGTTGCCTATTAAATGTAAGAAGTGTAAATCTTTTGGTCATTTAGCACATGCTTGTACCAAAGTGGAGAAACAAGTTTGGATTCCTAAAAGGACTGAACCTGTCCAGCAAGAATTGCAAAAGCAGGTTGGTGTTGGGTCTGGTAAAACCATTGGGGTGCAAATTGTGTCAGCTCCTAGGGTTGCTGCTAAAGACCAATGGACTGAAGTTAGATCTGCTAAAAGAACTCCTATCTCTAAGCCTTCTGCTAGGGATAATCTTCATTGGACTAATTCTTTTCACTTGCTGGCAAGAGCTGATGGCAGAGGTGATGCTGATGAGGTGAAAGGTGCAGGAGCTGTTTCAAATACTTTGCAAAAAGTGATTGAATATGCCTTAAATGAGGAGAGTGCCAATCTCTTGGTTGACAAGGGGAAAGGCAAAATGGGGGAAGAGGAGGAGGTGTTAATGAGGGGTTCTTCTCCTACTGCATGAATTTCCTCGTATGGAATGTGAGGGCTTTAAATCATCCCTCTAAACAGCGAGAGGTGAGGCGATTGATTAAGGTTAATAAGATTAGCCTTATGTGTTTGATTGAAACTAGGGTTAAGTTTTATAAAGCTGATAAAGTTAGATCATGCATTGTTCCTGATTGGGATTATGTGTATAACAATGATCAGCATTTTTTGGGGAGGGTTTGGATTTGTTGGAAGCACTTTGATTTTGAAGTAACTGTTCTTAATAGCAGTGATCAAAGTATAAACTATGTCATTAAATCCCCAAAACATAATCTCTGTTGGTTTCATTCTTTTATATATGGGGATAATAATGGTGTAAATAGGAAGCTGTTGTGGACTGATTTAGTTTCTTTGAAAGCTAGAGTAGGACTTAATCCTTGGATGATTTGTGGTGATTTTAATGTTGTTAAGACCTTGGAAGAAAAGTGGGGATCTGACAAGTTAAACTCTTATGAAATTGAGTTTGGGCAGTGTTTGAATGATTTGGAGGTCTTGGATATTAATTTCAGTGGCTGTTTTTATACTTGGACTAATAGAAGTGAGGAGCCTCGTTTTGTGGCCAGGAAACTTGATAGAGTATTGGCTAATGAGTTTTAGTTGAATGATTTTGGTAAAACCATTGTGGAATTTCACTATGGGGGAGTTTCTGACCATTCCCTTGCTATTATCTCAGTTGGTAGTATGCAGAGTTTTGGTCCAAAGCCTTTTAAGTTTTTCAATTTTTGGCTGGAGCATCAAGATTTTTTGAAATGGGTTATGGATGGAATTTTCAGGTGGATGGGGTTTCTATGTATAAACTGTATGCTAAGCTCAAATTTGAGAAAGCTGTGCTAAAAGTTCAGAATTTGTCTTGCTTTGGGAATCTAAAACAGAAAGTTATGGAGGCTCGTGAGAACTTAGATATGGCTCAAAAGGCTGTCATTGCTAATTTTGGGAGAGCTGATTGCTTGCTTAAAGAGAGAGAATGTCTTCATGCTTATGTTTCTCTCACAAAAGCTGAGGAGTCTTTGTTAAAGCAAAAAGCTAGAAATAAGTGGCTACAGCTAGGAGATCAGAATAACAGTTTCTTTCATCGGTCCCTTAGGGTTTAGAATGCTAAGAACACTGTCACTCATTTGTGGGATGAGCAAGGTAATAGAGTGGAGGATGTGGAGCAGATAAAGAAGGTGGCTATTCAGTTTTATGAGAAGTTGTTAGGGTCAGATCAGTTGCAATTCACTGATGAGAAAGCAGCTAGGATTAGACAGCTTATTCCTTCTACCATTCCTAGTGATAAGGCTGCTATTTTGGAGAAGGAGGTTACTGCAGAAGAGATAAGCGAAACTTTATTTCACATGCCAGCCAACAAGGCCCCTGGTCTTGATGGGTTCTCTACAGAATTCTTTAAGGCTTCTTGGTCTATTGATGGAGAAGGGGTGGTGGCAGCTATTAAGGGGTTTTTTGCTTGTGGTAGGTTGCTTAAGGAGGTAAATGCTACCATTTTAACTTTGGTACCTAAGAAGGTGAATTCATCTACTATAGGGGATTTCAGACCTATAGCTTTTTGTAATGTGATTTATAAGTGCATCACTAAAATCATTTCTAATAGGATGCTACCTTTGTTGAGTGATTTCGTTAGCGTGAATCAATCAGCTTTCATTCCTTCAAGAAGCATTTCAGAAAATGTCTTATTGGCTCAAGAGATTGTGAAAAATTATCACAAGGGTAAAGGGGATCCTCGTTGTACTTTGAAAATTGATCTTATGAAGGCATATGATTCTGTCAATTGGAACTTCATGTTACATTGTCTTCATTGCTTTGGGTTTCCTTTGAAGTTTTTAAGTTGGATTAAGGAGTGTATCACCTCTCCTAGGTTTTCCATTTGTTTGAATGGCACATTGGTTGGCTATTTTGAAGGCAAGAAGGGGCTTAGGCAGGGGGATCCTTTGTCTCCTTACTTGTTTGTTTTAGCCATGGAGGTGTTTTCAAGGATTATGGCTGAGCACACTGGTGTTGGATCAGGTTTTCAGTTTCATCCCAAGTGTGTAAAGTTGAAACTTACTCACTTATGTTTTGCAGATGATCTTCTTATTTTTTCTGTAGCAAATTTGAATGCTATTACTATTGTTAAAGCTGCTTTACTTGAATTTGAAGAACTCTCTGGTTTGAAAGCAAATCCCTCTAAGAAATCTTTCTTTTGCTTTGGGATTTCAGATAGAGTGAAGCATGTGTTGTTAGGAGAGTTGGGAATGAATGAGGGCCATCTTCCTGTTAGGTACCCCACATTTCTACTAGACTTTCTGCAGCTGATTGTGGGGCTTTGTTGGATAGGATTGCTGGGCGCATTGACTCATGGCTTTCTAAGCACTTATCTTATGCAGGGAGGCTCCAATTATTATCTTCTGTGCTTTACAGTTTGCAAGTTTATTGGACTAGTATCTTTATTTTGCCTAAGAAGGTCATTAAGGCTATTGAACAAAAATTTAATAGGTTTTTGTGGAATGGGAAGAGTGAAGGGGCTGCAAAGGCTAAGGTTTCTTGGCAAGAGCTGTGTTACCCTAAGAAGGAAGGAGGTTTGGGCTTGAAACAGTTGGAGATTTGGAACCAATCTGCTATGCTAAGACATGTATGGAGTCTTTTTGCTAGATCAGGTTCTATTTGGGTGGCCTGGGTGAGAGAAAATTTGTTGAAAGGGAGGAGTTTTTGGAGTGTTGGCTTTCCTCAAACCTTTTCTTGGAGTTGGAGAAAGATTTTGAAGTTGAGGAGTATAGCTAAAAGGATTTTGAAGTTGGAAATGGGGAGAATATTCACCTTTGGTTGGATTCATGGCATCCTTCAGGTATTCTGTATGAGGTTTATGGGCATAGGGCTGTTTATGATGCCAGAAGCAATGTGGAGGCCAAACTCTCTTCTGTAATTCTTAATGGAGAATGGCATTGGAGACCAGCCAGATCTGATGCTCTGGTTGAAATCCAAGCTAGGCTTCCTAAGATTAGGTTTGATCCTTATGATAAGCCTTTGTGGACTGCATTTAGGAAGGGAATATATGTTAGTTCAGAAACTTGGGAGCTGCTGAGAGAGAAGAAAGAGAAGATTGACTGGTGGAAATTGGTTTGGTTCTCATATGCCATTCCCAAGCATGCTTTCATTTTGTGGCTTGCTATACAAGATAGACTTGTAACAGGTGAGAGGTTGCTTAAATGGGGGTTTCAAGGTGATATTAAGTGTCTGTTTTGTCATAATCAAGTTGAAAATAGGGGGCATTTGTTCTTTGAATGTAGTTTTAGCTATAGAATTTGGAAATTCTGTATGGCTCGATGTGGAGTGGACAATACTCCAGTTATTTGGGATGAGTTTCTGCAGATAGGAGTTCGAGATTGGATGAATAAGTCTCTTAAAGGTTTTCTTTGCAGATTGGTTCTAGGTTCTGTTATCTACAATTTATGGTGCACTAGGAATGAGCTAATACATTCTAGTCAACCTAGCACTGAGGAGCAGCTTTTGAAGAAGATAATTTGGGAGGTGAGGTCAAGAATTGCAGGGAAGGGAAAGTTTCCAAGGACTAGAGAGAACCTGGGTTTAGTTTCTTTGTGGAATCTACCTGCTGACTTGCTGTTATAGTTTCTGTGCAGGCTTGATGTTCTATTTTCTGCCTTGCTCTTCTTCTTGAAGGCTGGTCTCTTTTTTGGAGAGCCTTTTTTTAGTGTTGCTAATGGTGTTGAGTAGTGTCTCTGCAGTTGTTTTGTTTTGTTTTTTTGGTTTTAGACCCTGCGTGGTTATTTTTCTGCAGGTTTGGTTTTTGTTTGTTGTTTCTTTGTAGAGCAGCCCTGCTTTGGTTTTCTTTTGGTAGTGCTGGTTTTGCCAAATTGTATGTTGTATGCATTTGGCTTGCTTGGAGTAAGTGTGAAGCCCTGCGTGGTTAAGTTTTTAGCCTTTTGAGAAGGCTTGTAATTGGAATATCTTTGTAGTTTGGATTGGTTGTTTTTGAATGAAATTCCTTATTCATAATAATAATAATAGGAGATATTGAAACAGTAGTGGTAACTAATCAAAACATGATAATATGAGATCGGTCATTTATTTGAAATTCAAAATAATCATAAAATAAGAATAAATTTGAACTTTTAATTTCATGAAATAATATCAACAATCCCCCACTTATTTCAAGAAAATAAAATTTTCAGTTAAAAAAAATTTCACAAAAAATAAAATAAAAATTTGCTGTTACTCGAAAATGTTGATACATAAATGAAAGTACCTTTAGGGTTTGAACTTTCACTTAGTGTATAATCCTCAAAGCTTTATATAATTTTTATAGTTCTTTTCAGCTGTGCATTATTGGCCATACGCGATATCCCAACTTCATGAGGTGACTTACCAAACCCCGACAAAAGCGGCATGATTTTACATAGGTAGAGTGATGAGAATGCAAAATGTTAAACTTTTCTCCCTTAATGTTTAGTCTTTTATACTTATTTGGTGCCTAAATGTACTCATTATTCTTTTATTTTGATTTAGGATGCAAATGGAGGCATTAAATGCAAAAGAAAGCTAATTGGGCGGTTTTGGACAGTTTCGACATCGCTTTGTAATCTGGGCCTAACTCTCTCATCCAAGCTCTGATTAAGATGATTCAAGATTCTATGGAACACCAAGAAAAAGTTCTACAACTTTCATGTTTTGAGTTTTGAGAGATACTGACCACATCAAGGTCGAAATCGGGATTGAAGTTGCGGCATCTACACTGTTGACGTTCTGGAAAGTTCCTTAGCATGCAAATCTAATATGTGGATCTGATGCAGTTTATTTGCAGAAGTTTTGATCTGGTGCACGAAAATTCCAGCTGCAAATACCACCTTCCTAGTTATATTAGTACTTTATTTTATTTTTAATATTTTCCTTAATTAGTCAAATTTGGACATTGTTATTTTAGGATAATATTTAGAATATTTTTTTAGGAGATTTTGGAAGCTTCTAGTATAGGGCATAAACGTGTATAAAGAGGGGAATCATCAGACTAGAAGAGCATCTTCTCCCCTCTTCTCTAACTTCTCCTTTGAGTTTTAATCATGGCCTTGCGCGGCTAAACTTTCATAATTGGTCGAAGGAAACGGAAGCCTCGGAATCAATAAAACTATGAGATCTAATTTGTTTTTATTGTACAATTTATGCTTTGAGTATTGGATGTTCTTCTGTGCCTATTTTTATGATTGTCACGTTTAATTACTAGGAGGCCTACTAGTTTATTATTCGTTGCAATCTACTACTAGGTTAGACATCAAATCTGTAATTGTTTGATCCCTCTAATTTGTGAAGCAACTAAAATTTAATGATTTACTGCGTCAGAAATTATTAGATCTTAGGAAGAACGTTCGACGAAATTAAATGCAACCGCTTGTGCTTGTGTTGTTTAGCTTCATCGATCTCTCTAATTCTTAAAGCTGCTACTAGATTAAACCCTTAGCGCTTGTCTTGGGTTGTTTAGTAGTTAAGGTTAATTAGCTCGTTTGTTTTCTAATTAATTGCGACTAAGGAGAGATAGGAAAATAGTTCCAACGGTGAATATTCAAAGTATGAATTGATATATATTTGCATCGATGATCAGTTGTAAAATTCCGATGGTGGATGTCGACTTAGACCAATGTTTGTTCTTTTGATTGATTTCAATATTTTAATTTGAATTGTTCCTTAGTTGTTCTTCTTAAAATTGTTTTCGTTATACTAAAACCCCCATCCTTGTTCACGTAGCATAAAATTAGGCTAAATACTCTCCGTGGGATCGACCCTTACTCGCACTACTACATGTATTTTTAGAAGTATAGGTTTTATTTTTGGGTGCCTACGACAACACACCATAGAGTTCTTCTTGGTGCGCTTGTAGATTAAAAAACACATTTTATACAAACTCATTAAAAATTATATTCAACCTTTCCTTTTCATTACAGGACTTGTACTAAACATCAATTATTCCTATAGATGGTCTAATTTAGTGCTAATATCATCACCATCAAGATTTGTTTTTCCCATTGAACCCAAAGTTTGTTTCCAAAGTCTAGGTTGGGTTACCATCTTGTAGTGATCTATTCAATTGGTTTTAGACTCATCTCAAATGAGGTTTTATGAATCAAATCCTTAAGCCTTTTGTAAAAGGATCTGTTAAGTTCGTGCACGATTTTACATAGTCTACTGTGATAATGTCTTCTTCCAACAATTGTCTCACAGTATTATATCTAAGACTGATATGTCTTGACTTTCCATTGTAGGACTTATTATATACTCTTGATAATGTGGCTTGGCTATCACAATGCAAAGAAATTGGAGGCATGGGACTTGGCCATACAGGCAAGTCAATCAAAAAATTTCTCAACCATTTAGCCTCTTTTCTAGCAGCTCCTAAACCAACTAACTTTGACTCCATAATTGAGTGAGTTATACAAGTTTGTTTCTTAGATCCCCAAGAGATAGCTGCACCACCAAGGGTAAAAGCCCATCCACTCGTGGATTTAGACCCATCATCAGCACAATTCCAATTTGCATCACTGTACCCTTCAGTTACGAAGGGATATCCTCCATAGTGTAGAGCATATGATCTAGTTCCTTTTAAATAACCCAACACTATGGAAATTGCTTTCCACTGTTCAATGTTTGGAAAACTTGTGTATCTACTCAATTTGTCCACGGCAAATGCAGTGTCTGGACGTGTGCAATGCCTTGCATACATCAGACTTCCAATAACATTAGAATATTCTAGTTGTGATACACATCGATTTTTATTTATTCCATGCATTAAACTTGAGTTATAAGGAACACAAGAAATTTTGTCATGCAAATTGTTAGTTTATGTTTTGGCACATTTGGTTTGCATGTAATCTGATGAAAATGAACATCTTGTCCGAACAACCAAAAGTAGTGTTCACACAGCACTTACAGGGAGTTCAACTTGTTTTCTTCGAAGACCTATCCGGACGGCCAAAAGCAGTGTCCAGACAACATTTACAGAAAGTTCATTCTACTTGGCCTGTCCGGACATTAAGGGTTTACGCATATGTAACCCTAACTGTGTCCAGACATTTACTTATCTCTATCTGGATAGGGCCGCTTAATTGTTGAGCGAATTTCTTTTTAAACAATCCTTATGCACATTATTAGGTATGTATTCAATGAGCGAATATTGTGAGCTAAGAGAGAGAGATAGAGATATCAAACTGGAGCGTTTGGATCTCTCTTAGAGTAAAGGTGAGAAATCTCATTCTCGTTTCTATGATTAAATACTTGAAGGCAATCGGAGTTCTGGTAAAGGAGATCATATAGAAGAATTGTGCCAGATGTTTTGGAAATGGCTACTGCTGTAGAAGTCAAGTGGGTCGCTTGTCTTATGCAAAAGAGTGTCAATTGCAAAGGTTTTATAAATGTGAACTCCTTGGAATCCGTATTCTTTTATATTAGAGTGATTTCCTGGGTTTGGTTGCCCCGGAGAGGTTTTACATTTAGAGTGTTCTCTAAATGGTTTCCTCTTCATAACCAAATATTTGTGTTCTTTAATGTTCATTGCATATCTATATTTGGTTGATTATTATCTGTTAGGTCAGATCTATTTCCGCATAATATTCTGTAAAACACGTATACAATCAGAATATGTGTTAATTGGAGTCAATTAGGTTTTTCAATTGGTATCAGAGCAGGTTCACTTTGTGAAGGAATTATTTCCTGAGTGTGATTCGAGACTCCATATCAAATGTCTCATACTGTTGATCCTAACTCTCTTCCCGTCTTTGATGGAACAAATTATATGCTTTGGAAAATTCGTATGAGAGCATACTTGAAATCCATTAACATTTTGCATATTGTTGAAACTAGATGGACTCGTCTAGACAAAGCAACAACCGAATGGACAACGGAGGAAAAGAATGCTGCTACTGCTAATGACAAAGCTATAAATGCAATTTACATATTTGTCTCAATTGAGGATTTTTCAAGAATTTCTCGATGTGAGATAGCTAAAGCAAGCCTGGCAAACTTTAGAAATCACACATGAAGGAACTAAGGCTATAAGAACTTCAAAACTTCAAATGTTGTTTTCTTAGTTTGAAGAGATTAGAATGCAGGAAGATGAAATGTTTGATGAATTCTACTCAAAGCTTAGTGTCATTAGAAACTCTACTATCAATTTAGGAAAGAAAATGGATGATGCTAAAGTTGTGAAGAAAATCTTGAGGTCGTTACCTGAGAGGTTTATACCTCAAATTGCTGCTATTCAACAGAGCAAAGACCTAGATACAATGAGAGTAGATGAACTTGTAGGTTCACTTCAGACTTTTGAGCTAATTCTACCCAAACACAAGAAAACCAAAAATATTGCTCTTAAGGCAAAAAATATTAAGGTCAACTCTTGTTGTTCGTCTGATGAGGATACTAGGGATGATGAAGAAATTGCCATGTTTGCTTAAAAAATTAGAAAATTCTTCACACCCGTGAACGGAAATTTTAGAAATAGAGGCTCAAAAGTACCTGTGAAACCTAGAGGTGAGGTTAGAGGTAACCCAAGAGAAAACATTCAGACCGATCAAAGGGATAAGTTTACTAGTGGACGCAAGTGCCATGAATGTGGCGGTCGGGGTCACATTCAGATTGAATGTGCTAATTTGAAAAAGTCCAAAGGTAAAGCTTTTAATGTCACTCAAAGCTATGAGTCTGATGACGAGAAATCTGAAGAGGAAGTTGAAGGAAAAGTGAATTATCTAGCTTTTACTGCCTCCTATGATAATGATTATAAGGCGATTGACTCACCTCATATGCTAAAGCATCCTGAAAATGAATTTGATGATGAGGTGGATTTACAAATTGCTTATAATGACTTGTTTGTGGAATGTGATAAGTTGAACAAGTAGAACAGAAGAAACTTAAACATTCTTAAAGAAGCTGAACTTGAGAAAGAAAGGTTAATGAAATCTATGGATGAATGTCTAGCTATTCGAAACACCTTGATTTCTGAAAACCACATGCTAATTGCTAAAGTTAAATATCTGGAAAAGGATTTGAATGATTCCACTAATCATTTAAACAAATTTTCAAGCGATAAATTGAATCAAATGTTAGGAAATTAGAAACATTCATATGACAAGACTGGACTGGGTTTTAATAAGTTTACTGCTTCATCTTCTACAAATGTTGCTTCCACTTCTAAGATTATGTTTGTGAAACCTAAAATGAAAGATATGGTGATTGAGAACTCATGTTTACCAAAAGAAACCTCAGAAGATGTGACCAAAAAGTTAAAATTCAAGGTCCCAGGAAGGACAAACTTAAATTCTAAGTTCATCCCTACTTGTTATCATTGTGGTGTCATGGGTCATACTTGCCCAAACTGTTTTCAAATTAGGGCTAAACAACCATGGTCTTAGCAAACTATCCCTAAAAAAGATGAACCTGGAATTGGGAATCAATTAAAGGTATTAACTGCTCAAGTGAAACTCATTAGTGAGAAGTTAGATGCTTTGTCAAATTTTGTTGATATGAAAGATATGCCTAATTTGACTGATAATCATGTGAAAACAACTCCTCAAAAAGAACAGGTCTGGGTTAAAAAGAAAGATCATCTATGCTTAGTTGTTCATACTACCTTAAGTATGCTTAACTCGTGTTTATGGTATCTAGATATTGGTTGCTCCAAGCATATGACAGGTGATAAGTCTCTATTCAAAGAGCTTAAAGAAGGTAGAGGAGGTGGAAAGCAAATCAAAGGTGATCGGTCAAGGAATAGTGGAAATTCCCGGTGCTCCTACTCCTCAAGAAGTGTTGTATGTTGAAGGTCTCAAGGCAAATCTATTGAGTATTAGTCAATTTTGTGATCATGATCTAGTGGTTCAGTTCTCTAAGAAAGAATGCAATATATTCGACTCTCAAGGAAAATGGTTGATGGGAGGAGAATGCACCATTGACAATTGCTATTGTCTCTCCTCAAACTCTAAGATAAATTGCAACAAGGCAACCTTGGACACTGGAGAATTGTGGCATCAACGATTGGGGCATCTGAATTTTCATGATTTGGTCAAAATCTCAAAGACAGAAGCTATAGTTGATTTGCCTAAGATTCATTAGGATGATAAAGGAAACTGTGGACTATGAAAGTAAACTAGAACTCCACATAAGAAGACTACAGGCATTTTCACCTCTAGAAAGTTAGAGCTTCTTCACATGGACCTCATGGGGCCTACACGGATAGCTAGTTTGGGAGGAGGTAAGAAATATATTCTGGTGGTTGTTGATGATTTTTCTTAGTATACCTGGGTAATATTGCTGAGAGAGAAATCAGAGGCATTTGACCAAGCTTAGATCTTGTTCAAGAAGATCCAAAATGAACAAGACTGTCTAATCAAACGAATCCATAGTGATCCTCGCAGAGAATTCGAGAATTCTAATTTTGAAGGTTTTTGTGCTCAACATGGTATCCAACAAGAATTCTCATCTCCTATAACTCCTCAACAAAATGGGGTGGTTGAGCAGAAAAATTGAGTAATTTAGGAAATGGCAAGAGTCATGATACATGCTAAGAATATGTCCCAACATTTTTGGGGGGAAGCAATCCATTTGGCATCTCATAATATCAATCGAGTATTTCTTAGACCGACAACTAACAAGACACCGTATGAACTATGGCGAGTCAAGAAGCCCACTGTCAAATACTTTTGGGTGTTCGGAAGTGCGTGCTACATTCTTTGTGACAAGGAGAACTTGGGGTACTTTGACGCGAAGAGTGATGTAGGTATTTTTCTTGGTTATTCCACCACAAGTCGAGTAGTCGGGTGTATAACTCAATAACCAAGACAATGATGGAATCAATCAATGTTGTCATAGATGATGAAACTACTATTGATTATCTTGAGGAAGAGGAACCTCATGTTGAGGGGGAGCAAGCTGGCATTTCTAATAAGACTCACGAACCTACTAGTCTGAATGTTCCTACAGTTAGTCCGACATTACCTCCAGTTGCAGAAGATGAAAACATACCTCGATCACCAGTCCCAAACATGGTATCCCACATACCATCCTCCAGAATTAAACTCAATCACCCTAGAGAAAATTTGCTGGGACATGTCGATGAAGGTCTACGACTGCGAAACAGGGTGGTTAATCAAGTCTCTTATTACTGTTATCTTTCTCAACTTGAGCCAACGTAAGTTAATGAGGCATGAGAGGATGAGAGTTGGGTTACTGCTATGCATGATGAACTAAATCAGTTTGTTCGGAATGATGTGTGGACTTGGTTCCAAGACCAAAAGAGCATAATATCATCGGCACTAAATGGATATTTCAAGAATAAATCCGATGAGCATGGTACAGTGGTATGAAACAAGGCTCGATTGGTTGCTTAGGGAAACACTCAAGTTGAAGGAGTGGACTTTGATGAGACGTTTGCACCAGCAGCCAGATTGGAATCCATCAGAATTTTGTTGAGCATATCATGTCATCCCCAATTAAAATTGTATCAGATGGACTTCAAGAGTGCTTTCCTAAATGGCATTCTTCAAGAAGAAGTTATGTAGCATAGCCAAAGGGCTTTCAGGATCCTCAATATCCGGAACATGTTTACAAGTTGAAGAAGGCACTCTATGGATTGAAAAAAGCTCCAAGAGCATGGTATGAGCGTTTGACGACATATCTTCTTGCACATGGTTTCATCCAAGGACAAGCTAACCGTACTTTGTTCATCCGTGGGAAAGGTAGCCAAAAACTCATTGCCCAAATATATGTTGATGACATTATTTTTGGCTCTACGTTCGACTCACATGCTCATCAATTCTCTGAGAAAATGAAACAAGAGTTCGAAATGAGTATGATTGGTGAGCTGACATACTTTCTAGGTTTCAAAGTCCAGCAATCCACCAAAGGTATTTTTGTATCACAATTGAAGTATGCCAAAGATCTTGTGAAAAGATTCGGTTTGGATGGCAAAAGTCATGCTCGCACACCCATGACTACTAGTGTTAAGCTGAGTGCATATGTGACTGGGAAATCTGTTGAACAATCTTTGTACATAAGCATGATAGGCTGTCTTCTCTGCCTTACAGCTTGCCAGCTCGATATATCTTTTAGTGTGGGTGAATGTGCTCGATTTCAAGCTAATCCCAAGGAATCTCATCTGACAGCTGTTAAACGGATCCTCAGGTATGTAAATGGCACTGTCAATTTTGGTATTTGTTTTTCTAAAAACACAAATCTTGAGCTTGCAGGTTATTCCGATGCTAACTGGGCCGAAAATGCTGATGATCAAAAGAGTACATCTGGCGGTTGTTTTTACGTGGGTACAAACTTGGTTGCCTGGATGACTAAGAAACAAAACTCTATCTCTCTTTCCACTGCTGAGGCCGAATATATAGTTGTCGGGAGTTGTTGAACACAACTAATCTGGATGAAGCAACTTCTTGCTAATTATGGATTTGATCAAGGGATGATGATTGTCTACTATGACAATACTAGTGCTATCAATATCTCGAAGAATCCTGTTCAACACTCATTCACGAAACATATTGACATTCATCATCACTTCATCCGTGACTTAGCGGAACCCAGGTGGTATCTCTTGAATTTATGCCTACTGAACATCAATTAGCTGACCTGTTTACAAAACCCTTAGATGGATCCAGGTTTGAGTTTCTTAGGAATGCTACTAGTGTATGTGATCTCTCTTGATCGTTTGCATAACATGCCTAGAATCCATGCATATTTTACTCTTTGGTATTCTAGGGCATTTTTATTTTATTTTATTGTTTTTGTGTGTTTTTGGTGTAAATTTTTTCCTTGTTCGATGTTCATTGTATCATGTATTGTTTCCCTGCATGTGTGTGGGGTCAATACTTCTGCAATTTACATATGATAATTCATATGTTTATGATCTGCCTTGTTCTTCTGGACACTATTGAGGGAGTAAGAATCATTCTTCTCATGATCGAATTGGTGCACTCTCTGCCCCTATTAAGTTTGTATTTTTGATATGTTTTTGGGAGTTCTGATAAGACATTTTTGTTAAGGAAGATAGGTAGTGTCAGTTCAATCAACTTGACCAACTCGTTAGTTGAACCTATCTCCTAAACATTCCGGCATTTTCTCCTACATGCTAAAAGCATAAATATGAAAAATTCAATAAAAAAAAAAAATTCAATATGCTAAAAGCATAAAATGTGCTAAATGATTTATGTTTGCTTCAATATGTCCTTATAGAAAGAATCAGTGACCAAATCATTAAGGAAACAAATGGTCACTAAAGGACATGGTGAAAAGTGAATGATTTGTCTCAGGGGGAGTGTATCGAATGCGGGAGTCTAGGCCGTAGCATGATAAGATTTGACTGTTGTTTGTTTCAGACTGTTTGTCTTTCCTATACAAGGTGTCTGTCTATTTTTTTTTTTTTTTCTCTCAACTGATGAAATCTTATTTAATGGGAGTTCTTACACACTACACCTTTCACATGAGTTTTCTGAGTTCTTGCTTACTTTGCTGCATTCACGAAACATGGTGCTTCATACATGTGTTGAATTTCTGGTGTTTGTGTACTATATTGATCACTCTAGTTTGCTAAGATGTTCATAAGGACGGGCATGAGGTGTTGGGTATCTATACAAGTTTTTTTTGTGTTAAAAAAAAAAAAAATCATTTTTTTATTATTATTTTTTTTTTGGTTTTAGTTTTGAGGGGGAGCACGTGGTATGTTCGGACACTTGCTTTTCCAGACACGCGTGCTTCAGCAGTCCCTTCGCAAGTTTTTTTTTTTTTAAAAAAAAAAGCCCTCATTTTTTTTTCCCTCACTCTCTCTCGGCCTCAATCCTGTCTTCTTCCATTTTTTCTTGGGTCTTCCATTTTTGTGGCTCTAGCTTCCATTTTCAAGCATAGCTCTTTCCTTTTTCACCTAAGGTATGATCTCTAAACCTCAATCTTGTCTCATTTCACATTTGTTATGAGAATTAAATCCTAGGGTTTGAAAGTTGGGTTGAATTGTGAAAATCAGAACTTGTGTGATTTTCTTTCATTGTTTTGCTTGATTATCATGTGGTTGTGGAAATATACTTTGTTTGTGATGTATTTAGGCATGAGTTTTTTATTTTTCTTGAACTCATTTTACATGTCTAAATTTTTCTGCATAACATGTGTTCGATAAAATGCCTAAAAGATATTATTGAGCCATTTGCTATAATTCTTCACTTGGATTGCTCTTGTTTAATGTCTCTAGTATTTAGCTATTAGTTGGGTTGTACTTAACAAGGTATTTCCATTGTTCATGAAATTTTTTTCCCAACTCTATATTCAATGCATACCACATGTTCGATAAAATGCCTAAATGAAGTTTTTGCACTTATTTTTCATTTATCTTCTTGAAATGCTTCATGTGTGGTGTGGTTATGCTTTAGGCTTTGTTTATGGTGTATGTAAGCATGCTTGTTCTTTAGCCTCATTTGATTGTTCACATGCCTCATTTCCTTATCCTCCATGTGTTTGACAAAATGCCTAGTCCAATTTAACTCTTGTTCTTGTTTGGCATTTTATTATGTTGTAATCATTGAGGTTTGATGATCATCTGTGCGCGGATATGTGTTGTTTTCTTGATGACTGCAGACCATGGTGTATCCAATTTTGGAGTCCACACAAAGACGGAAGTGCACTCGTGAGGGAAAATCAATTTTGCAAGACAAAATCGTGACCCACAACATTGTTATTGAGCGTGGAGTGATGCAGATTGATCTTCTCGTTGAACCTTTTTAGTTCATTTATGACACTTATGCGACAACCAATGGAAATCATTGTTCACACCTATGAATGCATACACTCGGTTAGTTCAAGAATTTTACTACCACATTGAGGATATTGATTTGGTTGGTGATCCGTCATTCAAGACCAAGGGTTTAGGGAAAACTCTCACTATCACTCCTAGGTTGATAAGTGAAGTCACTGTTGTTCACAATTACCAACCTAAATTAATAGGCAAATAGTTGTATGTTTTACCCGCAAGCGCACGAGGTCAACACAGTAGTATAGTGTTCAAATACGGAGTCATTCCTACGAGGATTGCTGAATCTTGCTTAAAATCAATTCCAAAAGTAAACTAAAACAAAGATTGGGTTAAGTTGATAATGATAAAAGGTAGGGCTTTGATATTCACCGCTAATTATATTTAGTTAATATATCAATATGCCAATGTTTTGATCATGTTATGAATATCTAATGTTTGTCAACCTAAGGGCATTGGTGTCTACTCCTTAAGCTATTGATTTCCCTAAGCAACGAATTAGGCATGGGTGTCTACTCTAATTCTTTTCTTTCATAAAGGATTTAACATGGGTGTCTACTAAGTTGTTATTTAAGAAAGCATAAAAACTGTGGAAATCGACAAACACATGAGGCCTAGGGCATGAGTGTCTACTCCCGGTTCCCCATGTTGATTAACCCAAGAACCCGGTGTGGATTACTTTTGTTACTTATGTTAAACCCAGGACTCGGTCATCCAAATTGATTTAACTAACTAGTCCATACCACATGCACATGTTGATCAGGCACACACATATGAGGAATTCATGAAACTAGGTATTAATCAAGTTAGATATCATAACAAGATCATCACAAAGGCGCCAATATTGAAATATTAAATAAACATAACGAGGGCTTCAATCTAGCCCTTCTAATAAATTAGCAACACATAAAATTAATGTTAAACATCTTCATAAAATAAAAGAAAAGAATAAACCTGAGACTTGAACTTCAAGAGCTCATCTTCTTCTCCTTACAAGGCATACTTATTCTAGAGGCTTAAGGGTCTATTTATAGGCTTTAGAAGTCCTTGACAAAGTAGTAAACTTAGGGATTTCGTAGGGTTTCAAGACCTATTACAATTGGGAGTTGGAAAACCCTAATATGGAAAGAATGACAATCTGGCCGCCACTTGGTATGTCTCCTGCGAACGGGTGCGATCAATCGCAACCTGTGTGCGCTCAATCGCAGGTCTACGATCGATCCTCTTCTGGCATGCACTCGATTGCTCCTTGCCTGGATTGTGCTCTGTCTTCTCGGGTACTGCGCTCAATCGCAGGTACCCTATGATCGATCGCAGTGTCAGAGAGCTCCCAATTTTTCTTCTTCTCTCTTTTGAGCCCAAATCATCTAGATTTACTTCATTTTCTTCCAAAAGCCTACAAAAGCATGAAAAACACAAAAAGGAATTAAAATGACCTAATTAACCAAAACCAAAGGATTAAAACATGCAAGTTAAGGACTGAAAATATGAATATTTTAGCACTTATCACACCCCCAAACTTACATATTGCTAGTCCCTTAGCAATACAAAACTAAATCAGGAATGGCAAAACAGAAAACAAAAGATAAATTCATCTTTCATGGGATGTACGATTGCATTTAACATATGCAACAAGCCTTTTAAACCCCTAGGAATTCCATAGTGGACGAGTGAAGTCTCGTGAGGGTTTTCCAGAGATGTTACCCACAAACATCATGCACAGTTCATGTTATTTCAAAAATTAAAGCATCACTTCAAGATCATGATTTTCATTCATAAGCAAGCTTACAAAGATGAACTCCATCTTCACAATGAATTGGAATCTCAAAGTGCAATTACTTACAAAGGACATGCTAAATCATCACAAGTTTGAAATTTGTGTACAGTGAATTAGTACAATATTATGAGGCTTCCAAATCTTTCCAATATGTAATGTCTCCTTATCTCATAATTCACTGAAATTCCTATTAGAATGACATAATGGCATATTTCTTTTTTTTTTTTCTCTCTCTCTCTCTATTTTTTTTTTTTTTTTAAATCAGGTTGTGCAATGTTGGTTCCCTTAAGCTTTCTAATTGACCCTTATAGCGAGTGTTAAGTTAATGGCTCCCAAACCAGGTGGCTTTAGGGCATTAGGTGTATAGACACCCCTAAGGACCTACTAACTCGAGTCCAAAAGGCTACAAAACCAACTAACCATGACATTGATTAAATCAACAATTTTTCACCTTTTGACGTGAACACTCAATGCTTTGAGGCAAGAGGTCCAGTTACTCAGTGAAAAGCTATCAATGATCATTTATTTCATATCTTCTTTTTTTTTTCATCACTACTATATATGTCATAGTGTCATCTAATAAGTCATCGAAGATGCAAAAACACACATATCAGACCTCATGTCATACCTCACAGATTATGTGCTAATGTGCTTGTGTGATCAGATCAAACATGTGATTTTTCAACTGTCCTAAGCAAGTAAGCAGACTAACAAATTCACTCATCAGATCATGTGTTCAAAATTTTAAGCTTACTGATGAATTCAAGCCACAATTCTTTTAGATCAACTTAAAATTTTTAGAGCAAACATGACATGCATAACTTTTTTTTTTCTTTTTTTTTTTTTCAAATAAACAAACAACACAAACAAATAACTTGAAATTGGGACAAAGTGTGTGAACATGTGTGCCCATACCCCAAACTAAAATGATACATCATACATTGTCCCCAATGTGTCTAAGTAAAGGAAAGAATGTATCAGAGAGATGGTCGACATAGTCTTGGAAAGCATGGCTCATAGCACACCCTCAAACTTGAATTGAAGCACACTTGTCCCTGCAAAATAATAAAACACACAAACAAGTAACAAGAAACAAAACTAAAGATGAATCAAAAGATTAACTTAAAACACACTAAACAAAATAAAATAAAAAGATAACTATGTGATGCTACCCAAGTGCCCTCGATCACAAGCATGGTGCATTCGATCGCACTAATAGAATGTGATGAAACACAAATGGAGACCTGCGCTCGATCACACGCAGGTTGCGATCGATCGCAGTAACAGAATGTAAAAAAAAACATGACAAAAGACTTGAAACACTAAAACACCAAAGTAAAATAAAACACAAAAGAAAACAAAAACAACATATAAGGCAAACAACAAAATAAAGGATACGCTATGGGGTGCCTCCTATGAACGCTAAGTTTTACGTCTTCAGCCAGACAATGGTCCCCGCTCAATGCTGTCTAGAAGTAGATGCTCCAGATGGTGGTGCAGCATATTGGAGAGACTGAAGTGCCAAGTCTTGTGATGCCAAATCTTGATCTCTTGGTGCAAAGTTTGTTTCAATGTATGGTTTGACACTGTGTCCATTGACTTTGAAGGACAAGTCGGTCTGGGGGTCGTGAACTTCCAAAGCTCCATGAGGAAATACTTATGTGACAATGCAAGGCCCCGACCATCTTGACTCAAGCTTTCCAGGGAAGAGCTTCAATCTTGAGTTATAGATCAAAACCTTCTGTCCTACTTGAAACTCCTTCCTGTCCAGTTTCTTGTCATGCCTCAGTTCCTCCAGTTCATTTAGTTGGAGCTTCCTCTTGTCACCAGCTTGCCACATATCGAAGTTAAACTTCTTGATGGCCCAATACGCTTTGTGTTCCAATTCCACTGGTAGATGACATGCTTTTCCAAAAACCAAACGATATGGAGACATACCGATAGGTGTCTTATAAGTAGTCCTATAAGCCCATAGTGCAGCGTAGTGACCAATCCTTTCTATTGGGGTTCACTGTTCTTTCAAGGATACCTTTGATTTCTCTGTTGCTGATCTCCACTTGGCCACTGGTTTGGGGATGGTAGGGAGTGCCAACCTTATGAGTGATGCCATACTTCTTCATCACAGAGGTAAAGGCATAGTTGTTAAAGTGGCTCCCCCCATCACTAATGATTGCCCTAGGTGTTCCAAATTGAGCAAAGATGTTTTCCTTAAGTGCTGTTCTCTTGGCCCCAAAGTGTCCTCCACAAGCAAACTGATGACAATGCTGCAGAATGCTCCAATGCTCTTCTTTTGAGACACACCTTCTAATGATTTGATCAGGGCAAAATTTGAATAGATAGGGGTCATCCAAATGGTATTGTCTAGATATATACATCAACCTCTTCCTTTCTTGACTAGACATTCCTGGGGGGAAAACCTTGGTAGTTATATAATTTACAATGTCTGCATACCATGGGACTTGGACCTTAACTGCAAATAACTGCTCATCTGGAAACTTTTCATTCAATGGAAGCTCATCTCCTTCTTCTTCATGAAGTAGTCTGGATAGGTGATCTGCAACCACATTCTCACTGCCCTTCTTATCTCTGATCTCAAGATCGAACTCTTGCAGTAATAATACCCATCTAATTAGTCTTGGCTTTGCATCCTTCTTATCAAACAAATATCTCAAAGCAGCATGATCAGTGAATACAATGACCTTAAAGCCAATTAGGTATGATCTAAACTTCTCCAAAGCAAATATGACGGCTAATAATTCTTTCTTTTGGTAGAATAATTTAGCTGAGCATCATTCAATGTCCTGGAAGCATAATATATGGCATGAGGTACCTTAATGATTCTTTGTCCCAAGACAGCTCCCATGGCAAAGTCACTGGCATCGCACATGAGCTCAAATGGTAGTCTCCAATCAGGTGCCCTCAATATTGGTGTAGATGTGAGCAGCTTTTTCAGTTTGTTGAAGGCAGTCATGCATTCTGTAGTCCATTCAAACTTGGCCTCTTTCCCTAGCAATGCACAGAAGGGTCTAGAGATCTTGGAAAAATCCTTGATGAATATTCTATAGAACCCAGCATCTCCAAGAAAACTCCTCACCCCCTTCACTGTCAGAGGCGGAGGAAGTTTGGAGATGATGTCAATCTTAGCCTTATCTACCTCAATGCCCTTGCTTTAAATAGTGTGACCCAATACAAAGCCTTGTTGAACCATGAAGTGGCATTTTTCCCAATTGAGCACTAGGTTGGATTCCTCACACCTCTTGAGGACACTCTTCAGATGGTTGAGGCATTCATCGAAACTAGACCCAAAGACACTAAAGTCATCCATAAATACCTCAATGGTTTTCTCCACCATGTCTGAAAAAATGCTCATCATGCATCTTTGGAATGTGGCTGGGGCATTGCATACGCCAAATGGCATCCTTCAATAGGCGAATGTGCCAAAAGGACATGTGAAGGTTGTCTTTTTCTGATTCTCTGGTGCTATTGCAATCTGATTATACCCACTGTACCCATCCAAGAAACAATAGTGGCTATGGCTAGCTAACCTCTCTAGCATTTGGTCAATGAAGGGTAATAGAAAATGGTCTTTTCGGGTTACCTTGTTCAGTCTTCTTTAATCGATGGATACCCTCCACCCAGTGGTTACTCTTGTGGGTATCAGCTCATCATCTTCATTCTTCACCACTGTGATCCCGCTCTTTTTCAGCACTACTCGGACTGGACTGACCCATTTACTATCTGAGATGGGATAGATGATGCCCACATCCAGTAATTTTAATACCTCTGCCTTGACTACCTCCTTCATGTGTGGGTTGAGTCTTCTTAGTGCATCCCTAGTTGGCTTGGCTTCATCTTCAAGAAAGATTTGATGCATGCATTTGGCTAGACTTATTCCTTTGATGTCAGCAACGGTCCACCCCAAAGTAGTTTTATGCTCTCTAAGCACTCTCAGCAACTTTCCTTCTTCGTCACAGCTTAGATTTGCTGCAATTATGACTGGTAGTGTCTTGTTGTCTCCTAAGTAGGCATATGTTAGGTGGTCTGGCAATTGCTTCAATTCCAGCTTGGGTGCCTAGACAATAGAAGGAACAAGAGAGGTATTAGTAGGCTCAAGAATCTCAAAGGGAGGGGTATACTTACTTGAGTGTTTTGGAGAGGCCTCAAGATGATGCACTATTTCAATGATGTCATTAGTAACATCTTCAGGTTTTGGCTCAATGTCCTGCCATGTGAAACTATGGGTGAGGGTGGCCTCCACTGGATCTTTATGTTGGTCCTGCAAAGCTGTCTCACTAACATCTTGGATCATACAAATATCAAAACATTCTAAATCTTCTTGAGGTAATTTCAATGCATCAAATATTTTGAACTCTAGCATCTCCTCATTTACTTTCATGCTCACATTATCCTTTTTTACACCTATTGTAGTATCAGTAGTTCTCAAAAAGGGTCTTCCTAAGATAATAGGTAAAGGTGATGGCATAGGAGATTCTTCCATATCTAATACAACGAAATCAGCAGGTAGAATAAATGTGCCTACCTTTACCAAAACATCCTCCAGTATACCTCTTGGTCGTTTGATGCTTTTGACTGCCAATTGCAAGGTGATAGAGGTTGGTTGAAACTCCCCTAATCCCAGCTTTTCATATACAGTGTAAGGCATCAAATTCACCCTTGCTCCTAGATCCAGTAGTGCCTTTTCAAAAGAATGGTCTCCTATCCTGCAAGGAATGGTAAAACTACCTGGGTCTGTTTGCTTTGGTGGTAATTTTCTTAACAAGACTGCACTTACCTCTTCTGTTAAGGCCACTGTCTCATATTCCTGAAACTTCCTTTTGTTAGTGCAACAATCGTCTAAAAATTTAACATATGAAGGAATTTGTTTAATTGCATCTAATAAAGGAATGTTAATTTCTACTTTCCGCAAGGTTTCAAAGATATCCATAAGTTGTTTTTCTTTCTTTGGTTTGACTAACCTTTGAGGAAAGGGAGGTGCATTGACGCTCTCCATTTTATTTACCTTGGAAGTTGATGCTTCATCTGGAGATGCCTGAGGGTGCTCTTCAGTTCCTATAACCTTGCCATTCCTGAGAACTGTGACTGCTTTCATCTGCTGTTGATCTCCTGAATTTGATATTGTTTGGAATGGAAATTCACCCCGCTTTATTTCACTCAATTCCTTAGCCATTTGCCCCACTTGCACTTCAGTCTTTGAATGGATTGATCACGCCTTGTATTGCTTTGTTCTTGCGCAATCACAAATTGCTATTGTGAAGTCACCAATTGTCTTACAAGATCCTTCAGGTCATCCTTCTCTGGCTCTTGAGCTGGTTGGACTGCTTGTTGAGGATTGCTTTTCTGTCCTTGAAGGTTTAGAATATTTTGACTATTATCCCCTCAGAAATCAGGGTGGTTTTGCCACCCTGGCTTATAGGTGTTGGAGTATGGATTGTTCTTGTGGGGATGATTGTTTTGTCCCAAATAATTCACCTCTTCTTGCTCTGCAAATGGAGACAAAGGACACGTCTCAGTGGTGTGATCTAGCTGCGAACAAATAGCACATACCTGGATTGGTGTGTCCTGTTGTAGAGGTGAAATTTTCTGAGCAGCCATGGCCTTGACAATCATGTCCAACTTCTTTTCTATAGCAGCCATCTGATTTTGCATTCCACTATTTTCTTCATTCTTGCCTTTGCTCCTTATGCCTTGCCTCCTTCTGGATGGGAATTGTTGAGTATGTTCACTCAACCTCTCAAAGATCCTTATGGCTTCCTCACTGCTCTTCTCCACCAGCATACCTCCACAAGCTGTATCAACCATCCCTCTGTTAGTATTATCTAAACCTTTATAGAAAATTTGTACCTACTCATCTTGAAGGATGTTGTGATGTGGGCACTTTAGAAGCAAGGAATTGAATTGATCCCAGGCCTCAAAGAACAAATCTCCGTCTTGCTATTGGAACATTTGAAGTTCCCTTTTAAGTTGTTTTGTCCTTTGGGCTGGGAAAAACCTCTTCAGGAACTTGGTGGTCAATTCTTCCTAAGTATGGATAGAATCTGCAGGCAAGGAATTGTACCACAATTTAGCATTATCTTTTAAAGAGAAAGGGAAGAGGACTAACCTGAGCCTCTCTGGAGTTAGGCCTTGGACATGCTGCAACTTGCATAAATCAAAGAATTCTTTACGATGCAAGTTGGGATCCTCAGTAGCTGTGCCTCTGAAGTGAGTCAATGCATTAAGGATTTGGGGAGAGATATAATAGCTACAATGCACCTCTGGTTGATATGCTATGCATGAGGGTTGATGGAGGTTTGCTGGAAGGTATGTCTGCTTCATTGGTCTCCTCACCTGTGGTGGATTTGCCTCTAATGGTCTTGGTCCAATTGGATTCTCTTACAAGTCTTCCATATCGATTTTTTCTTCTTCTTCTTTGTCTCTAGGTCATTGTCGAATTGTCTGCCCAATTTCAGGATCGAGTGGAAGAACGGTTAAGGCTTGAGATCGACGACCTTGCATTAACTGAATTACTTCTTCAGTTAGGCAGCTTCAGTGCTGCTGGTCCGGATGCTCCCTGGAACTGCGCTCGATCGCAAGTTGTTGCGTTCGATCGCAATGCGCTCGATAGAACTTGGCTGATGATTGATCGCAATCACAGAATGCCAATCCGCAACCTGAAACAAAAAACAGAAAAGTTAAGGAAAACAAGAGATTCTTTTTTATTTTTGATAACAACTAAATTAAAATTTGAAAATTAAAATAACACAACTAAAGGAAAATAATTTTAAACAAAATTCGCCGCAATCCCCGGCAACGGCACCAAAAACTTGTTGTTCACAATTACCTACCTAAATTAATAGGCAAATAATTGTGTGTTTTACCCGCAAGTGCACGAGGTCAACACAGTAGTATAGTGTGCAAATATGGAGTCATTCCCACGAGGATTGCTGAATCTTGCTTAAAATCAATTCCAAAAGTAAACTAAAACAAAGATTGGGTTAAGTTGATAATGATAAAAAGGTAGGGCTTTGATATCCACCGCTAATTATATTTAGTTAATATATCAATATGCCAATGTTTTGATCATTGATAAGCACCGAATGTTGCACATTCAAGCCCCTTAATTTACATATGTTAATTCCTTAGCATTTTTCTAAGGGTTTCTAAGGTTTTTAGGGTTTTCTTAATCCCTATAAATAGGGTTCTAAACACTGTAAACAGACACACCGCTTTCTAGAGTAAAAATTTAGTAAATTGTCTTTGTAGCTGAGAAGATCATGAGCGGCTAAACCCCTTCGTGCGGTGTTGATGTAACCCTATTCAAGCACAATGGTTTGATTGTATTTAATTTCTAGATTTTCAATTTATGCATGTAGATTGTATAACTATGAGGATTGCTACAATTGATTTCTGTTCTTCATATTAAATGCAATTGTTCTTAAATTCCAAAATCAATATTTGTGAAATTCTTCTCTTGTCTTAGAAAGTATTTTACTTTTATTGATCTCAAATCATTCTTGTTTTCTGTGATTATGATAATGATGGTTATACAGTAGGTTTAATTGACATATGATCAATAGGATTTGATTGGTCATGCCTAGGGAAGACGGATTGTACTACACCCTAGTTTTGTGTAATTTAGGTAGACAATCCGTGCTAACCGAAGATGGGTTACACTTATGCATTGATTGTATGTATCCTGTTAAAGAATTTGATAATTTATACCTAGGGAAGACGGGTCGTACCGCATCTTAGTGGTTAGGTGGACGATTCGTGCTAACCGAAGATAGATTATGTTTATTCTTTAATAAGGTAGTTTCTTGTTTATTTATAACATGCATAGAATGAATTTCTGGGATTAATTATGATTAACCATTGTTATGCGGATAGAGGTGAAGTCAATACCCTACACTCTCTCTTATTTTAAATCTCTTTTATTTTTATGCACTTTAAGTTTTAAGCAAAATCAAATCAATTCTCTTTTTAAATAAGTTCATTTTGATCTTTCGAATTTGATAATAAAACCCCTGCAGTCCTCGAGGTTCGACACCCTCTCTATAGCCGTATCCTACAAAGATTCGTCCTATTGCGAGTGGTTATTTTTATAATTTATATTTTTGGTCACAAAAATACCACATCAATCATGTTATGAATATCTAATGTTTGTCAACCTAAGGGCATTGATGTATAATCCTTAAGCTATTGATTTCCCTAAGCAACGAATTAGGCATGGGTGTCTACTCTAATTCTTTTCTTTCTTAAAGGATTTAGCATAGGTGTCTACTAAGTTCTTTAAGAAAGCATAAAAACTGTGAAAATCGACAAACACATGAGGCCTAGGGCATGGGTGTCTACTCCCGGTTCCCCATGTTGATTAACCCAAGAACCGGGTGTGGATTACTTTTGTTACTTATGTTAAACCCAGGACTCGGTCATCCAAATTGATTTAACTAACTAGTGCATACCACATGCACATGTTGATCAGGCACACACATATGAGGAATTCATGAAACTAGGTATTAATCAAAGTTAGATATCATAACAAGATCATCACAAAGGCGCCGATATTGAAATATTAAATAAACATAACTAGGGCTTCAATCTAGCCCTACTAATAAATTAGCTACACATAAAATTAATGTTAAACATCTTCATAAAAGAAAAGAAAAGAATAAACTCGAGACTTGAACTTCAAGAGCGCCTCTTCTTCTCCTTACAAGGCATACCTATTCTAGAGGCTTAAGGGTCTATTTATAGGCTTTAGAAGTCCTTGACAAAGTACTAAACCTAGAGATTTCGTAGGGTCAAAACCTATTACAATTGGGGGTTGGAAACCCCTAATATGGAAAGAATGTAAATCTGGCTGCCACTTGGTATGTCTCCTGCGCACTGGTGCGATCGATCGTAACCCGTGTGCGCTTGATCGCAGGTTTGCGATCAATCCTCTTCGGCATGCGCTTGATCGCTCCTTGCCTGGATTGTGCTCTGTCTTCTAGGATACTGTGCTCGGTCGCAGGTACCCTGTGATCGATCGCAGTGTCAGAGAGCTCCCAATTTTTCATCTTCTCTCTTTTGAGCCCAAATCATCTAGATTTAGTTCATTTTCTTCCAAAAGCCTACAAAAGTATGAAAAACATAAAAATGAATTAAAATGACCTAATTAACCAAAACCAAAGGATTAAAACATGCAAGTTAAGGGCTGAAAATATGAATATTTTAGCACTTATCAGTCACTGGGATTCCCTTAACAAATGGAAAGTCAACTCCTTTTCTAGAGACCGAGCCACAACCATCTAAAGCTAACATTATGGCGGTTCTTAATCCTGGTGGGGGGCTCGAATATGACGACAACATGACCAAAATTCCCATTGGATATATGCTGGCTCTAGAGCAGTTGTTGACTCAGATTGTGCTGAAAAATATCTAGCCCACCTCCCGTAACAATGATGTGACCCTTGACTGAGCTATCATGATTTATGGCATCATTCGGCGTGTTCAGTTTTGCTTGTGTACTCATATGGTGCTGACCATGCTTGAGCTTCATGAGGATCATTCTATTGCATTTCCATATGGCATCCTCATCACTAAGATATTGAAAGGTACGGTGCCTAAAATTGCTGCAAATGAACGTGAGGAAATTCCTGAAGGAAATTTTGGCAAAGGAGCAGTGATGAAATCAATTGCTCAACTTGAAAGGTTCCAACCGCAAGGAGAACTTCCTCCTCTAGTTATTCCCGACCCACAAACTGCGTCTTCCTAAAGGTCATCAGATGTGTCAAGTCAATTGAACACAATCATTGAATTACTCCAAGCTCAAAGTCAATGCATCCATCTCAAGGCCAAAGCATCGAAGCTATCAACAAACGCCTTGCTGCTTGGAGAAAGATGTGAAGCACATCAAGAACCACAAATGACAAGACTTCTCTTTGACATTTCTTTCTTAAAAGACGAATGTTTTTTTTTTTTTTGTTACCAGTTTTGTTTGCTTTGCCTATTTTAACTGTACCCTTCTAGGGTTTATGGGTTGTTTATTTGTTGAACTTTAGATTCAGGTGAATTATTTTGTGCTTCCTTTTGTCCTTCTATGACAAAAAGCGGGGGTTTATGTCTGTCTTATTTTCATGAATGTTTTTATCCTCGAATGGCCAAAGGGGAAGTCTGTTAGTTTATGTTTTGGCACATCCTGTCCGGACAGCCAGAAGTAGTGTCCGGACAACATTTACAGAGAGCACAACTTGTTTTTCTTCGAAGAGCTGTCAGGACAAACAGAAGCAGTGTACGGATAGCATTTACAGAGAGTTCAACTTGTTTTCTTTGAACACCTATCCGGATGGCCAAAAGTAGTGTCTGGACAACATTTACAGAAAGTTCATTTTGCTTGGCCTATCCGAACACTGGGCTTGGCTATCCGGACATTAAGGGTTTACACATATGTAACCCTAGCCGTGTCTGGACATTTACTTATCCCTATCCGGACACGGCCGCTTAATTGTTGTGTGAATTTCTTTTTAAACGATCCTTATGCACATTATTAAGTATGTATTCAGTGAGAGAATACTATGAGCTAAGAGACAGAGATAGAGATATCAAACTGGAGCGTTTGGATCTCTCTTAAAGTAAAGATGAGCAATCTCATTCTCGTTTCTGGTGAAGGAGATCATATAGAAGAATTGTGCTAGATGTTCTGGAAAGGGCTACTGCGGTATAAGCCAATTGGATCGCTTGTCTTATGCAAGGGAGTATCAATTGCAAATTTTTGTAAGTGTGAACTTTTTGTAATCCTTAATCTTTTATATTGAAGTGATTTCCTAGGTTTGGCTGCCCCGGAGAGGTTTTACATTTAGAGTGTTTTCTAAACGGTTTCCTCTTTGTAACTAAATATCTGTGTTCTTTAATGTTCATTGCATATCTGTATTTGGTTGATTTTTATATGTTAGGTTAGATCTATTTCCGCATACTATTTTGTAAAACACTTATACAAGCAGAATAGGTGTTAATTGGAGTCAATTAGGTTTTTCACAAATGACTAAATTTATTCAAAACTTTATCAATATAATGAGTTTGAGATATGGCATATGTATTTCCTATTTTGTGTGATTTAATACCAAGTATAGTGTTTGCTATACCCATATATTTCATATCAAAATGTGACGATAAAAAATCTTTTGTATCTTTAATACAAGAAATACTTTTACTAAAAATTAGCATGTCATCTACATACAAACATATAATGACAATATCACTATCAAACATTTTAAAATAAATGCATTTATCAGCTTCATTCAAACGAAAACCATTAGAAATAACTACGTTATCAAATCTTTTGTACCATTTTTTTGTAGCTTGTTTTAAACCATATAATGTCATGACTAATTTACAAACTTTGTTATATTGTCTTGGAATAATGAACCCTTATGGTTGTTCCATACATACCTCTTCATCCAAATAACCATTTAAGAATGCAGTTTTCACATCCATTTGATCGATTTCAAGGTTAGATATGGAAGCCAAAGATATCAAAGTTCTTATTGAAGAAATCCTAGCCACAGAAGCATATGTATCAAAATAATCAATGCCCTTTGATTGTCTAAACCCTTTGGCTACTAATCTAACCTTATACTTGTCAATGGATCCATCATATTTCATCTTTTTCTTAAAGATCCATTTACATCCTATGGGTTTAGAACCGGAAGGTGAATCTACAAGAATCCATGTGTTAATAAACATAATGGACTCCATTTCATCATCAATAGCTTCCTTCCAAAATGTGGCATCCCTAGATCTCATAGCTTCTTCAATGTTGGAAGGTTCATTTTCTATATTGTAACACACACCAACTTCATTCACAATCACTTGAGAGTTGCATTCTATAAAATATGTCAAAAAATCAAGACCAAAACTTTTTTCTTTTCTAATTCTTTTGGATTTTCTAATTTCAAAATTCTCATCATTTTCTGAAACAATATTTTCATTATTAGAAGTACTTGCTTTAGAACAATTAGAGTTTTTAATTGTACTGGATTCAAAAAATTCTGCATCTCTTGATTCAATAATTACATTAGAATCAAATTCAAGAAAGCGAAAAGATTTACTATGAAAAGCATAATCGAGAAAAACACATTTAGAAGTTCTTGGTCCTAATTTAGATCTTTTAAAATCAGGCAACCTAACATTAGCTAGGCACCCCCACAATTTAAAATAATTTATGTTGGGTTTACGTTTAAACCATAACTCATAGGGGAAAAAATGATTTCTTTTAGAAGGCACTCTATTTAATATGTGAATTGCAGAAAAAATAGATTCACCCCAAAGATTTACAGGCAAACCAGAATGGTCAAGCATTGCATTAACCATGTCCATTAGTGTTCTATGTTTTTTTTTCGCTGCACCATTCTTTTGCGGTGTATAAGGTGTTGTTCTCTCATGAATAATACCATTAATCTCGCAGAATTTGTCAAATTCATTATTAAAATAGTCTCCACCTCTATCACTCCTTAATGATTTAATCTTGCAACCAAGTATATTTTCAACTTCAGCTTTATAAATCTTAAACATATGTAAAGCTTCATCTTTTGTTCTAATCAAATAGAAATAAGAATATTTAGACAAATCATCTATAAGAGTACTAAAATATCTTTTACCACCTCTTGTAATTTTACCATTCAAATCACATACATTAGAATGTATAAATTCAAGTAAGTTCGAAGATGATCTATTAACACTTGAAAACGGTTTTCTAGTTAACTTTGTTTTAACACAAATTTAACATTTAACTCTATCATCATGCAAATTAGAAGGCAGCAATCCGAATTTAACCATATGATTCACAGAATTATAATTTACATGTCCTAATCTAGCATGCCATAATGAATAAGAGTCAACAATATAAACAAAAACATTCTCCTTTATTAAATTTAGTTTAAACATTCCATCTATAGTAAATCCTTTGCCCACAAGCATGCCATTTTTGGTCAAGACAAATTTGTCAAACTCAAATACAAGTTTATAGCCATGTTTGGACAAAAGACCACCAGAAACTAGATTCTTTCGAATTTCTTGCGCATGAAATACATCAATAAGAGTAACTATTTTGCCATAAGTAAATTTCAACTCAATAGTACCTTTTCCAACTACTTTTGTGGTAGTTGAATTTGCCAGGTAGAGTTCAATCTCATCACCAACTTTCTCATATTTCTTAAAGAGATTTCTATCTCCACAAATGTGACGAGTTGCACCAGTATCAACCCATCAACTAGAATCATTGATTACCATAATCACTTTAGAAATTACAGCAATAAGATTTTCTTCAACATTGTTGGCCTATTCCTTCTTCTTCAAAACTCTACAATTCTTGATGAAGGGACCAGGCTTCTTGCAGTAATGACAAATCACATTTGTCTTGAAATTGCCCTTTTTCTTTGGACCTATTTTACTAGGACCACCAACTTCATATTTGGGCTTTTTCCCATTTTCTGTTGTGTATTTCAACAACATGGGCAGATTTGCTCATTTTAGCCTTGTCTTCGAGTTTGTCTCGAAGCCTTGACTCTTCTTCAATATGAAGTTGTCTCTGAAGACCTTCCAGAGTCAGATCATCACATTTTCTCTTAAGTGAGTTACAGTAATCCTTCCAAGTTGATGGCAATTTGGCAATAATAGCACCCACATGAATTTTTTCATCAATTGGAATGCCCTCATAATACAATTGTTGGACAATAAGTTGAATCTCATGAACCTGATTCAAAATAGGCTTATTATCGACCATTTTAAAATAAAAAATAATTACTTACCAGATAGATTTTGTTGCCAGAATCCTTAGTATTGTATTTGTTCTCCAATGCCTCCCAGATCTCTTTGGCAAACTTCTTTGGTGTGTACATATTGAATAGAGGATCAGTGAGGGTGTTGAGGATATTCCCCCGACATGTCTAGTTGTCTTCCTACCATTTGAACTTCACATAAATTTGTTCATTAGTTGCTCCTTCCGTAGGAACGTCTGGACAGGGTGTGTCGAGCACATAACAAACCTTCGATGTTGTCAGTAGAAATTCAACTTTCTCCTTCCAGTGTTTGTTGTTGCAAATATCTACCTAAATTAATAGGTAAATAATTGTATGTTTTACCAGCAAGTGCATGAGGTTAACATAGTAGCATAGTGTGCAAATACGGAGTCATTCCCACGAGGACTGCTGAATTTTGTCTAAATTAAATTGCCAAAGTAAAATTAAAACAAAATATTGGATTTAAACTAATAATGATAAAAAGGTAGGGCTTTGATATCCACCACTAATTATATTTAGCTAATATATCAATATACCAATGTTTTGATCATGTTATGAATATTTAATGTTTGTCAACCTGAGGGCATTGGTGTCTACTCCTTAAGCTATTGATTTCCCTAAGCAACGAATTAGACATGGGTGTCTACTCTAATTCTTTTCTTTCTTAAATGATTTAACATGGGTGTCTACTAAGTTGTTCTCTAAGAAAGCATAAAACTATGAAAATCGACAAACACATGAGGCCTAGGGCATGGGTGTCTACTCCTGGTTCCCCATGTTGATTAACCCAAGAATTGCGGTGTGGATTCTTTTGTTACTTATGTTAAACCTAGGACTCGGTCATCCAAATTGATTTAACCAACTAGTACATACCACATGCACATGTTGATCAGGCACACACATATGAGGAATTCATGAAACTAGGTATTAATCAAGTTAGACATCATAACAAGATCATCACAAAGGCGCCAATAGTGAATATTAACAAAACATAACTAGGGCTTCAATCTAGCCCTACTAAATAAATTAACTACACATGGAATTGATATTAAACATCTTCATAAAATAAGGAAAAGAAAATAAAAGAATAAACCCGAGACTTGAACTTGAAGAGCTCCTATTCTTCTCCTTACAAAGCCTCTCTATTCTAGAGGCTTAAGGGTCTATTTATGGGCTTTAGAAGTCCTTGTCAAAGTAATAAACCTAGGGATTTCGTAGGGTTTCAAAACCTATTACAATTGGGAGTTGGAAAATCCTAATATGGAAAGAAAGACATTCTGGCTGCCACTTGATGTGTCTCCTACGCACGGGTGCGATCGATCGCAGCCAATGTGCGCTCGATCACATGTCTAGGATCGATCCTCTTCTGTCATGTGCTCGATTGCTCATGGCTTGAATTGTGCTTTGTCTTCTCGGGTACCACGCTCGATCACAAGTACCCTGTGATCGATCGCAGTGTCAGGGGGCTCCCAAGTTTCCCTTCTTCTTTTTGAGCCCAAATCTTCTAGATTTACTTCATTTTCTTCCAAATGCCTACAAAAGTATGAAAAACACAAAAAGGAATTAAAATGACCTAATTAACTAAAACCAAGGGATTAAAGCATGCAAGTTAAGGCCTGAAAATATGAATTTTTAGCACTTAACAGCGTTTGTAGTTGTTGCCATCAAAACTGATGAGGATCAACTAGTACCGAATCCAAGGAAACTATATGATAGATTGAATACCCAAAACATACTTCCCTTTATTGATAGTTCTTCCTTTTATAGGAGAACATTAAGGTTGATTACATTGAAGTGTAGGAAATACACTTGACTTCTACTATCCTTGTTGTTATCAACCAGTACTGACTCTACGATAAAATAGAAAGAGTTCTAAATCAATTAGGAATTAGAATAACTGACTAACTAGGAAATAAAAGACTAACGAGGAACAGAGTTCTTAGATGGACGCTACTTGGACGCTGCTCTAGAACTTAGGTTCCTTATTGGACTACAAGACCTCTAAACTCCTCTCCGCGATGACGTGTACACATCATCCCTCCCCTCTTACATTTTCCTTGACTGCAAGGAAAAAACTTGGGAACTTCTCTTAAATAGACGCCATGTCTTCCCAAGTAGCTTCAGCAGGGGAAAGTCCCTGCCAGTGAACCAGACATTCCCTTTTTTTATTTTTCACTCGCTTCTCGAGCACTGCTTGTGGTATGGGGAAGATGTGGCCATCTCATTCACCTTTGGTAATTGTGACAGCGATATTTGATTACCTCCCAACTTCTGCTTTAATAAACTGACACGAAAAATAGGGTGGATTATGGACTCCGGTGGCAGATCAAGCTTATAAGCCACTTAACTAATCTTCTTAATAATCTGGAAAGGACAAAAATAAAGGGCCGCAAGTTTTGCGTTCTGACGCACTTTTACTGAACCCTGTCAATATGGTTGGAGCTTTAGGAATACCCATTCGCCTTTGCCAAACTCTTCTTCCCTATGCTTGCAATCATACTGTTTCTTCGTTCTCTCTTGAGCCAACCGAATGTGCTCCCTGATACTTTTGAGCTCCTCATCCCTTGCTATCAATTCTCTCTCCAGTGCAGTAACCTTAGCTATACCATGCACATAGGTGAGCAAAGTGGGAGGATCCCGCCCATAAACCACACAGAAAGGAGTGGTTTTTATCGTAGAATGCCAACTAGTGTTGTAGCTGTATTCTGTCCAAGCCAACCACCTACCCCACTCCTTTGGTTGTGAGCTCGTGAAGCATCTTAAATACATCTCCAATGTGCGATTCACAACCTCAGTTTGTCCATCCGTTTGAGGGTGATATGCTGAACTGAAATTAAAACTAGTCCCTTGGACTTGAAATAATTCTGTCCAAAATTGACTTGTGAACGCCAGATCTCTATCACATACAATTGACTTAGGCATCCCATGGAGTTTGAGTCTTAAATACATCTCCAATGTGCGATTCACAACTTCAGTTTGTCCATCCGTTTGAGGGTGATATGCAGAACTGAAATTAAAACTAGTCCCTTGGACTTGAAATAATTCTGTCAAAAATTGACTTGTAAACGCCGGATCTCTATCACATACAATTGACTCAGGCATCCCTTGGAGTTTTAATATATTATCAATGAAAACTTGGGCGATACTCAATGCTGTGTAAGGATGGTTGATGGCTATGAAATGTGCATATTTTGATAGGTGATCCACAACGACAAAAATTATGCCCTTTGAAACCAGCAACCCTTCTATGAAATCCATAGAAATATCCTCCCATATTTTTTCAGGGATCGGGATGGGTTGTAAGAGGCCTCGTGGAGAAAAATGTTGTGCCAAATAGTGCCTAATTTAATATATAATAATTGGTATGTTTTAACTCTCAAGTGCACAAGATCAAAACAGTAGTATAGTGTAGCAAGTACGAGATCGTTCCCACGGAGATTGTTGATTTCGCGTAGAATTGATTAAAATATCAACTTTGTCATGAAATTGATATTGATATATTGAAAGGAAATAAAGATAAATAAAAAAGGCAGGACTTTGATATCCACCAATAATCATGCTCAAATAATATAACAGTATGCCAATGCTCTAATCATTGATGGAAAAGCAGAGAAGCCTTACAAACACCAAAAACCTAACTCCCCTTCTTTCTTTCGTTTTTTTTTTTCATGGTTTTAAACACCAAACTAAATACAAGATTTTTCCATTGAATTAGGCCAAACCTAAACCTAACAACCTGTAAACATTAGAATTGAAAATTTTTGATGAAAAAAAATAAAAAAAACTTGTAGCATTTTGAATTAGCTTTCCAACAACACCAATTTTGTCTTCATCAGATTTCGAAAACAAAAGTTATGATCATTTTACTCTTGCTGGGTCAATGTTGGACTAACAATTTAAACTGTCAAGCTTCAGGCAGCTGCAATTTGAACTTGGAACCCCAAAAATGATTTTCTTTTTCAAAAATAAAATCCTAAGATAAAACTTAATTACATCAAATAATTTTGAGCACCGAATTAGCCAACCTAAAAACCTAACATTATTAACTTTCTAGAGTGTTTAAATAAATAGTTACAAGATAACACTCAAATTGATAAGAACTTCAATAATTATTAAACTCTAACCCTAATTTAAATAAACCTCATCTTTATTAAAATAAAATCTTAATCAACCACACTTCTAATCCTATCCTATTCATGACATTCCACCCTTTAGAGATTAGATGCACCTTGTCCCCAAGTTTCAAGCAAGACATATATGTTTTTACAAATTTCAACATATCCATTTCAACTATGCAAAGGCTTGTAGCTAGCCCACCTGACAGTGTTCCCCTTTTAATCCCACTCATCTTAAAAAAAAAAAAAAAAAACACTGAGATTGGAGTTATAAATTTGTTTCCCAAGAATGTACATGTCAATTCCTCGAGGGAAATAGAGGGCCTGGATTTCAAGAACGATGAACAGGGGACATGGAATAAAACAACGAACCATAGACAAAGAAGGGGGATTTTTTTCTCTTAGGTTTTTCCTCTAGTGAATAGGCTATAGTTTTTATAGGATATCAGGGGAACTAGACGCAGTCCATTCAAGTATAAATGTAACCCCTTTTTTTCTTGTAAGGATATGAGAAAATGATGCAAAAACAGCAGTTGAGTATTTTTTTCATTATTGTGATCCCTC
Organism: Corylus avellana; assembly: GCF_901000735.1. NCBI lineage: Eukaryota > Viridiplantae > Streptophyta > Magnoliopsida > Fagales > Betulaceae > Corylus > Corylus avellana. Next base: position 12,617,142 of record NC_081551.1, on the reverse strand, counting down.
CTTTGTGTCCTACTATTGGTTCGCCTAGAGCACGCCTTTATTTTAAGGGTGTTACGGTTAAGTGGCCGGCAAACTGTCTCAACATGAACCATATTTTGGAGAAAAAAATTGGGAAGTGTAGGATGCAGCATTTATCTTTCAAATATATAAATATTGGAGAAAGAATAAATAAATATTTAAATAAAATAGTGAAAGTAAATTCCTGGTATGCTAACATAAATACTTTGAAAAAGTGAATAACTAAAATAGGAAAATGTAATTTTTCTAGTTAAATTTCTTCTGAGCCAAATCAAAATGATTTAGCTACTTAATTTGTTAGAAAAGATAAAGATAAAAAATAAATAAAGAAAGAAAGAAAAAGGGTGAAGTGTAATTTTCTTTTAGTTTGAATTCAAAGTTCTATACTGTTAATTTTTTTTTTTCCTATGCGTCCAGTCCCTTTAATCAGCAAATTAATAAGTGGCGTAATTTAAGATTGGATAAAAGAGGCGTAAAATCTGTATTTTGGATATCTTAAATGAAGGGGTAATTTTGCTATTCAAAGGGTAACGTAGTTGTTTTGTTGCCCATTAGAGCATTCACAATAGAATAGCCAAATGTTACTTTTATCTACAATGGCTAATCAGATTTGTGAACAAACCCCTACATTGGATTAGCCCAAAAAAAAATGCAAAAGGGTATTTGATTGGAAGAGCCAAAAAAAAAAAAAAAAAAAGCGTAGCAGCACTTTTAAAGGGAGCCATTTTATTTTTTATTGTTTCTCTCATTTGTTTTCTCTATTTTCCAAAACTTTTCCCACTTTTTCCCAATGTTCCCCAAAAAAAATTCCCAATAAAGAGTAAAAAACTAATATTTAAATGATATATATAAAAATATAGCTAATCGGATGTAGGGACCTTTAAAAATTCATTAGCTAAACTAGATAAAGTGAGTTTTGAGGAGCCATTTTGCATAAAAATTTGTAATTTGAACATGATTGGGACTTGGGAGTATATGCCGCACATGTGAAGCATTTTCCGTATAATTTAACAACAAAGGGGTACATTGAAACTCAAATTTCAAATTAGGATCAATTGTTGAAATTGAAAGTTTAGGGAGGAATTGCAAATGGGATGATAGCCTATGCAATAATATGTAATCGCAAATTTTTTTGGACTTTCACTCGTTTTGAAAGTATTTCGAAGTTCAAAAAATCTCAATTAAAAGTATCGAATTTTCAGTTTTTTTCAATTACACAATTTTGTTATAATTTTCCACTAAATCTTGCCAAAATTTCAAAAATAGCCATTTTTGTTAAAAATAAAATAAAATAAAATAAAATAAAATAAAAAATTATGAAGATTCATGCGATTAAAGAAATGAATCCCGTTAAGACGTGAAGAGTAAAATGTTTTCTCTATATAAGGTTTTTCCTATCACTGTTCACTTCAGACATTTTGGGAAATTTTTCTCTGAGTTGTCTCAAAAGTTTCTCTTCGAGCTATGTGTCTCAAGAGTTGGTTTTACAAGAGAAGACATGGTGAAAGCTTCGGGCTGTCCTTTTCTCTTGGTTGATTGATGTTTGTTCCACAATACACAATGGTTTCATTTGCTACAAAGTGAAAGAGTCTACCAAAGGGTCGGTAAGGAGATACACTCCATAATGATGGTTAGTTAGGTAACGAGCAAGGAGCTTATTGTTCTTACAGAGTCTAGAGATTCTCAAGGATTGTGAGTATCTTCTATTGTCTGTAATCTGAATCTTCATATAGTGATTTCCCGGGTTTGGCTACTCCAGAGTGGTTTTTACCTTTGATTGGTTCAAAGGGTTTTCAACTTCGTCAGCAACTCTTGGTGTTGTGTTTGTGATGTTTTTATTATTCCGCTGTGCATGTTTAAATTACTTGATTGCTTAAATCTGAATTGATAATTTGGTGATTAGAGGTAGAACACGATCTTCGTATTCTTTCAACTCCCTTAATCTTCTTGTAAGAATGTCTATACATCCACTTTTCCCATACAATATTTTTAGTCACTCATTAAACACATGAAGTTATTTACTTTGTTTGTTTAGATAGATAATAGGTTAAAATATCCTTGATGAACGTTTATATATAACAAAGTACTTTTCCAGCATCACTGTGTAACCAACATTTTGTTTGGCTTTTTAGAAAAGGGATGAACAGAAAGAAAACAAAACAAAGAGTCTGACATTTTTTCTGGTTCGAATCCCACTAGAGGAACTCAACTCCTAAAAATCCATATATTGCATAAGGCGAGTTCCTTTATGTTCTAAATAATTTATATGTCTTAGTAACCGACGTTTGATGAGATAACTATAACAATGATTCCTTAAGAAACATTGGTGATCTATGGAAACTATTATGCCCATCTATCTTCTGTCTATACAAGGAAAAAAACAAGTGATACTTATATAATTGGCATTGTTAAAATAAACTAAAGAGTGAGAAAACTTGAAAGGAATTCTGTATTTCTGTATGTTTAAACTATGTGCAATACGAGCCTATTTATAGTTGAATAAGCTCAATTACAAAAGTTAAGATTGGAAGGGTTAGCGGTCTAGGAATATCAATTTTTAGCTATTGACTCAGTATTCCTTGGTGGAGTTTTTGCACAAATCTGCAGTTTCTCCAGCACAAGTAAATGTTGATTTCTATTATACTATATTTGCTTTTTCATTGGTGAACTATTCGGCATTTTGCACAATGAATTTTTGTTTTTTTGTCAAATAACATCCACCATTGTCTAATTCTTTTATATTGTGAATCAATGAAAAGGGAAATGGGAGATAGGTTCATGCCTTCCATGTCACAAAATCAGAGATGATAAGCGCCGAATATTGCACATTCAAGCCCCTTAATTTACATATGTTAATTCCTTAGCATTGTTATTTGTTTGATTTTGTTTTGTTTTTGAGTTTCAAGTTTCATTTGACAAACCTTTGGAAATTGGGCTTAAAAAGACAAAAAGCTGAGCATTCTAGAACTAGGATCGAGCGCAGCACTCCTGGCACCTGCGCTCGAGCGTCTGCAACCAAGGATCGAGCGCATACCTGCGCTCGCGCGCACACCAGCTAGGCTCGAGCGCACTGTGCTCGAGCACACCAAATCTTGGATCGAGCGCACACGAGTGTACAGTGCACGGCAAGAATTCCTCTCCAGCATGGACTTGGATTTCAATCTCCCAATTGGACTGGGAGACTGACCTCCGATTTTATGAGGATTTCTAGGGTTTTAGGGTTTTTCAATTCCCTATAAATAGGGCTCTAAACATTGAAAACAGACACACCGCCTCTTAGAGCAAAATTCAGTAAAATAGTCTGTGAAGCTTTGGAGATCATGAACAACTAAACCCAATTGTGGGGTATTGATGTAGCCCTTTCCAAGCACAATGGTTTGATTGTATTTAATTTTTAATCTTTCAATTTATGCATGTGATTGTATAACTCTGAGGATTGCTACAATTGATTTCTGTTCTTCATATTAAATGTAATTGTTCTTTACATTCCAATTCAATATTAGTAAAATTCTTATCTTGTCTTAGAAATTATTTTACTATTATTGAACTCAAATCATTCTTATTTTATGTGATTATAAGAATGATGGTTATACAATGGTTCTTAATTGGCATGCAATCAATAGGGTTAGATAGGCCATGCCTAGGGAAGACGGATCGTACTACACCCTAGTTTAGTGTAATTTAGGTAGACGGTCCGTGCCAACCGAAGATGGGTTATGCTATGCCGTTGATTGTATGAAATTATTTTTATATGCTTTATTGTTGAAATTATAACATGCATAGAATGAAGTGCTAGAATTAAATATGGTTAACCATTGATGTGCGGATTGTGGTGAAGTCAATACCCTACTCTCTCTCTCTCTCATACATTTACTTCATTTATTTCCGTTTATTTTATGCACTTCAATTTCACACAAACAAATCATTCCCTTTTAATTAAGTTGATTTTAATCTTTTGAATTTTGATAATAAAACCCCTGTAGTCCTCGAGGTTTGACACCCTCTCTATAGCCGTATCCTACAAAGATTCGTTCTATTGCGAGTGGTTATTTTTATAATTGATATTTTTGGTCACAAAAATACCACATCAATTTTTGGCGCTGTTACCGGGGACTGCTTAACGGTTTTATTGTCAAAATTTAAGGATTACATTTAGCTTAATAATTTATTTTTCTGTTTTAAGTTGCTAATTTTAATTCTGTTGTGTGTTTGGTTTTTGTTTTTTAGAATTTGCAAATAGGCCCGTAGGCTACCTTCTCTGGACTGCGATCGAGCGCAGGCCGTGTGCGATCGAGCGCACGGACGCACTCCAGCAGGCATCAAGCCAGCAGCGCTCGAGCCCTCGCCTCTTGCGCTCTCACCCATCTGCGGCAGTACGCTCGAGCGCACCTTGCTGTGCGATCGAGCGCACTTGCGACAACCTGCATCCAGACCCTGAGTGCATCTAAGGCCGTTTGTGAGCTTTGTTTATTTTCTGTTTTAGCTTAGTTTCTTTCTATTCTTTTTAAATTTCTATTTAGTTTATGCTAGGTCATCGTTCTTTGTCTTTTCCATTAATTTCTTGCGACCTTGAAATTGAACGCACCCTTCGACAAATTAGATCCCAAAAGAACTCTAATTTGCTAGAAGAGCGTTCCACTGAGACCATGGGGGATGGTAACCATTTAGCATTGCAAGATAACTATCTTCCTACCACTTACACTACTCCCACATGTCTCCGGTTGCCGGAAATTACGGCAACCCATTATGAAATTAAGCCTAGCACTATACGAAGTTTACCTTCCTTCTTAGGGCTTAGCACTAAAAATCCTTATGAATTCCTCGGTGATTTCGAAGCAATATGTGAGACCACTAAAATGAATGGATTCACTGAGGATGCCCTAAGCATGCGTCTTTTTCCTTTCTCCCTCAAGGAAAAAGCCAAACATTGGTTCCAGTCCTTAACACCCAATTCTATCACTTTTTGGGCTCAATTGCAACAAGAATTTCTTAAGAAGTACTTTCCCATAGGCATGACCAATGATACTAGGAGAGCCATTACTACCTTCTCCCAGTATGTGGGAGAGGATTTCCATGAGACTTGGGATAGGTTGCAGAGCTTGCTTAGATCATGTCCATACCACGCTGTCCCGAAATGGCAGCTAGTGCCATGTTTTTATGATGGCCTGACCGAGTCCAATAGAAAAATGGTAGATGCATCATGTGGGGGGACATTCATGTTGAAAAGCGAAGATGAAGCATGGTCTATGTTTGAAAACTTGAGTAACAATTCTCTTCAGCAGGTTTCCGCCAGACGAAGGGCACCAGCACCTAAAGCACCCAAGACGGAGAGTTTGTATGAAGCCGGCCATTCCCCAAACATGGCCAACCAAGTAGTTGAGGCTATCACCAAGAAGTTAGATCAAGTTCTGTTGACTGCTGGCTTTGCTCCTAATACTGCTCACACACACACTGAAGCATGCTCATTCTGTTCCAGTCCTATGCATCATGTAAATAACTGCCCTGTTACTGGAAATTATACTGACATTTCTAATGAGCAGGTTAATGCAGCTTTCTCCAGATGGGGTAATGATCCGTACTCCAATACGTACAACCCCGGGTGGTGAAATCATCCAAATTTCTCATGGAAGAATTCAAGCAACTCATCCCCAGGGCCACATAATCAGTCTCAATCCAACAGGCAGCCCTACCAACCTCAGTCCACTTACCGGCCTCCACAGCAGCACTACCAAGCTCCCTCAGAGTCTAATTTTGAGGATCAGATAGTAAAAGCAGTGATTGAGCTGACCAGCGAGATCAAGCAGTCAATCAAATCTCAAGAGGAAATAGTCAACTCACATTCCCAATCCATTGCCAAGCTAGAAGCTCAAGTTGGACAACTTGCCAACACCATCAACAGAAGAGACGAAGGAAAGCTTCCAAGTCAGCCAGTGGTAAACCCTAAGGGGCACTACATGGTCGATGAGGGGACTTCATACCATCAGCAAGTTCAAGCCATCACCACCTTGAGAAGCAGCAAAATAGTTGACAATCATGTGGAGGAGAAGAAGGATGAACACACGGAGGTTGCACAGAATTTGCAGAATGATAAAGGCAAGCAAGTAAGCAATGAGGCTTCATCATCAGCAGCATCCACTCCAGAGATCCCATATGAGCCACCAGCCTCCTTCCCAGAACGTCTCAAGGCACCTTCCCACTTTGGGAAACAAGGAGAGAAAATACAAGGAATGATGGAGATGTTCAAACAGGTAAAGATCAATCTTCCCCTTCTTGATGCCATTGCACAAGTGCCTGCCTATGCCAAGTTCCTTAAAGACCTGTGTACTCAAAAGCGGAAGACCAGAAAGCACATCCCCAAGAAAGTTCTTCTGACTGAGCAAGTAAATTCCCAGATTAAGCACAACACTCCTCCGAAGTTCAAGGACCCCGGGGCTCCTACAATTTCATGCATCATCGGAAAAAGAGAGATTGATAAGGCACTCTTAGATCTAGGAGCTGGAGTGAATTTACTTCCCTATTCAGTATATCAGCAGCTGGGCCTAGGGGAGCTAAAGCCCACCACAGTAATTCTACAACTAGCTGATCGGTCAATTAAGAAGCCTAGAGGGATTGTAGAGGATGTGATCATCCAGGTGGATAAATTTTTCTTCCCAGTTGACTTTATAGTGCTCGATACCGAGCCTGCGCTCAATCCTGAGAAGCTGGTTCCTGTCATCCTTGGGCGTCCATTCTTAGCCACAGCAAATGCATGCATCAACTGTCGAACTGGAGTCATGGAGATCTCATTTGGCAATATGAAGGTTCGGTTGAATATCTTTACTGCATTTCAACATGCTCCTGATCAGAATGAGTGTTTCTTTTTGGACAGCATTGAAGAATATATAGAAGACTCACTACCCAGTCTCCTGACAAAGGATCCAGTGGAAGCTTGCCTGAATTATTTCAACTTTGAAGAATTCAACACCGACCAGTATATTCAAGAGGTCCATGAATTGCTAGAAACAGCCGCTAGTGCAGATTTCCATCCATGGAGAGTAGTAAAGGAGCCCCTACTGGTGACATCAAGCACTCCTCCTGTTCCATCCCTACTGTCTCCACCGAAGCTTGAGTTGAAGCCCCTGCCAGCAAAGCTCAAATCTGCATTTCTGGGGTCTAACAACACCCTGCCGGTCATCATTGCTTCCGACTTACAAAAAGACCAAGAAGACAGTCTGCTCGCAGTGTTAAAGGAGTATAAAGAGGCTATTAGTTAGACAGTGGCAGATTTGAAAGGCATTGACCCCTCTATCTGTATGCACCGGATCCATTTGGAAGAAGATGCTCGACCCTCCCGAGAAGCATAGCGCCGGTTGAATCCCAACATGAAGGAGGGAGTAATGAAAGAGGTAGTCAAGTTACTTGATGCAGGCATCATCTACCCCATCTCAGATAGCAAATGGGTGAGCCCCACTCAAGTGGTTCCAAAGAAATCAAGTATCACCGTTTGTTGAGAATTCTGCTGGCGAATTGGTTCCACAGCGCACAACCAAGGGATGGCATGTCTGCATTGACTACCGGAAGCTCAATTCTCATACCCGAAAGGATCACTTCCCGCTCCCATTCATTGATCAAATTTTGGAGCGTCTTGTTGGCCATAGCTACTATTGCTTCTTAGATGGCTATTTCGGGTATAATCTGGTGGCAGTTGATCCCCAAGACCAAGAGAAGATGACGTTCACATGTCCATTCCGCACCTTTGCTTACCGACGCATGCCATTCGGCTTATGCAATGCACTTGCCACATTCCAGAGATGTATGATGTCTATCTTCTCCAACATAGTGAAAAATTTTTTGGAGGTATTTATGGATGACTTTTCTGTTTTTGGATCTTCTTTTGATAAATGTCTCTATAATCTGTCACTTGTGCTTCAATGTTGCAAAGAAACTAACCTGATTTTGAGCTTGGAGAATAGCCACTTCATGGTCCAAGAAGGTATAGTTTTGGGCCATATAGTGTCCAAACGAGGTATTGAGGTCGACCGGGCCAAAGTTGAGCTGATTGAAAATTTACCACCACCCACTTCAGTGAAGCAGATCCGTTCTTTCCTAGGGCACGCTGGCTTCTATCGTCGTTTCATCAAAGATTTCAGCAAAATCTCAAGGCCTTTATGAAACTTGCTTGCTAAGGACGCCCCTTTTCACTTTGATGAACCATGTCACCAGGCATTCCAACAGCTCCGGTCCCTATTATCCTCTGCTCCCATCATGCAGCCGCCTGACTGTTCATTGCCCTTTGAGATCATGTGTGATGCATCTGACTATGCTGTGGGTGCAGTTTTGGGACAACGGGTAGGCAAGCTTCCTCATGTCATTTATTATGCTAGCAAGACGTTGATAGATGCTCAAGTCAATTACACAACCACTGAGAAAGAATTGCTAGCTGTGGTATGTGCTTTGGATAAATTCCACTCATATCTTCTAGGATCAAAGGTAATAATTTTTTCTGATCATGCTGCTCTACGACATCTGCTGGCCAAGAAGGAAACAAAGCCGCGGTTAATCCGCTGGATACTACTTTTGCAAGAATTTGACATCGAGATTCGGGACAAGAAGGGCACTAAAAATGTTGTTGCTGACCATTTGTCATGGATTTTATTTGAGACACCCTAGCCGGTTCCCATTCATGATTCTTTCCCAGATGAGCAACTACTGGAAATTACTCCGAGAAATCCGCCGTGGTATGCCGACATTGTCAATTATCTAGCTACAGGTCGGATTCCTTCTCATTGGTCTAAGCAAGATATGGACCGCTTCTTCAAGCAAGTTCGATTCTATTATTGGGAAGATCCAGAGTTGTTCAAGTATTGTGCTGATCAGATCATCCGACGTTGTGTCCTTGAGAGTGAATTTTCCAGCATTTTTACCTTTTGTCATTCTCTAGCTTGTGGGGGACACTTCAGTGCCAAGAAGACAGCAGCCAAGGTTCTGCAATGCGGATTCACATGGCCCACCTTGTTCAAAGATGCCTATAACTTCTGCCGAGCTTGTGAGAGATGTCAGTGCCTAGGAGCTATGTCTCGGAGGGAAATGATGCCATTCAGCCACATCCTTATTGTCGAGATTTTTGATGTCTGGGGTATCGACTTCATGGGACCCTTCCCACCATCTTGTGGATATGAGTATATTTGGTAGGAGTGGATTATGTCTTTAAGTCGGTCAAAGCTATTGCCACAAAGACCAATGATCACAAGTTTGTAGTGAAGTTCCTCCAAGCCAACATTTTTAGCAGATTTGGTACTCCTCGAGCTATCATCAGTGATGGAAGTAGACACTTTTGCAACCGTTTTTTCAAGGCATTGCTTCTCAAGTACTCTGTCACACATAAGTTAGCCACTCCCTACCATCCTCAAACAAGTGGCCAAGTGGAAGTGTCTAACCGGGAAATTAAGCATATTCTGGAGAAGACGGTTAGGCCAGACCGAAAGGATTGGTCCTTGCGCCTCAATGATGCATTATGGGCCTACCGCACAGCGTACAAAACTCCCATTGGAATGTCTCCTTATAGGCTAGTTTATGGCAAGGCGTGTCACCTCCCTGTGGAATTAGAATACAAGGCTATGTGGGCCATCAAGCAGTTCAATTTCGACATACAAGCTGCCGGTCCCCACCGGAAACTTCAGTTGACAAAGTTGGAGGAGCTGTGGCGAGATGCCTATGATAGTGCATGCCTTTATAAGGAGCGGACTAAGGCTTTTCATGACAAACATATCTTGCCCAAGACGTTTATTCGAGACCAGAAAGTATGGCACTTCAATTCCAGACTCCGGCTTTTCCTTGGCAAGCTTCGCTCCCGATAGGACGGCCCCTTCATAATCACCGTGGTGTCGCCCATGGCGCTGTCGAGTTGTGGGACCCAAAGAATGGCACTTTGTTCAAGGTCAACGGTCAAAGATTGAAGCCCTGCATCTAGCATTTCGAGCCAGGTATAGTCGTGGAATCCGTCGATTTGACGGATCCCGTCTATTTTTTGGATTAGGGCACTGACACCCTGGGCTCGAGCTTGCCCACCATGCGCTCGATCCCAGAACACGGGCCTACGCTTGAGCCCACCCTGCATGGGATCGAGCGCAGATGCTCTGCACTCAACACACACGTGCACGAATGCGCTCGAGCGTACTTTCAGGAGCGCTCGAGCGTACCCCCGCCTTTCCACCCTATCCTCTGCGCAGGTGCGATCGAGCGCACGCTAGTGCCGCTCGAGCGCACTCGTTCAGAGTTTGCACGTGACCCTTTAGGTCACGACCCCCTCTTTCTCCCCCATTTTTCCCCACTCCCCAGCGCCGCACCCCTTCTTTCCCCCACACCACCGAATCCAACCAAGCACCCACCTCACCACCATCAGCCACCACCTCATCACGGCCGTACTCTCTACAGCCGCCGCACAACCACACGCCACCACCCCACAGGCCTTTCCCCGCATTTTTTTCCCCCTCCCCGGCCACTTTTCTCCCTCACCGTTCCCACTCTCCCCAAACCCCACCGTCCCCATTTTTCGTTCAATTTTTTGTAGAAATCCGCAGTCCGTGGGTCCACGGACTGCTCTATGTTGGTTTTTCTTTG
>NC_081551.1:12601206-12606425 GCF_901000735.1 Corylus avellana | reverse complement strand
AGATAAGAATTTTACCAATGTTGATTTTGAAATTAACAACAACTGCATTTAAACATGAAGAACAATACAAAATAATAGCAATCCTCTAGATTATACAACCAACGTGTATAAACTGCAATCTCTAAATTAAGATGCAATCAAACCATTGTGCTTGGATAGGGTTACATCAATACCCCGTGAGGGGTTTAGCCACTCATGACTCTGCTAAGTTGGCCACCTGCCATGATATATTTCTCTTCAACTCTTCAATCCTCCTTGAAGAATTTACTGAATTTTTGCTCTATGTATCAGTATCTTTTTCTTCAATGGTTAGAGGTCTATTTATAAGGAGTAGGAGAACTCTAAAATCCCTAGAAACCCTAGGAAAATCGTAGGTCAGTCTTCTAGCCCAAGTAGGAGACTAAAAACCCAATCCAAGGTGGAAAAGGACTTCTACTGTGTGTGCTCGAGCGCATGTAAGCTCGAGCCCAAGTGCTTTGGCGCTCAAGCGCAGGTGCACTCAAGCGCAAGTGCTGCTGCACTCGATCCTAGGTCTTCAGAATGCATCCAAATTGTCCTTTAAGCCCAATTTTTGATGGAGTTTATTGCATCTTGCATTTAAAACCCTAGAAAAAAAGAATCAAACAAATAACAATGCTAAAGATTTAACATATGCGAGTTTAAAGGGCTTGAATGTGCAATATTCGGCGCTTATCAGGACAATAGTAAAGATGATGATGAGGATGAGAATGAGGATAAGAACGGTAATGCGAACATCAACATCCATCAAGCATGCAATGCAATGCACAATCTCTCTCAACTAGAAACCATATACGACATAATCAGTTGGCAGTGTTGGGAGTATTGCATAAACGACAAATGCACAACGAAAAATAAAAAATTCCCAAGCTAAGATCGAATTTAAAAAAGAACAATGCTATTTTAATTTAAACAACAAAAGTAAGAGCACCTACTTAGTTGTACGATCACTCCTTGGCTTCTTCTTGCTCCTCAAGAAAATCGTGTGTAGCTTCATGGATTATGACACCTTCAAGGCTTCTCACCAATGACTAAGAATAATCGAGAGTGCGGGCTCTCAACTTGCACTCACAAAATTTTTTAACTTATTCTTGAGAATACTCAAGAATATAACTAGCCATGTGAAGGAGCTCCAAAATCTTATTAGATATGCTAAATGGACTTGGTTGGAGATGGTGAAGCCTGCTTTTAATGAGGAAACTTTACAAATCATTCCTCCCTAAGTTAAATGTACATAATTTTTTGTCTAATAGTGATGCAGTCTTTTTGTGTCCAAAAATAATCAATAATAGAAAGAACCACTCGCAATAGAATGAATCCTTGTGGGATACGACTATATAGAGGGTGTCGAACCTCAAGGACTGCGGTGTGTTGTTATCGAGCTTTTCAAGATTAAATATAACTCAATGTAAAAGAAGATTGTTTGGTTTTGTTTTGGTTATAACTAAATACATAAAAGTAAAGATAAAAAGTAATGAGAGATAGAATATAGGGTTGATTTCACCACTAACTGCATAACAATGGTCAATCACAAATTAATAAGGGAAATTCATATAATGCATGAAATAGGGCTTGTCTTACTCGAGCCGTCAAGAAATTACCATCATTAAGGAATAAGTATAATCAATTTTTGGTTGGCACGGACTGTCCACTTAACCACTAAGATGCGGTACGATCGGTCTTCCCTAGATATGGATTATTTAATTCCTTGATAAGTTACACACAGTCAAGGGAATAGTATAACCCATCTTCGGCTGGTATGGATTGTCTACCTAAATTACACTAAGCTAGGATGTAGTACAATCCGTCTTCCCCAGGCATGGCCTATCTAACCCTCTTGATCATGTGTCAGTTAAAACCATTGTATAACAATCATTCACGTAATCACAGAAAATATAAAGGATTGAGTTCAATTAATATAAAAGACTTTCTCTAAGACAAGAGAAGAATTTCATAATGATTGAATATAAACATTAAGATCAATTCTTACAGTTATACAACCATCATGCATATATAAAATCCCAAATTAAAATACAATTAAACCATTTTTACTTGGAAAGGGCTACATCAACGCCCTATTACGAATTTAGCCGCTCATGGTAGTGTTGGGATGGCCTCCTGCCATGTACTTCTTCTTTTCAACTCTTCAAGCCTCCAAGAAGATATTTTCTGTCTAAAACTAAGCACACCTCTCTTTTAGAGGCTTATTTGTAGGGTGTAAAACAACCCCTAGAAGCCTTAGGAATCCCAGGAAAATCGTACTTCAATCTCCTAGTCAAATTAGGAAGCAATCTTTGTACAAATCGGAATAGGATTCGTCTAGATTTGCGTTCTTATATTACGAGACAATTTTGGCATAGAAAACGTCCGAATTAGGAAAATGGCATTTCACAATGAATTGTATTATTTTGAGTTAGATTTTGAATGCCACTAGTTTCAACTTAATCTGATACTTGAACTGAAAGTTATGGTCAAAACACTAACACATGTGCAGAATCTAAAATTTAATCCAAGTTGATTTTAACTCCAATTACAGAAATTTGGATTTAATCATTTCCTTGATTTGATTAAACTTAACCACACAATATGGGTCCTCTATTATGACTGGTTAAGCTTAACCACATCTTCTAGGTCTTCTCAAAGTGTGCTTTAAGCCCAAAATCAATAGTATTTATTGTATCTTTATGAAACACCTGAAAACACTAAAACAACATAAAATTAAATAAATAACAATGTTAAGGAATTAACATATGCAAGTTAAGGGGCTTGAATATGCAACATTCGGCACTTATCAAATAGTAATTCATATTTACTAATGTGTATAGTTGGAAAGTATTTGACATGCCTAAAAATTGAATTTTCCTATCCAGTAATTCTTTTGTTCATTGAGGTATCTTGTCTCTTGATGTGGTATTTTTGTGACCAAAAATATCAATTATAAAAATAACCACTCGCAATAGAACAAATCTTTGTAGGATACCGCTATAGAGAGGGTGTCGAACCTCAAGGACTGCAGGGGTTTTATTATCAAAATTCAAAAGATTAAAATCAACTTAATTAAAAGAGAATGATTTGTTTGTGTGAAATTGAAGTGCATAAAATAAACAGAAATAAAGGAAGTAAATGTATGAGAGAGAGAGTAGGGTATTGACTTCACCACAATCCGCACATCAATGGTTAACCATATTTCATTCTAGCACTTCATTCTATGCATGTTATAATTTCAACAACAAAGCATATAAAAATAATTTCATACAATCAACGGAATAGCATAACCCATCTTCGGTTGGCACAGACCATCTACATAAATTAGACTAAACTAGGGTGTAGTACGATCCGTCTTCCCTAGGCATGACCTATCTAACCCTATTGATTGCATGCCAATTAAAAACCATTGTATAACTATCATCCTTATAATCACAGAAAATAAGAATGATTTGAGTTCAATAATAGTAAAATAATTTCTAAGATAAGATAAGAATTTTACTAATATTGAATTGGAATTTAAAGAACAATTGCATTTAATATGAAGAACAGAAATCAATTGTAGTAATCCTCAGAGTTATACAATCACATGCATAAATTGAAAGACGAAAAATTAAATACAATCAAACCATTGTGCTTGGAAAGGGCTACATCAATACCCCACAATTGGGTTTAGCTGCTCATGATATCCTAAGCTTCACGGACTATTTTACTGAATTTTTCTCTAAGAGGCGGTGTGTCTGTTTACAATGTTTAGAGCCCTATTTATAGGGAATTGGAAAACCCTAAAACCCTATAAATCCTCATAAAATCGGAGGTCAGTCTCCCAGTCCAATTGGGAGACTGAAATCCAAGTCCATGCTGGAGAGGAATTCTTGCCGTGCACTGTATGCTCGTGTGCGCTCGATCCAAGATTTGGTGCGCTCGAGCCTAGCTGGTGTGCGCGCGAGCGCAGGTATGTGCTCGATCCCAGGAGTGCTGCGCTCGATCCTAGTTCCAGAATGCTTAGCTTTTTGTCTTTTTAAGCCCAATTTCCAAAGGTTTGTCAAATGAAACCTGAAACTCAAAAACAAAACAAAATCAAACAAATAACAATGCTAAGGAATTAACATATGTAAATTAAGGGGCTTGAATGTGCAACATTTGGCGCTTATCACACCCCCCAACTTACATATTGCTAGTCCCTTAGCAATATAAAACAGAAAATAAACTGAAAAACAAAAAGATAAATCCAGCTTTCGTGGGATGTACGGTTGCATTTAGCATATGCAACAAGCCTTTTAAACCCCTGGGAGTTCCCTAGAGGACGAGTGAAGTCTCATGAGGGTTTTCAAGGAATGATACCCACAAACATTTTATACCCATGTAGTTCTTCAAAAAATGCAATATCATGACCATCATGGTTCTCAGTCATAAACAGGCTTAATAAAACAAACACTATCTTCACAATTTCAGGCAATCACAACTTAACTTCAATCATGCCAGTTATGAGATATCACAAGATTCAACTAGTGTATGTGACCTCAACAAATAGTCAAGGGATTTTAAAACTAATCTCAATCATGCATGGATTAATACTCACAATTCCTTAGACTTCCTATCGGATAAGCAACCAAGGCAAAAATTTCTCTTTTTTTATTTTTTTTTATTTTTTATTTTTTTTTATCACTTTATCACTTAGCTCCCTTAAGCTTTCTGATTGACCCATGTATCGAGCATTAAGCCAATAACTCCCAAACCAGTTGGTTTTAGGGCATTAGGTGTAAATACACCCCTAAGGACTTACTAACTCGAGCCAAAAAGGCTACAAAGCTAAGCTATTATTTATTTTTTTATCAACCAATCCAAACTTCTCACTTTTTGACGCGAACACTCACTGCTTAATGAGGCAAGAGGTCCAGTTACTTGGTGGAAAGTTTAAAATGGTCATTTTTTTTAATTGAATTTTATGCCAAAGTCGTTTTCCCAATAAGTTGCCCAATTACATTCCGAATATTAAAACCAAACATTCTTGATTCTAGATTTTATATCCCACAGACTATATGCTAGTGTGCTTGTGAAAATCAGATTGAAACAAGTAATATTTCATGCTGCCAAGGAGAGTAACCCAGTTTTAATTCCTTAATCAAGTGATCATGTGTTCGTCATATTAAGCCCATCAATGAATTTCAAACCACAACAGGAAAATCAATTGCATGCTCAGAACTATCATGTAT
>NC_081551.1:12554013-12596513 GCF_901000735.1 Corylus avellana | reverse complement strand
TGCTTTAACCTATACAAGAATTTCACAATTTCATACACTTTATATTCTTGATCGAGGATTACTAGTCCTTCGTGCTGCTCCATAGAGATCTCTTCATCATTTAGAAAAGCAACGTTGACATCCATTTGATGTACAAAAAATTTATAAATATAAGAAATGGCAAATAACATTCCAATAGATGCAATTTTCGTAACCGGAAAATAAGTATCAAATAATCAACATTTTGCATTTACTTGTAGCTTTTAGCTACCAAGTCTACCATGTACTGATCTATTGTATCATCCTATTTAAGCTTCTTCTTAAACACCTATATATAACCAATTGATTTGGTCTTAGGAAATAGCTTAACGAGTTTCCAAGCATGGTTAGACATAATTTATTTCCATTCATTATTTATAGCTTCTAACAAAAAAATGCATCAAATACGCTTCATCATAATATGTTAGATCATCATCAACAATATAAGCTATAAAATCATTACCGAGATTCCTTCCGTTCTTGCTCCATTACTTTATCTCAATTGTTACACATCATCAACAATTTATTAGAAGCAACAGAAAAGTCATGAAATAATTTTTTCCTTATTTTTCAAAGGAAACACATGCTCAAGAAAAATAACATTTTTAGATTCAATAATAGTATTGTGATTTAAAACATCACTCTTGATGATAAGGAATCTATAGCATGAACTATTACATGCAAAACCAATAAAATCACAATTATAGGTTTGTAGGTTTTAAAATCAAGTTTCTATCTTTTAGGCTTGTGTAACATAATATTTGCCAAATACTCCAACACTTCGAGGTACTCCAAACAATGCTTATGAATGCAACAAACAAAATAATGGCTTCCCCCCACACTTTGGTGAATAGCCCAAAATTGACAATCATAGCATTCATCATTTATTCAAATGTTCTAATTTTGGCTACTCCTTTATATTCTAGTTTCTTTTCATTTTCTTGACGGATCTGAGATTTATATGAATAAATATATCATATCAAATATTAATGGAATAAACCAAATAGTCACAAGAAATTAAATTTCTAATAATAGCACACAAGTGCTTTAAGAACTGACTTTTATGAGTCAATCCTTCTCTAAGTATGATATGTCATTTACTCTTATTTCTTTTCTGTCAATTGACAGTTCTAACGCTATTTAAAAAAAATATATATATACTAATCACCACTTGTGATTTTCAACATGATCCTTATATATTATATATATAGGGATTGCATATTTCAAGTTCTATTGAGATTTTTTAAAGAAAATCTTTTCACCTAAAGTCCCAATAAATATGCAAATTATCAAGCTCAATTATATAATAATCAACTATTATTGACTCACTGTCATAAATATGTCATTGGTATAAATTTTACGATATGATAAATTTATCAAATATCAAATGAGCCTCAATAAAAACATTAATAATCACATATATTTTATTCTGAACCATCTTGTTAGAGAAATTGAAAGCTGAATGATATACATGAAGATTTACTAATCTAGCATGCCATTGCTAATGTAAATGCTAGATGTTATTTCAATTTTGAAATAAAATAATCAACAAATGATCATCACTTATCAAATTACAATATTCATGCAATATAAATTTCAATTCAACCAAGGAGCACCTTCATCACTTGATTTTTCTTTTAATAAATGAAATTGTATATTATGTCTTAAAAAAATAAGACCTATGAATCAGAGTTTAAAACTCATAGCAGAACCAACAACTTTGCTTCAAGATCTTCCAAAATAGGCTGTCACCACCACATACCAACTGGGTGTCGTGAGAACCGATAGACTCAATACGCGCACCACATCTCTTTTTCCTATCATGTGCTCACTTGCAAGAATCTTTAGCAAAGTGGTATTTTCTGCATACAATTAGCAATACCTATATATTTTCTCCATCAGAACATTACTAACCACTCACTTTTGTTATTATTAATCTACATGGAAATTCTCCAATAAGCTTAGCACAACACAACATAAAATGCTAAGTTCTAAAAAATCATAGAAGGCTTAACTTTTTATTGTAACATTTGTGACCCAACAATAAAAAAATATTTGACAACCAAATTAAATTAACACAATTTGAGGTCAAATAATCAAAAAAATATTCTAGTCAAAATATTGTCGCTTACAATACGTACACATGAAATTCAGCTCATCTTTTGATAAATAATCAATTATCATATGTTTTTTTATAACAAAATATTTCCACTCAATATTTGATTTCATCTTTCTCATATGCGAATTGCATACCACAAACTCTTATAGTATTTGACTTCTCATAAGTTTATATACTATTGTTATAATATTTTTAATAAAAATATTTGTGAAACCATCATAATCAACCTTTAAGATTGTTGAAAATAATTTTGGATGGTGCACAAATTCTCATTGATATAAAATAATACAAATCTGAAAATTAACAATAAAGTATATAAATTACAAGAGATATAAAGTAGAGTATGGAAAAATTTCACAATGTTATAGAATCACGAAGAGCGTTATCCTTAAAGGTTGATTCGTGCCTCCCGGAGTATATTACTCGATGCGATCGAATCTTTTAACATGTAACCTCTCAAGATTAGACTATAATGTCTACCTTCGTTAAGGACACACTTCCAATAACAAATACTAGTAGAACAACCCTTTAATCCTCTTGGTGAAAAACCACGTAGAGAAATACAAAGAATAAAAGACACTAGGTGAACCTTCAACTAGTTCATGTGGCTGATTTATTGGGATAGGATAGAAATCTATGCACTAGTTTTTTATGGGAAAAATAGAATACACCTTATATGAAAAAGTAAAACTTATTTATAGTGATATTCTTTGTTAGAAAGATATCACATAATTTTTGTTAAAAACTTGATAAGCTTTTAATACCAAACGGTCATAAGATGAAAGGTTAAAACGATCAAGTTGACTTGGAGGAGAGTTCCCTTGTTAAGTGCCAAAATATTTATATTTTAACCCTTAACTAATATTTGTTAATTCCTTAGTTTTGTTAGTTTGTGCTATTTTATTTCCTTTTTGTATTTTCTTCGTTTTATTGGTTTTTGGAAGAAAAATGAAGCATTTCTGGAAGTATAGGGCTTAAAGAGGAAATTTGGGAGAAGCTAGAGGTTCTGATAGTGCGATCAATCGCAGGGGACCTACACTTGAACACACTACCAGAGAGGTCCAGACGAGCAAGCAAGACGTAAGATCAAGCGCACACGGGCCGCAAACAAGAGTACTTGTGCGCTGGAGAATTTCAGATGCGGCACCATACTTCTTTTGCTTTTCATATTAGGGTTTTTCTAGTCCTAGTTGTACTAGGACTTAATCCTACGAGTTTACTAGGGTTTCTAGGATTTCTATAGTATTCTTAAGCCTATAAATAGACCTCTAAGCCTCATAGTTATATATACAACTCTTGGGGAGAGGAATTTGAGGCTATTTCAAGGAGTCGTTTTTGGTTCTTTCTTTCCCTTTTCTTTTTAGTTTTATTTTAATTATGTGTAACTAAACTACTTAGCAGGTCTAGATTGAAGCCCTAATTATGTTTATTTAATATTTCAAAATTGGTGTCTTTGTGATAATTATATTGTGATACGTAACTTGATTAATTCCTGTTTTATTGAATTCCTCATATGTGTGTGACTGACCATTATATGATGTGGTATGGATTAGTTATTTAAGTCAATTTGGATGATCGAGTCCTGGGCTTAATAGGGTAAGGTTTCTTGGGTTAATCAACATGGAAAATCGGGAGTAGACACCCATGTCCTAGATTCCATGTGTTTGTCGATTTCCACAGATTTATGCTTTCTTAAAGAACAACTTAGTAGACACCCACGCTAAAGCGTTTAAAAAAGAAAAAGAGTTAGAGTATACACCCGTGCCTAATTCGTTGCTTAGGAAAATCTATAGCTTAAGAAGTATACACCCATGTCCTTAGATTGGCAAATATTAGATATTCATAATATGATTAGATCACTGGCATATTGTTATATTATTTGAGCATGATTAGTGGTGGATATCAAAGCTGTACCTTTTATTTATCTTTATTTCCTTTCAATATATCAATATCAATTTCTTGACAAATTTGATATTTTAATCAATTCTAAGCAAAATCAACAATCTTCATGGGAATGATCTCGTACTTGCTGCATTATATTATCATTTGATCTTGTGCACTTGCGAGTAAAACGTACCAATTATTATCTATTAATTTAGGTAGTATTGGCTACAACATCCCCCTCTTCCTCTGTAGATTTCCCCCCGCTCATGCAGTTTTTCCGTTTGTTCCATCTTTGCTTAGAGCTTTTTTCTCTTGGTGCCCCATAGCACAATGGCCGTCGTGACTTCACCTTGCCATTTCCACCACACTACCGATCTCCACCGCATCTCTCCATTGCCCTTTTTTTGCTTTGCCGGCAGCCTCCTCCTCTCCTTGCTTCAATGTTTGCTGCTGTGTTGTGCTTTTTTGTTGTTTTTTTTTTCCTTTATTTTCTTGCTTTTTTTTTTTGGGCCTAGGACGTAAATAATTTTTGGGCCTTTCAGGTCGAGAAGGACTAGTTTTGGCATGGTGCTTTTGCTCATGCTTGGAGAATGGCTACCTATGTCCCGGATTGAATCTGCACCGGGCAGATTTGCTCTATAAGCTAAAGATTGGGCATGGGTTAGCGGATATAGACGTCATAGGATTTCAATGTAAGACTTGTATGTTTTTGACCTCTATGATGTGTAATCCTTTAACTTTGGCTATAAATTTCAAAACTTTATGCTCTATGATTGTAAGAGCTTTTATGCTCTTGATTATTCATTCATGAAAAAAAAAAAAAATCAAGTTGACCAACGGTAATAAATCTTAGAAAACCATTTGATCATAAAAAATTGTTAATGTCCAACGGTCCTAACTGATATTTTCTCAAATCTCATATCTTAATAACAACCATTAATACATAGAAAAATATTAATAGATGTTAATAATTATAAAAATATCAATGCATGTTAATGACCCTGGTCAAAACAAGTTCTAATGATTTGTAAACAATATTAATGACCAAACGGTTACAAACCAAAATGGTTAAAGCTGATTTTTATTTCTCATAAAAAAATTCATCAAGATAATATTAAATGAAAAAACGTTTTCAAATGATTGAAAATGAATGTTTGTAAAAAAAAAAAAAAAAAAAAAAGGAAAAGCGAGCTGGGAAGGCGCAGCTAGATGCTCCTTCCCGAGGAAGCTTCTTGACGTGTCAATACAGACACATCAAAAGCTGTTGACGTGCCACGTGACACGTCAAAAGCTTTTGACGTGCCACACAAGGCACGTCGAAAAAGAATAAAAATCTATTTAATTATATTATATAATTATAAATTATATTTATTTTAATTTTATTCAAATTATATATTAAATTATATTTCTATTAAAATTATATTTACTATATCATATAATTTCTATTAAAATTATATTTATTCTATTATATAATTTTTTCCTCTTATATAACACATTATCCATACAACACAATTACAATTAATTAGAGAATAAATAAATTAATATTATAGATGTATAGATAATTAAATATATTTTTTAATGAGGGCTCGATATATAATCCACTCACCGACCACATATTTTGTGTTGGCCGAGTTCATGTTCAAATTAATATTAATGAAATGGTTGATTTATATGCATGCATGTGATAATATATTATATTAATTGGTATACAATATATAAAATGATTATGCATGCATATGATAATTAATATCATATATATGATATTAATTGGTATACATTAATAGTATGATTATGCATGTACACATACACACACACACACACACACACACACACACACACACATATATATATATATATATATTTTGAAACGTACCATACTCATTCATTGATAAAAATCGCGAGCCTAAAGCTCTTACAAACAGAGTAAAAAGCTCTGAAGTAAATCATAGCCAAAGCTAAATATACAATCATTAACAACAGACCAATCAACCATAACACAGCATCCATTAACCTATGACTAATCATCAGGTTTAAAAATCAGATCTGCATCAAACAGACACCATCTAATACATAGGTAGCGCTTATTCCTCAGCCTTGAGAGCAAAACCCCCAAGCCGATACTTAGTCCTCGGCCTTGAGAGCAAAACCCCAAAGCCGATACTCATCCTCCTCGACTCGAAGGCAAGGATAAAGTTCACATCCACAACCCAAGGGTTTGGACCAGCAATAACGGACAGCAGCCGAGCGCAACAAAGTAGGAGGAGAGAGCCTTATTACAAACAAAAAGAAAAAACCATACAGGGAAATAAAAGGAACAGTAAAACAAATGCAGGAAAATAAATTTACGTGAAAAAAAAAAAAAAACAAATTACCACAGGAAATAAAACTCAAAAACACACAAAGCAAAGTCACGGACAAATGGAGGAGGCCGATCAAGAAAGCTGCCTAGAAAACCGTCATGGCACAAAAGTTTACGCTGGAGGGCGCAAAGGTGGAAAAAAGACCCAACAACAGCCGGTGATGGTGAAGCTGGCACGGAGAAGATCGGCGGGTACCACAAACAAACAGAAGGGGAGAGTTTGAGTGAAACCCCTCAAAAGCAATTACCCAATCGAGAGAATACAAGCACAACAGAACAGAAAATACCAAAGACAGAAACAAGCCTAGCCGGATCGACGAAACCCTTGCAAAAGGTGGGATGAGGGGGAAGAGAGGGGGCACCGGGACTAGGGACATCAAGTAAAATACTAACACCCGGAACGGAGAGGTTGAGGGGAGGAGGGATGCAGGCAACGGGCATCCCTCCTCCCCTGAGGCGGCGGCGGCGCTCTAGAGGAGGGGATATACATGTGATATTAATTGGCATGCATGTGATATATATACATATACATATATATATATATATATACCAATTAATTTATAGTAATGTGATAAACATAATTTTCCTATCCAATCAAAATTAATTTTTTATGCCAATTAAAATTAATTGTTTTTTAATACATATTTTTTATATCAATTATTACCTAATTATTTACAAATGTTAAGTTTTTTTTTTGACGTATTGGTTAGACACGTCAAAATGTTTTGACGTGTTAACTACAACACGACAAAAACCTATAAAAATCAATTTAATTATATTATATAATTTAAAATATAATTATAAATTATATTTATTTTAATTTTATTCAAATTATATATTAAATTATATTTACTATATCATATAATTTCTATTAAAATTATATTTATTCTATTATATAATTTTTTCCTCTTATATAACACATTATCCATACAACACAATTACAATTAATTAGATAATAAATAAATTAATATTCTAGATGTATAGATAATTAAATATATTTTTTAATGAGGGCTCAATAATCCACTCACCGACCACATATTTTGTGTTGGCCGAGTTCATGTGAAGTTTGTGGGTCTTATAAAATAAATGTATTCAGTATGTCTTATATAGTTTTTGAAAAAATAATATGGCTATCATATTAATATTACTAGACTGATTTATGCATGATAATATCATGTTCAAATTAATATTATTGAAATGGTTGATTTATATGCGTGCACGTGATAATATATTATATTAATTGGTATACAATATATAAAATGATTATGCATGCATATGATAATTAATATCATATATATGATATTAATTGGTATATATTAATAGTATGATTATGCATGTACACACACACACACATCTATATATATATATATATATATATATATATATTAATTGGCATGCATCTGATATATATACGTATATATATATATTAATTAATTTATAGTAATATGATAAACTTAATTTTCCTATCCAATCAAAATTATTTTTTTATGTCAATTAAAATTAATTGTTTTTTAATACTTATTTTTTATATCAATTATTACTTAATTATTTACAAATGTTAATTTTTTTTTTTTTTTTGACGTGTTGGTTAGACACGTCAAAATGTTTTGACGTGTTAACTACAACACGTCAAAAACTTTTGACTTTTGACGTGTTAGGATGACACGTCAAAAACTTTTGACGTGTGAAAAGAGTACATCAAAAAATTTTGACGTGTTAAAATGCAGCACATCAACAATATTTTTTTTTACGTGTCTACTTCGACACGTCAAAAAATATCTTTTTTTTTTTTGTAGTGGATGGAGAGAGAAGCTGTCTCTTTCTTATCTATATTTTCTCTTTTTTATTAATGAAACAAAAAACTAAGAAAACGACCATCACTTGACAAATTTATGTGAACCTCCAAAAAGACAACAAAGAGCTTGTTAAAGTGAACGGGTGGTTCTTATCTTTATTTTCTCTTTTTTTATTAATGAAACAAAAAACTAAGAAAACGACCATCACGTGACAAATTTATGTGAACCTGCAAAAAGACAACAAAGAGCTAGTTAAAGCAAACGGGTGGAGTTTTACTACTATTACATTAAAATAGGCTAAATAGCAAAACAAAAAAATTGAAATCATTATCATCATCTATATATATCTAATCTAATCTAATATAATATTAATATATAATAGGAGAGTTTTAGGAGTCTCTAAAATTTTAACAAGTGGCATCACATATGTCTGCCACATGTCTCTTTTAGGAGAGTTTTAAATAGGAGTCTAAAATTTTGACAAGTGGCATCACATATGTCTGCCACACACACACACACACACACACACACACACACACATATATATATATATATATATAATATGAGAGTTTTAGATAAGAGTCTCCAAAATTTTGACAAGTGGCATCACATATGTCTGCCACGTGTCTCCTTTCAAAATAAATCCTATGCATAATGGCTTCCACAATTCTAAACGCTACTTAAATTATTGGGTTGAATACAAGTACAGTCAATCACTTTCCCCTTCTTCAAAGCCATCAAAAGCTGCAAACTATATATAATCCTTTCTAAACGGTACTTGATTACTGTCCCCCTTCTTTGAATCTGCCTTTAGATTTGTCAAAACTCAAATCTGCAAACAGCAACATCCTCTAAAATTCCATTGCCTCTACACCAAGTAAGTTTAATGTGTTTTAGAAATAGGAGAGTTTTAGACAGGAGTCTCTAAAATTTTAACAAGTGGCATCACATATGTCTGCCACATGTTTCTTTTTGGAGAGGTTTAAATAGGAGTCTCTAAAATTTTGACAAGTGGCATCACATATGTCAGCCACATATATATATATATATACTGCGTTTATCTTGATTTATCAACTGTCATACCTCCTTCTTGGATGGTTTTACTGCTTTTTGATTTAAACTATCTTATGCACGTATATCACTCTCCCCTATCCCCTGCATCTATATGCATACTGCGCTTCCTCCTCCTCCGTTGTTGGTATCAGAGCCATAAGAGTTCCGATCTCTTTGCTGCTTGATGTACACCCTCCTCTCTTTTGAACCCCCTGAGTATTGTCTTGCTCTTTTCCTCTTTGCTTACCCCCCTGTTAACCTTTCTCTGTGTCGAGATTCTAGGTGTTAGACGGTAGTCCACCACCCCGTCAGTTACTATTGTAAGGAACGGTAGTTCACCACCCCGTCTAGTTCTGTTTGCGAATCCGTAAGTCCCGTTGAAAAGCCTGGGTTTGGCGTGTGAAGGGCAGGTAGTAGGTGCTGGAGTGCTGACCAAGGGTATGTGTGAATAGTTCTAGTTTCAACTGTTTCGCGTCCAAGGGTATGTGTGGATAGTCTAGTGTCTGGGAAGGACATACTTAGGAAGTTTGCCTTGTGAGTGAGTACCTAGGATGACATCTTTTAAGACTTTACCTAGTGTGTGATTTTGAGTTTAGTTTGTGTGTCAAAATGTGGAGATCTAATTCTTCTGTTAGCTCCAATTCCAATTTGCCACCGGACGTGGTTAACTTTGAAAACTTTTCTGTTGAATCTGATAATAATTTATGTTTTGATAAATGGAACATCCCTAAGCTGGACGCTAAGGATGTTTACACTACTTCTTGGTTTAAATCTTCTTTTAAATCTCAATTTTCTGTCAAAACTGTTGAACAAACCTTTGCTATTACCGGCAAAGATCAAACTATAACCTTGTTTAACAAGAAATTCATTAACGATTCTCTTGCTAAAGGTTATAAGTTTCTGCATGTTGGTTGTGTCAAGTTGTTGTCAAGCCATTGACTCGACTTGGTATTAATGCTTATGTTTTGTTGTGCTTGCGTGACGCAAGATTTATTGATTTCAAAACCAGTATCCTTAGAATGATTCAATCATCCATGTTTATTGGTCCTGTCCATTTTGATGTCTTCCCCAACGAGTGGCTTTTGGAAGGTGTTGCAAAACCTTCTCGAGTAGTTAACGATGCCTCTAATCTTGATTACATCCAGCAATATATGGATGGATCTGTCAAAATCAATTTTTCTGATTTAGGACTTTCTAACAGAATCGAAAGACCTATGTTCGAAAGACCTCCGTTGGTTAACGAACGAAGGAATTCATTTGCTGGTTCCACAACCTCAGAAGGATTTCGACGTCGTGATAAAGACGTGGATGAGTCCCTTAACGCCTCTCCTCCTCTTTGTCCTATTAACCCTGATTTGAAACTCAAAGGAATTTCTACCGATTCCCAAGTTTCTTCTGCTTTTTACTCTACTAGAAATCATCCCCAAATGGATGACGAAGGTGGATCTGTTTCACCTTCTGCTTCTGATTTTAATGCTCCTCTTCCCACTACTCATCATCAGTGTAATGTCATCACTTCTACTATCAAAGATTTCTTTTCTGTCATTGATTGGCCTGCTTTGTCCAAAGATTTCCTTTCAAAAGAAAATCGTGCTTTGCGGCATGCATACCGTGCCAAATATTCTGAAAAGGAACAAAATCTCATCAAGGTCAAATGGACTAAGATGATGATTAAGTCCCAAAAACATATTTTGTTTTTTGATTATCTTCAAAAACATTTCCCTGTCGATAATGTTTTGAATGTTGTCAAAAAGAATTTTGTCAAAGAAGATAAATCTACTGTCAAATCTTCTCATCCTCCTCTTGAAAATACTCTTCTTGATGTCAACAAAATTGTTGTTAAATGTTCTCCTTTCAAAATTCCCGATGAGAATCCTATTACTAACGATAGGAAAATTATCGAACAAAACAATTTTTGTGCCCAATCTTTGCATATTATAGGACAACAATTGGACCGTATCGAAGAGAAACTTCCCTCTCTCTCTTCTGATCCAAAAGTTTCCTCTGCTCCTCCAAAGATTGAAAAACCCCTGATTTCTCTCCCTAATTTGAAAAAATCTTCTGGTTTGAAAACGACTTCTCAAATGAACCTTGAGAAAGTCAACAAATTGCTTTCTGAGTTAACTAATGCTCGTGCCAGTTCTTCTGGACAGAACTTTGGAATCAAAAAAGTTTCTTTATCTGATTCTAAAACTTCTTCTCAAGAATCCACTGATTCTGACATCAGAATTCTTGAACAAAACTTTGGCAAGATTGAAATGGAGCCAAAACTCCAAAGGATCTTTGACGGATCTAAACCCTTCAATCTTACAAAGAATTTTTATTCAAAACCCACTCCTCCTGATTTACAATTTGAGGAAAAGTTTCTCCAATCTCAATTCTCTGTCTCTGCTGATAAATTGTATGAATGGAATATTAACGGTTTGTCTGAGCAAGAACTACTCAATAAGATGAATCACATGTCCATGGTTGCTAACGCCTATCTCACGAATCACAATAAAAGCCAAGCTGATATTGTGGATTCACTTGCTACTGGGTTTTCTGGTACTCTTAGAAATTGGTGGGATAATTATCTCACTGAACAAAAAAGAGATCAGATCAGGAAAGCAGTAAAGAGTGATGAAGAAGGATTACCCATTTTTTATGAGAAAATCGGTATAGGTGAGCCTGATGGTGTTAACTCTTTAATTTATACAATTATCCAACATTTTGTTGGAACTCCTTCCAATATCACTTCTCGTATTTCTGATTATTTGAACAATCTTCAATGCCCTACTATGTCTAACTATAGATGATATCAAGATGTCTTTCTTTCCCGTGTCATGGTTAGACCTGATAGTCAAAAACCTTATTGGAAAGAGAAATTCATTGACGGATTGCCTTCATTATTTGCTCACAAAGTTAAAGATGAATTGATCAGTTCTGACACTGGTCTCATTGATTTTGAAAACTTGACTTATGGTGATTTGTTTTCAACTGTCAAAAAACTTGGTATTAAGATATGCATCGATCAAAAAATGATCAGACAGCAGCTTAAGAACGCCAAGAAAGCTAAGTATGAAATGGAAAATTTCTGTGAACAGTTTGGATTACCTCCTATTACTCCTTCCAAAACGCAAAGGAAGAAATCTAAAGCTTTCATGAAATCACCCTCTCCATATTACAATAGTAACAAGAAAAGAAAATTTAATAAACCTAAATTTTCTAAACCTCCTCCTAAACGGAGTAAAGAATCTAAATTTGAAAAATATTTTTCAAAAAATAAATGTTTCAATTGTGGAGAAACAGGACACTATGCTGACAAGTGCCCAAAACCTCCCAAAAAGATTAAAAAAGAGATTAATTCTCTAAACATCAATGACAATGAAAAGCAAAAAATCTTTAGAATTTTTCAAAACAATGCCTTTTCTGATTATTCTTCTGATAATGATTTTCTAGAATCCTCCTCTGATTCTAAATATCGTTCTGCCTCAGAAGTCTCTGAAAATTGTTTTCAAATTGGTTGTACCGATCCCTGCTGCAATTCAAAAACTTGCTCTGTTTTGACGAAATCAGAAGAACAAGAAGATTTGCTTCTTACCCTGATTTCAAAAATTGAAAACCCTGACTTGAAAGAAGAGTATCTTAAAAAACTTAAGAAACTCATGACCAAAGATGTTATTGAAAAACATGTCGGCACTATATCTCTTGAAGAAACCTTGAAACGATTTTCAAAATAAAAATCCAAGGTAGCTACTATTTCAGATTTGCAGCATGAGATTAGTATCATCAAGAAAGATATTGTCAACTTGCAAATTGCCTTGCAAGATGTTAATTCTGAAAACAAAGATTTACAACAAAAGCTTTTGCTTTTAAATCTTAACCAATATTTTCCTGGAAGTGTTTCTGATAACGAAACACATGAGCATGATGATGAAGCTGAATCCAGTCATAAATCTTTGTCCAATGAAGTTAAGATTGTCAGTATGATCAGTAAAATTGTCCCCCCGAGATGGTATTCAAATGTCAGAATTACCATTTCTCCTGATTATGCTTTTGATGTTTTTGCTTTGATTGATTCTAGTTCTGATCTGAATTGCATTCAAGAAGGATTCATTCCTAGCAAATATTTTGAAAAATCCACAGAACGGTTGCACTCAGCCAGTGGAAGCAAATTGCACATTGATTTTGAATTAAACAATGCTTATGTCTGTTTTAATAATGTTCATTTTCATATTCCTACTGTTCCTGTCAAAAACATGGGTGAAAGGGTAATTCTTGGGATGCCTTTTCTTGCTTTACTTTATCCATTCTCTGTTGACGAGATTGGTGTTTCAACTATTAAATTTAGTATTAATATTCAAATACCTTTTGCTTCAAAATTTGAAATTGATATTAATAGGTTGGATATTAAGTTTAGGCAGTCCTTAGATCTAGAAACGGATGAGGACCCTATTACCATCAGAGTTTTGTCTTGCCTAAACACCCCCCTGACAGTCGTGTTTGCCCAGAACTCTTTATTCATACCTATCCCCAGCACATGGCGCATATTATTATTTCTGCTTTGCAAAAAATAATTTTGACGTTATTTTGCATATATTTTATAAAGGTTTTAACCATTTTGGTTTTAATTATTTTCCTTTTGAATTTTTGCAGTGCCACTATGGCTAGCAAAAAGGATAAAGAAAAAATTGGTTCTAAACCTCTGACTATAAAATCAGAGTCTGCTCTTGCTTCTTCTCTGCCAATCTCCTCTGTTGCCATAACCAACAGATTTGCTCCATTTGCTCCTTCTTATCCTGATTCCCAAATGTCGTACTCGAGTACGCTTGCCTCTTCTTATGACCCCTTCTCTAACAAACCAAAAAATCCTTTCATAAGGTACGATAAAACGTCGTCTGCCTATATGACTCTTCCTTATTTCCAGAACTTGTTCTTTGTCGAACTTAATCGTTCTGCTTCTTCTAAATCTGCCGGAGATATTGCCGTCTTCTATTTTCCTCCAAATTTTCATTGGATCCCTGAACATCCTCAGAAAAATTTGGAGGAAAATAGGAGACGGCAATATCTCCGGCAGATTTAGAAGAAGTAGAACGATTAAGTTCGACAAAGAACAAGTTCTGGAAATAAGGAAGAGTCATATATCAACAACGGAGGGGGAGGAAGTGCAATATGCATATAGATGCAGGGGGTAGGGGAGAGTGATATACGTGCATAAGATAGTTTAAATCAAAAGCAGTAAAACCGTCCAAGAAGGCGGTATGGCAGTTGATAAATCAAGATAAAAACTGAAATTAAAGACAGTTGATAAGATAAACAAAGCTCGTTAAAAGCTTAAAATCATTACAGATTTTGATAAGGCTTACAAGAGTAAGTGTTAGGACTTACTGAAGTAAGAGACAGGTGATAGAAAGACAGGGGAATGGCAAGAAAGTTTGAGTTCTGGAACTTCTAGAGAACCTCTCAAAAACCTCTGCCTTACAATGGGGGAGGGGAGCCCGTTATATAGGCTAATTACATTGCATAAAACAAAATACAATCATGGACAAAATAGTAAAAGCATATGCCACGTCAGTGCGGTCACATGTGAACAGTAGAGCCACGTCTGGCGCCAATCTGGAACAATGAAAGTAACCAATCTTGAACAGTTGCTGTCGGTACTGTAGTGTCGGCAGACAAAACTTGAACAGCGAAGTGAACAGTGCATCTGAACAATAATCCTGTACAGTGTCGTCCGGACAATGGACAGTAAAAGTGAACAGTGATTTTGCACAATAACTTCAAAACATGATGAACAGTGACCCGTTTGAGATCACAAATTTTCTTTGCTGGCGTCATGACCAGTGAACTGAGAACAAACCGTCAATGGAATTGTAGCAGTTCTTTTTTTTTTTTTCTTGAGGACATTGTGATCGTTAAGGACCAATCACAAGCCGTTAAGAGGCTTTTCACATGTCTTCAATCCCTGGGTAAGGATAGTATTCTTGTGTATCCTCATAGTAGGGATTCTGGAGGGACTTTAGGATGGGCTTCTGGGACGATGCAGATTTTTCATCTTCTTCGTCGTTGTCAGAATCATCTTCGAGGGCAGCAAGAAGGGCTTTAATCTTTTCTTTTTTAGAAGAAGATTTCTTCCTGGAAAAGCTCGATGTAGTGGAAGGAGAAGAAACGGGGGATATTTCTTTTTCTTCTTTTGGGGAGGAAAATATGCTGGGAGTGATCAAGAGGGGTGATTTTGCCGTTAATGGCAAAGCCGGGGCCTTGAGGGCCTGAGACATATTTTTGGCAGAGAGAACAATGTCATCAACTAGTGAGCATTTATCCCACCATTTGATAAACCATTGTCTTTGGATTTTGTCTTCTGAAAGGTGATATTTCCATTTCAGAATCCATGGGATTTTGTATTTGACGACAAAGAAAAGCATAGCTGGAAACTTGGAACCATAAGAATCAACTTTGAAGTTGTTCTTGAATAGATTGAAAGCTTCAACTAATTGGAGAGGGAGGATGTCAGGAAGAAGACCAAATTGATTCCACCATCTGGAGAACCAGAGGGGAAAGATACCGGCAAAATTCTTGTCAAAATTAACAAACCAGGAATGATCAAAGATAGAGGTTTGATAAAGTAAGAATTTGAACCAAGCATCGACATAATCATA
Source organism: Corylus avellana (assembly GCF_901000735.1). Classification (NCBI taxonomy): domain Eukaryota; kingdom Viridiplantae; phylum Streptophyta; class Magnoliopsida; order Fagales; family Betulaceae; genus Corylus; species Corylus avellana. The sequence continues at coordinate 12,580,646 of NC_081551.1, read as the reverse complement.
GTAAGTGCAGGGGATAGAAAATCCGTTAAGGGATTTTGCTACAGAGGGGTGGTTACCCCATTCCTTTTCAGAGATCATCCTTTTGAAATAGACACTATGGTAAAGTATCTTTTGTGGATTACTCTTATCAGGAATAGATTTGAAGGAGACAGAATCAGTTTGCTTTAAGACAGCAGAATAGAAAGCCAAATTTTTCTATTCTGAATAAAAAGAAAGCCAGATTTGAATAAGGAACAAGTTATATATATATATATATATATATATAATAGGAGAGTTTTAGATAGGAGTCTCTAAAATTTTGACAAGTGGCATCACATATGTCTGCCACGTGTCTCTTTTCAAAATAAATCCTATGCATAACGGTTTCCACAATTCTAAACGCTACTTGAATTATTGGGTTGAATACAAGTACAGTCAATCACTTTCCCCTTCTTCAAAACCATCAAAAACTGCAAACTATATATAATCCTTTCTAAACGGTACTTGATTGATGTCCCCCTTCTTCGAATCTGCCTTTAGATTTGTCAAAACTCGAATCTGCAAACAGCAGCATCCTCTAAAATTCCATTGCCTCTACACCAAGTAACTTTAATGTGTTTTAGAAATAGGAGAGTTTTAGACAGGAGTCTCTAAAATTTTAATAAGTGGCATCACATATGTCTGCCACATGTCTCTTTTAGGAGAGTTTTAAATAGGAGTCTCTAAAATTTTGACAAGTGGCATCACATATGTCTGCCACATATATATATATAATAGGAAAGTTTTAGATAGGAGTCTCTAAAATTTTGACAAGTGGCATCACATATGTCTACCATGTGTCTCTTTTCAAAATAAATCATATGCATAACGGTTTCCACAATTCTAAATGCTACTTGAATTATTGGGTTGAATACAAGTACAGTCAATCACTTTTCCCTTCTTCAAAGCCATCAAAAACTGCAAACTATATATAATCCTTTATAAACGGTACTTGATTACTGTCCCCCTTCTTCGAATCTGCCTTTAGATTTGTCAAAACTCGAATCTGCAAACAGCAACATCCTCTAAAATTCCATTGCCTCTACACCAAGTAAGTTTAATGAGTTTTAGAATTATTTAAAATAAGTTTCGTGTTCTGTCTGACTATCTCTATAAAAATATCAAGTTCTCAATCTCTAAAACTATCCGCCGTTTCTCTGTCTCGCCGTATGTTTTAGATTTCCTTTTGTTCTTTCTAAAATTGACTGTATAAGCTTTTCTCTGATTATTTCTTTGTTATTTTACAATACCAAAAAAAAATAAAAATAAAAACTTCCAGTCGAACCCTTCTGTTGTTAGAATGCGAAAAAAGGAATTAAAAAAAACGGCGCATAGCCACCTAAACTTTCTTCGAAACATCCTCCTGCCGCTTCATGTTTTGGTTTGAAGATGACTTTAGCCTTTGGGATCTTTCTGCAGTTTCGACATGGGGTTTCAAATATATGTTTTTTTTTTTTTTCTTTTCTTCTTATCATACAGTGAGGTAATTTTTTTTTTTTTTCTTTCGGATATTCTTAGAATTACTTTCTATTATATTAGTATTTTTCAGTTTTCATTTTGTATCCTTATATATTATTTTTTATTCAAATTGATTATTCTTGACTATTTTCTTTTAGTTTAGTTGTTATTTTTTGAGTTTAATTTTTTCTTTTTTTGCATAGTGCACATTATTTAGGTGCTTAATTGACGGATGATATTGGCTTTTAGGGTTTCATTCAAACCGGAAAAAGTATAAAGAAAAATAGACAACTCTTCTATCATATTAATATTTTTCAGTTTTTATTTTTTATTTTATTTTCTGTGGTTTTGTTTGAATTATTTTCTATTATATTAATATTTTTCAATTTTCATTTTGTATCCTTATATATTATTTTGTATTCAAATTGATTATTCTTGAGTATTTTCTTTTATTTTACGTTGTTATTTATTGAGTTTTTTTCTTTTTTTATTTTGCATAATACACATTGTTTAGGTGCTTAATTGGCAGATGATATTGGCTTTTAGGGTTTCATTCAAACGGAAAAAAGTATAAAGAAAAATAGACAACTCTTCTATTATATCAACCGTAAAAAGTATAAAGAAAAATAGACAACTCTTCTATTATATTAATATTTTTCAGTTTTCATTTTTTATTTTCTTTTCTGTGGTTTTGTTCTTCCCTTTCTGTTTTCTGTTTTGATTTTTGGTTTTAATTTATATATTATTATTTATTCAAATTGATTATTCTTTCTTTTGGAAACTTTGCATTAAATTCAAAGAAATAATAGTGTAAGAGAGTTTCATATTGACATATTGTTATTTTCGGTACAAGGTATTATGATTTTTAAGTTTACATTGTTAATTGAGTATTTTTTTTTCCCTAAAAGTTTGTTTCATTTACGTTATATATACAAAGTACGGTCAAAAGAAAAATATCTATTTGACAAGACTTCTTCCAATACCTTCTGAATTTTGTTGGAACCAGGAAAAGTATAGAGAAAAAATACAGCTCTTTTATATTATTTAATTAAATTTTTTTTTTTTTTTTTTGGTTTCAATTGTTGTTGATTGAGTAATTGATAGATAACATTAGCTTTCAGGGTTTCATTGGAACACTGATAACGCTGAGAAGTATATAGAAAAAGATATATAGTTCTTTCCCATATAATAGTAGTTTTTTTATGTGGTTTGTCCTTATGGTTTTGTTTCCTGTCCTTATTTTTTATTATAATATATATTGTTTTTTATTCAATATGTCTGCCACATGTCTCTTTTCAAAATAAATCCTATGTATAACGGTTTCCACAATTCTACCCAACAAAACATCGTTTCAGATTTCTATAAGTCAATCGTTGGGTTTTAGTTTTGGTTTTTCAAGTGATTTTGAGCAGATTGTTCTATCAACATGAGTTTAATTGTCCCCTGTTTTTTTCAGGTAACATTTGTTTTAAAATGCTGCCAAGTGTCATTTTAAGTTAAAAACAATCAAAAGTTGCCATGTTTCACACTTTCACTCAAACACTGTTTCTCCTTTCATTAAACATGGTAAACTAACCGTCTTTACATTTTAAAACATCACATACAATAGCAAAGAAAAGAAAATCATCTCGGTCAACAAGGTTCTCTTCTCTTTCTTTTTCTTTTTGAGCTTCTTGAGAAAAAAAATGTTTGTTTAATTTGTACAATTTTTTTTCTCTCCAAACGTTTTTCCAGTTTGTTTCTAGATCGTCTTCCTGTTCAAAATATTTCAAAAATCAAATTTAATTACATTTGTACAATTTTTGTTCTCTCCAAATGTTTTTCTCCTCCTTTTCAAAATATTTCAAAAATCAGACTTAATTACCTTAGTACATTTTTTGTTATCTCCAAGTATTTTTTTAGTTTGTTTTGATTTCAATATTTTGTTTCACTTTCACTCAAACATGGCTTCTTTTTTCATTGAACGTGATAAACTAACCGTCTTTATAGTTTAAAAGATCGCAGACTACAACAAACGAACAGAAAATCATCTTTGTCAACAAGGTTTTCTTCTCTTTCTTTTTATTGTTGTGCTTCTTGAGAGAAAAAAAAAGGTTCCATTTAATTTGTACAATTTTTTTCTCTCTAAAATTTTTTCAGTTTGTTTCTAGATCGTCTTCCTGTTCAAATTCTTCTTGAATTTTTATTTAAGACCTTTATTTTGTTTTGTAGCATTAATTGCTTAATGTTGTTAGTGTACGTTTTTCTCTATAGATTTCCTTGCTATATAAATATTACAATTAATCAATTGAATTGTTATATAATTATATTATTTAGTTGAAATATGACTCAAAACAATATCACTGAAACTATTGTTATATTTATCTCAACTTTTTTACAAAAACAAAATCCTATCTATCATGTTTGTAATTAAATGCAAGTGATTTCTTTTATATTTTTTTTCATTATTCTTCTTGATTTTTATTTAGTTTCTTTACTCTTTTTTTTTCTAGCATTAATTTCTAACAATACATTTTGTTTGTATTGCACTCTTTAGCTAAAATAATTAACATGACAAATCTATAATTGATATGCTTTAAGGTTGTTTTAAAATGCATTCCTATTTTTCATTTTTGGTTAAATTGAAATTAAGATTGATGCCAATTTTTCACTTTTAAGTACAAAAACATAGCATAATGATATAATAACTCAAATTGTTCTTATCCAATTTGTCGATTATCTATTATGTTGGACACATATATGTTTTTGTGTGAATATATAATTTGTAAACACCCGCGCATGTCGCAGGTTATAGAGTTTTCTATTGGTGTTTTTGCTAAGAGATATGATGATTTTTTAGTTTACGATGTTGTACATTGATAGTTTTTTTCCTATGTTTAATGCACATTATTTACGTGCTTAATTGATGGTTATCATTGACTTTAAAGGTTTTATTGGAGCAAAAAAAAAGTATATAGCAAAGACAACTTTTTTCTATTATATTAGTATTTTTCATTTTCTGTTTGACTTTATATTTTGTGATCCCGTTCTTATCTTTTCAATTTTTGTCATTATCTTCTATTCTAATTTATATATTTTGTTTAATTCTAATTGCTTAATTTTCCTTTTTTGTAAATTTTATAATAAATTAAGGGAAATAATGGTGAGAGAGTTTTCTATCATTGTTTTTGATACGAGGTATGATGATTTTTTAGTTTATGCTGTTGTTCATTATATATATAAATATTGTTTGATCAAGGACATTGCATAGGAAAAAATAAAGTATAGAAAAAAGAATTGATCGACGACATTGGCTTTTAGAGTTTTTATAATAGATTATGATTTTTACCTTCAAAATTTTTATGAGGTTATATCAAATTAATTTTTGGGTAGCCTAATAGTTAATATAAGAAATATGATGTGTGTGATAATGTGTTCTTTTGATGGTCAGGAATATTTACAAGACTCATTTAGGTACTTATAAGATTGTTACAATTAGGCTTTCATGGTGGGTATTAGGAATGCTAAGCTTACAAACACATTTTACAAAAAAAAAAAAAAATTTACAAACTGACATGGCACAATATGATTAGATATGAGATAAATTCAAAATTTGAGAAACCCAATCATGTTGTGTCACATCACTTTGTTTGTAAGATGTGTTTGTAAACCTATTATTTTCCGGTGGGTATAGCTAAAAGGTTGTTTTTTTTATGCAAAAAATAAAAATAAAAGGTTTTTTTGAATGATTATATAGTCAAAAAAATATTTCTAGTTCTTTTTGTTTTATACGACATCTATAAGTACAACTATTTAATACGTGTTACTCCGTATTTTTTGACGTGTTACTCCGTTTGACACGTCAAAATGGTATTTTTTTTTTCAATTAAATAAATACTACATTTATCCAAATACAAATACAATTACAATTAACCTTATATATATCCAAATACAATTACAATTACAATATCCAATCCAATACAATATCCAATATCTAATATCCAATATCTAATATCCAATACAATATCTAATATTCAATACAATATCTAATATCCAATACAATATCCAACCCAATCCAATATAAAATCCAATCCAATACAATATCCAATTCAATCCAATACAATATCATATCCAATCCAATCCAAACCCAAGACAAGTTCACCAAACCCATGGCCGGCTCAATGTATTTTGGGGCCTTAAGCGAAACTTTGAAATTAGACATAATTTTTTTTTAAAAAAAAAAATTAAGTCAAATATGCTCTTGCATAACTGGGTCAAATTCTGCAATCATTTCAATTAGACTTAAAAAATTTCCATTATTTTCTTGGTAAATCTTTTCATTTTGTCTTCTAAATGTCAAATTATTCTTACCAAGATTCTTTACTACAACAATAATTCTAAGCAACACTCTTTTCCAATGATCTTTCTCTCTGTTAATTTGTTCTTGGACATTTTGATCAATTGTTTTATTTTTTAATAATCTCATTTATAAATCAACACAGTCATTCATGTTAATAATATGTTCATTGGTTGTTTCATGACTTTTAAGTTTAACACTAAGATTTTTAAGTTCCTTCATTATCTAATTGCGTTCTATTAGGTTTTGAATTAAATAACTTGCAACAAAAACAAAATACTCTATCTAAATCTTTTGAATAGACTAACCATCTTCTATTATGTTGCTCCCCATTTGATAACTTTCGAATATAATATGTACTAGAAAAATGCCTAAACTTCTCATCTTTAGGAAAATCTATATTATTGTATCTTATTGGACCATTTTCTACTAATAAATCTCTTAATTTTGCATCAATATTTTTCCATTGGCCAAGATCATAAATATTTGTAACAATAGAGTTAGATACATCAATAGTATTTTCATTATCTTTTAATTCTTTTTCTTGAATTTCTTATTCATTTATGAGTTTTTCACCTAAATTACCCTCCATATTTTGTTTATTGCTAATAACAAATTTATTTAAAGCTCCTCTTTGAGATTCAATCAATTTCTCTACTTTTCTTTTCTTTTTAAGTTTTTCATATCCAGATGCATATTTTCTACTAGTAGACATGTTTTATTAAAAATATTAACAATAAACACAATTTAAATAAAAAAAATATTCCGACTATAATAAAATAAATTATAAAAATATAGTAATAAAACTTGACTTAGAGAGACAAAGACGAGAGAGTTCTTGGAGTTGGAGATTTCTGGTTTTGAAGGAGAAGAAGAGTTGGGAGCATTAGCATGAAGGTTCTCGACTTCTTGTTCTTTATGTTGGTTCTTATTAAATTGGGCCTTATTACTTATTTGCTATTATTAGAGGTTTTAAATTTTTTTTTTTTTAGAATATATTTTTTTTGGGCCTTATTAAAAACAAATTTACAATTTTTTTTTTTTGCCTTATTAAAAATTTTTTTGGGCATTATTATTTGAGGGCTTTAGGCGACGGTCTCAATCGCCTACCCATTGAGCCGGCCCTGACCAAACCAACTCTCTTGCGATCATGTCAAAACACGTAATTCAAAAAAAAATTTATAAGGTAAAATGTATATAACAAAAAGAGCTCAAAGCGCCTCTAAGTACATAAAGAGTATACAAAGAAAAACCTAAGAAAACCTACAAAACAACACCCAAAAAAACCCTAACAATCAAAGAATTGCCAAAGAAACCCGAGCCCCAAGACCAACAATCACCCTACAATTACATGACCACGGAGCATACCAAATTTTTGAGCTCCCTCAACCCCTTAACCCTTTGAGGAGCAGCAACCTTTTTGAGCTCCTTTTGAACAGCAGCAGCATCCTTCTTGTGCACCCTATCAATGGCAGAAAAAAGATCCAAACATTTTTCTCATCACCACCACCAACAGAAAAGCCCGACAAGGGAGCCAACTTCATCGCATCAAGCACCTCCTTAAAATAGCCCCCATCCCCTCCTTATTCTTATTAGCCACCTGCTTAGCTAACTTATCCTTCACTCTTCGGGAATACCCAAGTTGCGACCTGGAAACTGAGGAACGACTAGGAGCACATTCCTCCTCCGCAGCCTTCTGGGAACCATCATCCTTAAAAGAAGAGGACACCTCCTTCACCTCAGGCGGGGAAAGAGTAACACAACTTGGCCCAAAAAAGCCCCGTCGGATCAACCCATTCACCTGAGAAGGGTTCCGAACAGGCAAGGCAACATCAACCTTTGGAGCTGGAGCCTCCCCAGCAGAGCCCAAAGAGACAGAGTCGACCGCCAGAGAGGCCGAAGCCTCCACCAGAGAGATAGAGGCGACGACCTCTGTCGGGGAAGCAAAAACCCCCACCGAAGTAACAGGAGAACTTATCGGAAGCACCCCCAGCCAGACCACAGAACCTGGTGGACCCACGTTCCCCAACGCAAGGGCAACAACATCACTGGACACCACAAAGGTCCTATCGGAGACCCCAGCGGAAGAGACTCCGGAACTACAACAGGCGAGATCTTCGAAGCCACCAGCACAGCCTCCAACTCAACCTCGGACACAAACGGACCCACGCTCCCCCTCGCAGGGCCAAAAACTTCACTGGGCACCACTGAAAAACCACCAGAGACCCCCTCCAGCGCCAAAACCGAATCAGACTCCAAAAAAGAAGACTTTGAGGAGAAGCCCAAGCCTGGATCCGAACCCTAATCGAAATCTAGATAGAAATCCATATCCAAATCAAGATCCGAAATATGATCCATACTCGGATCCGAAATAGGATCTATACCCGGATCAAACTCAAATCCATACCCGGATCAAACTCGGGTCCATACCCAGATCAGGAAAATAAGCCAACCCAGCCTCGCAAACATACTTGAAATCACGTCGAAAAGGCTTCGAGTCTAATCCAGCAAGGATCCAGTCCAATTTAGTGAATTTGCCCTAAATTCCTCAAAAACCCACTAATACCAAAAATACCCTTCCTCTTCTTCGAACACAAAGAAATCAAATATTATATCATCACCAATATAAGCACCCAGAAAATAAAGAAATTTCACAATCCTTTCTCTACAATTTGCATTAATGGGATTCGTCAAACTTGCAAAGTTCCCAACTTGCACAATAGCATCAAGAAGAAAATAAATAAAGGGACTCACCCCAGGCTTGCCAGGGATAATACACTGCCAGATCATCAAATTCGCAGACCCATCTGCAGCGGTCTCCGGCTTCGCCACAAAGCCCTAAGGATGAATGAATTGAATGAATGAGTAGATACCGGAAAAAAAAAAGTAAGGAAGAAAGTCAAGGGAGGATATAGAATAAAGGCAATTGAAAGTGAGCGTACGCACATGGGGTGATTCTTACGCCAGGATTTCCGCTCCTCGGCAAGACGACCACATGCAAAACTTTCAGGCATTCTCTCCCTCTGTTAAGGGATTAACTTCTCAAGTTTATCTTGAGAAATGAATCATAAGAAAATAGTGGCCAACATGCAAGAGGAAATTAAGGGGTATATATATATATATATATATAAAATCACCAAATACTCAGTGAGAGATAATGGAAGTGGGGTGTTTACCTCTTGAGGACGAGCTACTGATTCTGCCTTCTCTTAAAAGCAAAACTCCTGCAGCGAAGAGAGAGATGATGGAAGTGGGTGTTTAAAGCATTTCCAGCAGTTTCTTTGTCATTTTCTCTACATTTAATGATTCAAATTACTTTTTACTTTTCTATGTCAAAATACTCTCCAATAGTTTGCCTTAATCATTCCCTATATCATTAAAATATTTGTTTTTTTAATTATATTATATATATGAAAGGAGAAATGAGAGAGAATCATTTTTTTATATTTTAATAATCATAAAAATTGCAATAATGAAACTCAAAATATTAAATTTCACTGTAACAATTATAATGTCTATCATTCATTTCCTGTAAAATATTTTTTGCAAGTTTTTAACATAATCCTAAACTTAGGAACAGTCTGCATGATAGCTTGCATGTGATGAGAGTTTTCCATTATGGCCTTTGCAGAGATCACTACAAAAATGCTGGAAATTTTTAACTTGGAGTTTTTGACGTGTCAATGATATTGACACGTCAAAAGCCCCTTCTGACATGGGCCTTTTGACGTTCCTCACCGGTTAAAGCGGGGGGGTGTCAAAAATCCCAGATTTTTGACGTGTCTACAGTGTCACGTCAAAAATTTTTGACGTGCTCGAAGTCAACACGTCAAAAAAATATTTTTTCACGTGGAAAGATCGCCACGTCAAAAGTTTTTGACGTGGCACTATTGCCACGTCAAAAAATATTTTTGATGTGCTGAAATTTAGCACGTCAAAAATATTTTGACGTGGCAAAAAAATTTCTTGACATGCCAAGTTAGCATGTAAAAAAATTTGACCATATTTTTTGACGTGTCACTCCGTTTGACACGTCAAAAAGGTTTTTTTTTTTTTTCAACTAAATAAATACTACATTTATCCAAATACAATTACAATTAACCTTATATATATCCAAATACAATTACAATTACAATATCCAATATCTAATCCAATACAATATCTAATATCCAATATCCAATATCTAATATCCAATACAATATCCAACCCAATCCAATACAATATCCAATCCAACCCAATCCAATACAATATCATATCCAATACAATCCAATACAATATCATATCCAATCCAATACAATCCAATATCATATCCATTCCAATACAATTAATATCCAATACAATTCAATCCAATATCATATTCAATCCAATCTAATCCAATTCAATACAATTAATATCCAATCCAATACAATATCAAATCCAATACAATATCCAATACAATCCAATATCCAATACAATCCAATATCCAATCTAATCCAATCCAATATCCAATCTAATCCAATATCCAATCCAATACATAATCCAATCCAAAATCCAATACATATCCAATACATATATCCAATATATATCGAATACATATCCAATATGTAACATATATCCAATATCCAATTTCCAATACATTGAATACATATGAAATTCCAACACAACTTCATTAAACAAAATTCCAACATACATACTACGTTTCAACACAACACATAACAAAACAGATGTATACAATTTCCAACACAAGGCAAAACAAATATACAATCTAACACTTATGTACTATTTGCTAGAAATAAGTTCCAATTAGTCTCAACAAACATATAGTTTGATCTAACTATATACAACAAACCAATAAACAAAATATATATAGAGAACTTAACAAACATTGATGATAAATGACATGCTCAGCCCAACTGATCAACACAGTCATCCCGCAACGCTTAATCTGTATTACCTGCAAATGAGTGGTGAACCAATAATAATCAATACAAAACTTCAAAATTAATCTATACAGTGATGCAAATATACGTTAGTTCTAAAATGGACCCCTGTAACAAAGCGCTGCTAACTGGGACTTTTGTGAAAAGTAAGAGTTTCTAACATTTAACAACTGTTACAAAAACAACTCAAAACCATTATTAGGCGACTGCACAGAGAAGGAAATTGGAGTTGGAAGCCAACGACAGCCCCATATCTTGATGTCCTGCCCATCCCCTACCCTCCATAACAACCTATTCTTTAGTAAATCTTGAGATGCCATGAGGCTTCTCTAAGCATAAGAAGGCCTTGAACCCACTGTAGCTTCCAGAACAAAACTATAGGGAAAATACTTAGCCTTAAGAACTTGGGCCGCCAAAGATTCTGGTTTTGTTAGAAGTCTCCACACCTACTTGGCCAGCAATGCCTTATTAAACATAACCAAATCCCGAAAGCCCATCCCTCCGTTTGACTTAGCAACACCCATTCTTTCCCAACTCATCCACTGAATTTTCGAAGTATTCTCCTTATGGCCCCACCAGAAACGCTGCATCATTCCATTTATCTCCCTACATAACACCAATGGGAGCTGAAACACACTCATATAATACGTGGGAATCGCCTGTACCACCGCCTTAAGGAGAACCTCCTTACCCGCCTGGGATAAAAAATTATTCTTCCAATTGTTTAAGCAGCTCCATACTTTGTCTTTGATAGACTTAAATGACTGGTATCTAGACTTCCCCACAAGAGTTGGGAGCCCCAAATATTTATCAAAGCTATGAGTTACTTGGAGGCCGGACAAATGAATGATTTCATTCCTGCGTTCCAAACTGGTATTCCGGCTAAAGAAAATAGAAGTCATATTTTTATTCAAACATTGACCCGACGCCTCTTCATATTTCTCCAAAATCTTAGTAATGCGTCTCCACTCAACCATGTTTGCCTTACAGAATAACAGGCTATCATCTGCAAAGAAAAGATGGCTGAGACGAGGGCCATTCTTGGAAGAAGGTACCCCAGTGATAACCCCATTTTTCTCTGCCTGAGTGAGTAAAGAACTAAGGGCCTCTGCACAAATCAAGAAAAGATAAGGGGAGAGCGGGTCTCCCTGCCGAAGACCCCTTAATGGATGAATGTTCCCCGCAGGTTTACCATTTATCAAGATGGAATATGAGACTGTACTTACACACCCCATAATCAGTCTTATCCATTTTTCAGGAAATTCCATTTTTTTCAACACAACTTCCAAAAACACCCACTCCACCCTGTCATAAGCCTTACTCATATCCAATTTAATTCCAATAAATCCAGTCTTGCTCCACATTCTAGTATGCATGGTATGTAGCGTTTCATATGCTACAAGAATGTTATCTGTAATCAATCGGCCTAGTAAAAAAGCACTTTGGGTGGGAGAGATAATATAAAGGAGCACTATCTTCATACGGTTAGCTAGCACTTTTGAAATTAACTTATAAACCACATTACAAAGACTAATGGGTCTATAGTCAGCAACACAAATTGGGTTCATATTTTTTGGAATAAGAGCTATATGAGTAACATTAATACTAGCATCCATAATTTCAAAATTTAGAAAATGCATTGCAAACCTCAGTGCCAACCGTATCCCAGTGTTGTTGATAGAAGCCTGCTGAAAATCCGTCCAGACCTGGGGCTTTGTCAGGAGACATCTAAAATAGAGCACTGTGCACTTCCTCAGCCGTGAAAGCAGCCAGCAACTTCGCACAAAGCTCATCAGGAATCTTACCTTCAATATTTTTAACACAGTCTAGTGTACCATGAGGGCTGGCCGTATGAAATAGAGCCTAATAGTAATCAAGAAAGGCTTTCTCAATCTCGTCCTGGGATGAACAGATGCGTGCCTCTGCGCCTTGTACTTGGGAAATCAAATTCCTGCTCCTACGCTGAGTGGCACATGCATGGAAAAATTTGGTATTTTTATCCCCATTCTTCAGCCAATTTTGTTTAGACCGTTGCCTCCATTTTATATCTTCCAACTCAATCAACCCATTCAATTCCTCTCTAAGAATTTTTTCTTGCTACCTTGTCGTATTGTCAGCCTCAGTTTGAAGTCTTGCCAGCTCCATGGTTTTTTCCTTAATAAGCACTTCATTGGGTTGAATTTGCTTTCGGGCCCATTGCTTGACTTTGATAGTGCAACTCCTTAGATTCCCATTTACAGCAGACCATGGGCTTACCCCATTTTGATTTTTCCTCTAGGCTTGCTTCACTACGTCATTGAAACCCTCCACCTTATACCAGCTAATTTCAACCCTAAAGTTTCTCCATGTTCTCCACTTGCATTCAATTTTAGTAGCATAGGAGACAAAGACCGGGTTATGATCCGAACTTCATCTAGCCAGCACCTCAACGTCCACTTTCTTGAAAACATGACACCACTCCGGATTAGTTACTGCCCTGTCAAGCCTTTCCTGGATGAAGTTTCTACCATCCCTACCATTAGTCCATGTGAACCGAGGACCTTTAAATCCCAAATCATAGAGAGAGCAGTCTTCTAGTGTTTTTTGAAATTCATCCATTTGCCAACGTGCTCTAGTAATTGTGCCTCGTTTTTCAGATGGGTACATAATTTCATTAAAATCCCCAACGCAAAACCAAGGCCTAGGCTGGAATTGAGAAAGAGCTCGCAACAACTCCCACGCTTCTTTACATTTTGTCACTTCCGGGTGTCCGTAGAATCCAGTAAACTTCCATGCCACCCTCTCTCGACCATGAAGCACCTCAGCATTAATATGTCTCCTGCTGAAATTTTTTATTTCCACATGAGCCTCATCTTTCCAAAGTAAAATTAACCCACCGCTACGCTTACACCACAATGAAAACAATACTTGGGAATTTTCTCATATTGAAACGGCACCCAAATCGACTTATTCTTCAACTTCAATGTGCGTCCCCTAGATAGAGGTTTTGAGAGATCCAGAACAATCCTGACCCTAAAAAACTCTCCCCATCCCACACCATCTTCTACCACATCTACATCCTCCACCAAACCCACAGTAGATCCAAGTCTTTGTCCAAATTCCCTTCCTATACAAGCCAGGGGAAGTTTGAACATCCTCACCCAGAAGGTTCACTTGTCAATATCTAAATCAAATGGAGATGACATGCCGTCATATTCCACCAGTGAAAATGGAAACCCATCGAAGGTCCAAGGCCGGCCCTTCATAATTCTATCCATCTCCCACAAATGCTCAAAGTCTATGAGAAACATGTTAGATCCCAACACTTTGAAGGTGGCCCTCCCCTGTAAATGCCAAGCCCGAATCATATAAGCCTTTACAACCTCCTTGCTTACGTTCCTGTCCATCAAAAGTTTCCCCACAACACACGATTTTCCCCTCTCCGCCAACTCAGCAGTTTCATCCTCTCCAACATCAACATCTACACTTTCCTCCTCCCTAAGGGTGAAGTTTCCCCATAACTCAGTCAGTTCCTCCGCTGTGTCTCCCATATTCATGTCTCCCGTGCACACTCAAATGTCCAAGAAGACTCGCCTGCTTGTTCTCACCGAAAGGAAGAGAATAGATACTTCACCTCTAAGCTTCCAGAGAAACGTAGAGAGAAGATGGATAGACACGTCAACATGTTGTAGTTAATTTTTTTTTTTTTTTTTTTTTTGACGTGTTATCCTAACAGGTCAAAAACTTTTGACGTGTGAAAAGAGTACGTAAAAAATTTTTGATGTGTTAAAATGCAGCACGTCAACAATATTTTTTTTGACGTGTCTAATTGACGTGGCAAACATGAGTTACTGTTTGCCACGTCAAAAAATATCATTTTTTTTGTAGTGGATGGAGAGAGAAGCAGTCTCTTTCTTATCTTTATTTTCTCTTTTTTTTTTATTAATGAAACAAAAAACTAAGAAAACGACCATCACTTGAAAAATTTATGTGAACCTCCAAAAAGACAACAAAGAGCTAGTTAAAGCAAACGGGTGGTTTTTATCTTTATTTTCTCTTTTTTTTATTAATGAAACAAAAAACTAAGAAAACAACCATCACGTGACAAATTTATGTGAACCTGCAAAAAGACAACAAAGAGCTAGTTAAAGCAAATGGGTGGAGTTTTACTACTATTACATTAAAATAGGCTAAATAAAAAACAAAAAAGTTGAAATCATTATCATCATCTAATATATATCTAATCTAATCTAATCTAATCTAATCTAATATATAATAGGAGAGTTTTAGGTGTCTCTAAAATTTTAACAAGTGGCATCACATATGTCTGCCACATGTCTCTTTTAGGAGAGTTTTAAATAGGAGTCTAAAATTTTGACAAGTGGCATCACATATGTCTGCCCCACACACATACACACACACACACACACACACACACACTATATATATATATATGTATATATATATATATATATATATATATATATATATATATATCCATTCCAATACAATACAATCCAATATCATATTCAATCAATCCAATCCAATATCCAATACAATCCAATATCCAATCCAATATCCAATTTAATCCAATCCAATATCCAATCTAATCCAATCCAATATCCAATCCAATACATAATCTAATCCAAAATCCAATACATATCCAATATATATCCAATACATATCCAATATATATCCAATACATATATCCAATATATATCGAATACATATCCAATATGTAATATATATCCAATATGTAATATATATCCAATATCCAATTTCCAATACATTGAATACGTATGAAATTCCAACACAACTTCATTAAACAAAATTTCAACATACATATTACGTTTCAACACAACACATAACAAAACAGATGTATACAATTTCCAACACATTCCAACACAAGGCAAAACAAATATACAATCTAACACTTATGTACTATTTGCTAGAAATAAGTTCCAATTAGTCTCAACAAACATATAATTTGATCTAACTATATACAACAAACCAATAAACAAAATATATATAGAGAACTTAACAAACATTGATGATAAATGACATGCTCAGCCCAACTGATTAACACAGTCATCCCGCAACGCTTAATCTGCATTACCTGCAAATGAGTGGTGAACCAATAATAATCAATACAAAACTTCAAAATTAATCTATACAATGATGCAAATATACGTTAGTTCTAAAATGGACCCCTGTAACAAAGCGTTGCTAACTGGGACTTCTATGAAAAGTAAGGGTTTCTAACATTTAACAACTGTTACAAAAACAACTCAAAATATATCATTACCTCTGTGGGGCGCAGATCCAGAGGTCGACGCGAACATGGCCTCAAGCTGGCGGAAACGGGCATAAAATGTGGCATCTTTCTCTATCATTTGAGCTTTTTGGTCTTCAATCTGCTTGGCGATCTCATCCATCGCACGCCTTTGTTCTGCCCGCTCCTCTTCCAGTTCTCTAATTATATCCGTCATATGTGAGAACGAGGAGCTCCAGGAATTCTGAGACCGTGCCTGGAACGATGTATAGTACCAATGTATGCTGCCTCGCACTGGCAGCACATTCGGACCCACCTGTCGTACCCTGCCAGCATACTCAGGCTTATTTCCGTGCGCCTGAGCATACGCGTCATTAGGTGTCCACCGTACCGTCCCTTCAGTCACGGTTTGTGTCAATGCCGGGTCCGTGGGCAGCAATTCCTTCATCCTCTCATGTACATTAAAAAACAAGTTAGTTTCTCATATAAGGAATTAAGTGTATGTCATAGATAATTTATCAAAATATATATCGGTGAGTACTTACGCATCTCTCCCTGACCACTTCATTTGGATAGCTACCATCCTTCTTCGTGTGTGTCGTGATGTAATTTGTAGCTCGAGTGGGAATAGTGCCCGAAGATAGGAACTGCATAGGAAAAAAAAAATCACTAAAAAAAAAAAAAACAAAAAAACAAAGACCTAAACAACTGATTATATATATATATATTGGGTAAATAAGACAAATACCTCTTGATGTGTCACCCTAGCGAAGCTCATCGACCCGGTGCAGTGTAGTGTGTTATTTTTTGCTCCAATGTCTTCATGTAAGCAGCATACTCCTACATGAATACCATCCTTAAAATGTCAAGCATAACACAATTACAATTAATTCAACTACACTCGTGACCTACCTGATTTTTCGGGTCGCACCATTTAGGCAACAAGACATTCAAGTCCTCAGCGTCGTTTGCCCTAACGGCATTCTCACCCATTCTCGCCTTCACTGTGTCTGGAGTATCGCCCGGCACGATTTTTAACGCGCATTTTACAGAGTGTCTCCAACTCTTCAGCTTCGAGCCCATGTCTTTCAACGCGTCCTTTTTAATCGCCTCTAGGTTGTACTCAGGCGGGATGTAAAACTCATTCTGCACATGTTCAAAAAATTAGGCGTATAATTCACGCATTAACAACGTTTAAAATATTGAAATACATGTGCGAAAATAGAAGAAATAGTTTAACCATACCATCAAGGCGTCCCATACATCCTCCTTCGTACGGGGAGGTACATCCGTCCATTCATCCCGTAGTCTTACGTAGTTCCCGGTCCTTATGATGTTGCCGGTTGACCGTCGGAATTTCATCGCGCTAAATCCTACGGGCTTCCATGCCCTATTGTACTCGCACACGACCTTTTGCCCGGGTGGGACATCCCATGTCTTGTTCGATGGTGGGATGGTTACCACTTGAATTTGGGTCTCCCCGTCTTGCCCGATGCCTAATACATTAATAATTGTAAATGTTAATTATTTGGTATTCAATAGTAACTACATAAATTTTATGCATATTCAATATTGGTATTTAAAGCATATATACTTACCTATTGTCCGTAGCTGGCGAACATCCAACACTTCTAGAGGATCATCAGGCTCCAAGTCACCTGAGCCAACATCCACGTCCTCTCCATAGTATTGTGTCTCGCTGTCATCCGGATGCGATGGCTCACTGTATGGGAATACTACTGTTCAAATCGGGAGGGAACAACCGCTCTACCTCGCCATGAGCACATATCCCCATCTAGCTCATCGTAGGCACTGGAGTACCAAGATCATATGAGGCTTTCGTGTCATGCGGAACCTGCTGAGACCCTTCCCCATGCTCAGGAAGTAATGGTCTACTCCTCCCCCTAGTGCTCATGTCAACCTGTGAAACACATAACGCACCCAATTAAGGTCCAAATTTAAATATATTTGTTATACATGGGACCCTAAATAAAATGTATGTGGCTATCTTAAATTGTTGTAATTTTTTTCTTTTGGGTTTTTTATGACATTTACATAATCTAAATTTGTAAGACCTAAATTAATTTTTTATATATGGGGACCCTAAATAAATTAGATACAGCTAGTTAGGTTAAATGTTGGTTTTTTCTTTCGTTTATTATAACATTTATGCACTGTATAAATCTAAATGCAAAATTCCCCAAAAAAACCTAATTTCTAACTATTAGGGTACGTAATTGTGCATGCATGCAAATACATTAAACAATATTCTCACCATATACAAAACATATATGTCAAACAAGTAAAATTACAAAACATATATCTTAAGCAAATAAATTAATCAGCTAACATGTTAAAATAATTTGCTAATATAACTACATCAACAATATATAATAATATACACAATAAATTACATATTTATATAATTTATTTAATTATCTAATAAATAAACAAATAAATAAATTAGTATATATATATATATACCTGATTTTCGAGTCTGAGAACGCGTTAGAGGGCCTTTGGAGCTTGAGGTCGCGGTCGCCGGAGGGAGCTGCGGCTTTGACGTGCGCCGGCGAGAGAGAGAACCACCACTTGAAAAAGAGAGAGAACGGCCAGGCTGACTAAGAGGATGTAGGTGAGAGAAATGCTGCAGGGGTGACCAGCCGGGGTGATCGATGGAGAAAAAAAATGGCGGAGGATCTGCGAGTGGAGTTGCGTGGGCAGAAGGAAAAAGAAAGAGGAAAGAAGGAAGGGACAAAAAAAAAAAAAAAAAGGCTGGGGAAGGCGTATTTGGATCGCCTTCAGAAGCTCTTAGTGATGTCCAATACAGAGACACATCAAAAGCTTTTGGCGTGCCACATAGCACGTAAAAAAAGAATAAAAATCTATTTAATTATATTATATAATTTAAAATATAATTATAAATTTTATTTATTTTAATTTTATTAAAATTATATATTAAATTCTATTTCTATTAAAATTATATTTACTATATCATATAATTTCTATTAAAATTATATTTATTCTATTATATAATTTTTTCCTCTTATATAACACATTATCCATACAACACAATTACAATTAATTAGAGAATAAATAAATTAATATTCTAGATGTATAGATAATTAAATATATTTTTTAATGAGGGCTCAATATATAATCCACTCACCGACCACATATTTTGTGTTGGCTGAGTTCATGTGAAGTTTGCGGGTCTTATAAAATAAATGTATTCAGTATGTCTTATATATTTTTGAAAAAATAATATGGCTATCATATTAATATTACTAGACTGATTTATGCATGATAATATCATGTCCAAATTAATATTAATGAAATGGTTGATTTATATGCATGCATGTGATAATATATTATATTAATTGGTATACATTAATAGTATAATTATGCATGTACACACACACACAGATATATATATATATATATATTAATTGGTGCATGTGATATATATACATATATATATACCAATTAATTTATAGTAATATGATAAACTTAATTTTCCTATCCAATCAAAATTAATTTTTTATGTCAATTAAAATTAATTGTTTTTTAATACATATTTTTTATATCAATTATTACCTAATTATTTACAAATGTTAATTTATTTTTATTTTTTGACGTGTTGGTTAGACATGTCAAAATGTTTTGACTTGTTAACTACAACACGTCAAAAACTTTTGACGTGTTATCTGAACACGTCAAAAACTTTTGACGTGTGAAAAGAGTACGTCAAAAATTTTTGACGTGTTAAAATGCAGTACGTCAACAATATTTTTTTTGACGTGTCTACTTAGACACGTCAAAATTTATTGACGTGGCAAACATGAGTTACTGTTTGCCACGTCAAAAAATATCCTTTTTTTGTAGTGTCTATTTTTCCCATAAAGAACTAGTGCATAGATTTTTATCCTATCCCAATAAATCAGCCACATGAACTAGTTGAAGGTTCACCTAGTATCTTTTATTCTTTGTTTTTCTCTATGTGGTTTTTCATCAAGAATATTAAAGGGTTGTTCTACTGGCCTTTGTTATTGGAAGTGCTTCATTAACGAAGGTAAACGCTATAGTCTAATTCTGAGAGGTTGCGTGTCAAGAGATCCGATCACACCGAGTAATATACTCCAAGAGGCACGAATCAACCTTTAAGGACAATGTTTTTACATGATTCTACTCTACTTTATATCTCTTGTAATTTATATACTTTATTGTTAATTTTCAGATTTATATTATTTTATATCAATAATAATTTGTGCACCATCTAAATTATTTCCAACTTGTTCGACACTTTTAATTGAGAGTTTTTAAATTTTGAGAGGATAATGTCAAAACGAGTGAAACTTTATGAGGAATTTTTTGAAGTTTGCTCTAATTTTTTTTTTTTTTTATCTCTCTTTTTCTTTTTTCTTTTATTTTTTTAGAACTACTTTGGTATAAAAAGTTGTAAATTAAATAGAATCCAAGCATGCATTGGAAAGGCTTGACCTTGTTGTACGAAAGATAGAGCAATGGACTGCAGTGAGATTTAAAGGTGCAGATTGGGAAGTTGTTGGGCTCATTTAAGTTTGAGACCATCAGCCTACTCTCGTACTGGTTATTGTTAGGGAGCTTTGAGTCGTACCCTGGCACTATAAATGGTGGATTTCATATAAGACAAAATATTTTTCATAATCAGAAAATATTACAATTAGTGTCTTACATTATTTAAATACAATTTTAATAATGTGTACATAAATTTTTGAACACCTTTTCCTTACGTCAGGATTAAATTCTGCCTGAGGTCTGTATCAAAACATTGTTAGTATTATTATCGTAATTTTTCTTTTGGTAGAATATGTAAATATATGTGATATTTTCAATTAAATTCGCTTTATACCTTATTGGGCTTAAATTATATTATTTTTTTAGAAAATAATGCCTATCTAGGATAAAAAGAACACAAAACCTAACATTCTAATGCCATTCATAAATAAAACTTTCGCATTGAATCTTGTGCGGTAGGGATAATAGCTAGCCAGTAATAAATTATGATCCAAAGTCTTGATTGTCAACTAGATCGTCATTGATTATTTCTTATATACAGTAAGTCAAGCTACTTCTCCAATTCATAATAGGTTTGTCCTTCAAAAAATTAATAGGTTTGAACAATTTCAAATATATAAAACTGTTTTTTTTTTTTTTTTTTAATTTTAAAATTACTAGAGAAGGATAGTTTGCAAAAAAAAAATAAAAGTCTTAATCTTGAAGGTTTTTTAAAACTTGATATTTATTATGATATTGATGGTTTAGATTTATTTTTAAAATTAAAAGTTTTTAAAATAAATTTTACAAATAGAAGAAAGTGTAATCTATTGACATATTAAATTATATAAAAATACTTAATTCTTTTCCTAATGCATGTATTGTTTATAAAATTTTATTAGCAATACCGGTTACAATTGCTTCTACAAAAAATTAAAAATTAAAAATTAAAAAATTAAAATTAAAATTGATAAAATCCTACTTAAGATCAACAATGTCATAAGAAAAATTAAATGATTAGCCATATTATCAATTGAAAATGGTGTTTTAGAAAAACTTAAAGAAAAATGCATCATTTAAACTTCTCGCCTTAGACCCCAAAATATACCGAGCTAGCCCTGCTCCCGACCATCCATCCCAATTACAACCAAAGAAGAGTAGTGGAAGATGAATGTATAGCGAATAAGAGTAATTCTACAAATCTTTCTTGTACTACTTTAAAAATAATGTGACTCTTAAAATTATCATTGAGCTTCTAATTAATTAGTTTAAACAAGATATGAAATAACATATGAAATAATTACAACTTTGGTAGCAATTCAGATCATTTCAATTTTATTTTATTTTATTTTATTATTATTATTATTATTATTTATTTTTTTTATTTTTTTTTTGTCTTTTTCAATTAAATCCTGGCCGGGTTTGGTGTCAGGCTGAGTAATGGGATCTGAATTCTGGCTGCCCCCTTCATTGGAAATGTCATTTCAATTTATGATAAAACTACAATCGTACTTTGTATTTTGTTGGGAGAATAAATGGGCAACTTGGGACATTTTCTCAGATCAACTCCAAACAACCTTTCTACAGGCGACCGAATGACTGATAGATGGATTGTTTCACTCCTCGTACTGTTCGGCCCTACCTATATTTACCCTATTAAAATCTATACAAACGGTGTTTAGAATATTTTTTAAAAGGTAGGATTAAAGTTTAACACTTTGAAGTTAACAGCATTTTTTCAATTCGAACATTAAAGTTTTAAGTTTTGCAATTCACTTTTATAAAGTTTTAATTTTTTGTAATTCGACCAATATTATCCAAAAATTTCTATATTACCCATAATTTTTATTTTTTATGAAAAAAAGAAATTAGGAGTGCATAAATGGCCAGATGGCCAAAGGGATGTCTATGGCCACCACGATTTTTTTTAAAAAAAAAAATTTATAAAAAAATTAGGGGCTATATGGGAAGTTTTGGATATAATTGGTTAAATTGCAAAAATTTAGAACTTTGAGACGTGAATTGCAAAAATTGAAACTTTTGTGTTCTAATTAAAAAACGCTGTCAACTTTGGGAGGTAAATTGTAATTGTTCCTTTTTAAAAATATGAGATTTTTATATTTTAAAAATTGTTATCTATTTTATTTAATGGTCTAAATAAATGCAAAAATTTGTGTGTTATTGAAGTAATTAATTTTTGTTTTCAATATGTCAAATCTATTTATCTCGATAACGTAAATTTTTGCATTTATTTAAACTGTTAGATGAAATTGAAGAGTCAAATTTTAGAATATTTCATATTTTAGAAAATATGAGAGGATCCAAATCCACTTACCCCACCATTGTGTTTAGAATTGCATTTAAGACATTCAAAAATTCTTTTAACACTTTTTTTTTTAAAAAAAAAAAAAACTCTTTTAATTTTATTTTTTAAAAAAAGTCATTCAATAAAAAACTTTATTTTACAAAAATAAAGTCTTAGAGTGTGGCTGATAGCCTGATAATGCTTTTTGAAGTGATTTTTTTTTTTTTAAATAGTAGCAAAAAGTGATTCATATGATATATAAATAGAAAAAAGTTTCGAAGGGTGCGTTTAGTAAATAATTGTGTAATGGATTTTTGGATTAAATAATAATAAGAAGTTATTAATGTGATATAAAATAAATAAAGTTTTTGCATTTTTGTATGAAAAAAGTGAAAATTTTTTGTTTTGTAGTAGGTTTTTTGTTTGAATAATAATAAAAAATTATTAATGTAATATAAAAAATAA
Organism: Corylus avellana; assembly: GCF_901000735.1. Taxonomy (NCBI): domain Eukaryota; kingdom Viridiplantae; phylum Streptophyta; class Magnoliopsida; order Fagales; family Betulaceae; genus Corylus; species Corylus avellana. The sequence goes on along the minus strand of NC_081551.1, from coordinate 12,557,358 downwards.
GAATGTTGGAAATATGACTTTTCTAAAAAAAAAAAAAGGGTCATTTGTCAAACAGACCATTTGTTTTGTAGTTTTTTTTTTTTTTTTTGAATAATAATAATAAGTGAGAATAGTTAAAATGTTTTGAATTGAGGAAATTGAAAGGAGAAAGGAAAAGGGTTTGTCCAACAAAGCCTTGGACAGTACCTGTGTTTGGTTCTTTCTGCAATGGACTTGTTAAACTCTCACTTTGTTTTTGAAGTCTTTAACATTTTTACTTTTTATATCATATTAATAATTTTTTATCATTATTGAAATAAAAAATTCACTATAAAATAAAACTTTTTCACTTTTTCTAACAAAAAATTCAAAATTTCTATATACTTTTTTTTTTTTTTTAACATGTCTACACAAAGGAATGGGGAGGGGGATTCGAACTAATGATCTTCGCTTCATGAGACATAATTCACAGCCGATTGAGTTACCCCTTGAGGACACAAAATTTCTATCTACTTTATATCACTTTAAATAATTTTAAACCGAAAATCATCCATTGTCAAACGGACTCAAAAGTTTGGTTCACAAATACTCTACTGTATCATCATCTGCTTGCGTGGTTACAAAACTTGGAGATGTACCACTTGCACATAATATATATATATATTTTTTTCTAATTAAATAGGAAAAAGGGTGACAAGGGATTTACTTGCACATAATTGATTTGCTATTATTCATACTTTACAATTTATGCATGTTATTACTTTGTTAAACGCCATTATTTATTTACATTGGGAAATGCATACTTCTATGCTTTTTTTTTTTCTTTTTTTTTTTCACCTACCTGATTGCTTCAATGGGTTTACAATTACAAGTCATCTGGAGCTTTGTGCTTGTGTTACTCCTATTTCAAATTTGATTCATATGGTCTAAAACTACACTTGTGACACAAGCAATCGTAGTGTCAATCGCAAGAAAATATATTGTTTAGAAATGCGTTATAAAAATTGCGATTTGAAAACACAAAAGAATTTATATTTTCAAATGGGATGCGTTTTTTAAAAAACGTAAAATTTTAATGGTTAAACTGCGATTTTAAATGTCAAATTACGATTTTACTAAATGCTTAACTGCGTCTTTAAAAATCACATTTTCAAATTACACATTATAAAATCGTTATTTTGAAATCGTAGCCCAACATAGTCAAGTCCTCTCAGAGGTGTCACAATCATAAATAATATACTGTAACGCATCGAAAATTAATTAACTTCATGGTTTGTCTCCCAGCCTTATTTCGCGAGAAACATGACTCAGGGATCTCAACTTCTCAAATAAAGGATATTAAGTAGCGGAAATATTAAGATTCTATAAACATTAATCATTACAACTAGAGTATCTATCAAGGATTATTACAGTAGCTAAAATCATACTATACACACCATTTTATAAGGGATCCATGCTATACCTTAATATGCAAGCATGCATCAAGACTCTTAAGTCTACAACATCACTCAAAAGTACTAGTTACATGAACACCCGCCTAATCTCGCAATAAGTCCTCAAGCGTCACTCAGATCGAGTCCTCCACAATGACTGAATACTTCGCAGTATCCATCTTCTGGTAAACTATCTATAACAGCATAGATGTACATATGGAGACAAAGAGGAAAAGAATACAATGGTAAGTTCGAAGACTTAGCAAGTATAATTACACATGGCGTATATTTCATTAATTGGTGAACTCAGTTATTTATAAAGCACATGCAACATTATTATGTGACAGTTTATCATGGATATATATATATATATATATATATGAGAATCATGTCATAGTTCAAAACTGTATGGTCTACCCGAGATATTATCCATTTGTCATAGTTCAAAACTGTATGGTCTACCCGAGATATTATCCATTCTCAGTAGGGTAGTGCTGTCCCAAGGGACCTGTAATACAATATCGATACCCTGGATATATAATTTAAACTCTCGCATTGAATCTTGTTCGGTAGGGATAATAGCTAGCCAGTAATAAATTATGATCCAAAGTCTTGATTGTCAACTAGATTGTCATTGATTACTTCTTATATACAGTAAGTCAAGCTGCTTCTCCAATTCATAATAGGTTTGTCCTTCAAAAAATTCATAATAGGTTTCAACAATTTCAAATATATAAAACTGTTATTTTTTATTTAATTTTAAGAAATTAAAATTACTAGAGAAGGATAGTTTGCAAAAAAAAAAAAAAAAAAGTCTTAATCTTGAAGGTTTTTTAAAACTTGATATTTATTATGATATTGATGGTTTAGATTATTTTCAAAATTAAAAGTTTTTAAAATAAATTTTACAAATAGAAGAAAGTGTACCCTATTGACATATTAAATTATATAAAAATACTTAATTCTTTTCCTAATGCATGTATTGTTTATAAAATTTTATTAACAATACCTGTTACAATTGCTTCTACAAAAAAAAAAAAAAAATTAAAATTAAAATTAATAAAATCCTACTTAAAATCAACAATGTCATAAGAAAGATTAAATGATTAGCCATATTATCAATTGAAAATAATGTTTTAGAAAAACTTAAAGAAAAATGTATCATTTAAACTTCTCGTCTTAGACCCCAAAATATACCGAGCTGGCCCTGCTCCCTACCATCCATCCCAATTACAACCAAAGAAGAGCAATGGAAGATGAATGTAAAGCGAATAAGAGTAATTCTACAAGTCTTTCTTGTGTTACTCTAAAAATAATGTGACTCTTAAAATTATCATTGGGCTTCTAATTAATTAGTTTAAACAAGATATGAAATAACATACGAAATAATTATAACTTTGGTAGCAATTCAGATCATTTCAATTTTATTTTATTTTATTATTATTTTTTATTAATTTTTTTTTTTTTTTTGTCTTTTTCAATTAAATCCTGGCCGGGTTTGGTGTCAGGCTGAGTAATGGGATCTGAATTCTGGCTGTCCCCGTCATTGGAAATGTCATTTCAATTTATGAAAAAACTACAATCGTACTTTGTATTTTGTTGGGAGAATAAATGGGCAACTTGGGACATTTTCTCAGATCAACTCCAAACAACCTTTCTACAGGCGACCGAATGACTGATAGATGGATTGTTTCACTCCTCGTACTGTTCGGCCTACTTATACTGGATCAGGATCCCTAGCAATGGCTGGAGAAATTGTTGATGAATTTTTTTTTCTGTTAATTTGGACCATTGGATTTCATCCAACAGTCTAAATCTCACCATGTGTTCCATTTCAAAAAATATAATAAAATATTATATATATTTTAAAAAATAAATATAAAATTAAATATTAGAAAATTAAAAAATTAATTTAATAATATGGGGTGGCCAG
>NC_081551.1:12539437-12553913 GCF_901000735.1 Corylus avellana | reverse complement strand
CCAAACCCAAAAAAAATTGGTTTTGGATTTGGGTTTGGCTCTAGGGGGTGGCCGAACCATCCTCTATGGCCATGGGGGTGGCTTCGGCCACCCCCCAAGGGCCGGTTGGGGGTGGTCGGCCACCCCCTATGGGGGAAGCCACCCCATATTATTAAATTAATTTTTTAATATTTTATTTTATATTTATTTTTTAAAATACATATAATATTTTATTATATTTTTTAAATGAGACACGTGGCGATATTTAGACCGTTAGATGAAATCCAACGGTCCAGGTTAACAAAAAAACTCATCAGCAATTCCCCAGCCATTGTTGGGGATCCTGATCCACCTATACTTACCCTATTAAAATCTATACATACGGTGTTTAGCACTTCGAAGTTAACAGCATTTTTTAATTCGAACATTAAAGTTTTAAGTTTTGCAATTCACTTTCACAAAGTTTCAATTTTTTTTAATTCGACCAATATTATCCAAAAATTTCTATATTACCCCTAATTTTTATTTTTTATGAAAAAAAGAAATTGGGAGTGCATAAATGGCCAGATGGCCAAAGGGGTGTCTATGGCCACCATGATTTTTTTTTTTTTTTTTTTTTTAATTTTTTATAAGAAATTGGGGGCTATATGGGAAATTTTGGATACAATTGGTTAAATTGCAAAAATTTGGAACTTTGAAAGGTGGATTGCAAAAATTGAAACTTTTGTGTTCTAATTAAAAAACGCTGTCAACTTTGAGGGGTAAACTGTAATTGTTCCTTTTTAAAAATATGAGATTTTTATATTTTAAAATTTGTTATCTATTTTATTTAATGGTCTAAATAAATGCAAAAATTTGTGTGTTATTGAAGTAATTAATTTTTGTTTTCAATATATCAAATCTACTTATCTCGATAACGCAAACTTTTGCATTTGTTTAAATTGTTAGATGAAATTGAAGAGTCAGATTTTAGAATATTTCATATTTTAGAAAATATGAGGGGATCCAAATCCACTTACGCCACCATTGTGTTTAGAATTGCATTTAAGACATTCAAAAAGTCTTTTAACACTTTTTTTTTTTTTAAAAAAAAAAGTCATTCAATAAAAAACTTTATTTTACAAAAATAAGGTCTTAGAGTGTGGCTAATAATGCTTTTTGAAGTGATTTTTTTTTTTTTTTTTTAATAGTAGCAAAAAGTGATTCATATGATATATAAAATAGAAAAAAGTTTCGAAGGGTGCGTTTAGTAAATAATTGTGTAATGGATTTTTGGATTAAATAATAATAAGAAGAGGTTAATGTGATATAAAATAAATAAAGTTTTTGAATTTTTGTATGAAAAATTGAAATTTTTTTGTTTTGTAGTAGGTTTTTTGTTTGAATAGTAATAAAAAATGATTAATGTGATATAAAAAGTAAGAATGTTGAAAAAATGACTTTTTTTTAAAAAAATGGGTCATTTGTCAAACAGACCATTTGTTTTGTAGTATTTTTTCTTTTTTTTTTTAATAATAATGATAAGTGAGAATAGTTAAAATGTTTTGAATTGAGGAAATTGAAAGGAGAAAGGAAAAGGGTTTGTCCAACAGAGCCTTGGACAGTACTTGTGTTTGGTCCTTTTTTGCAATGGACTTGCCAAACTCTCACTTTGTTTTTGAAGTCTTTAACATTTTTACTTTTTATATCACATTAATAATTTTTTATTACTAGTCAAATAAAAAACTCACTACAAAATAAAATTTTTTTCACTTTTTTCAACAAAAAATTCAAAATTTCTATCTACTTTTTTTTTTTTTTTTTAAAAATGTTCACACAAAGGAATGGGGAGGGGAATTCGAACTAATGACCTTCGCTTCATGAGGCATGATTTACAGCCGATTAAGCTACCCCTTAGGGACAAAATTTTTTTATCTACTTTATATCACTTTAAATAATTTTAAACCGAAAATCATCAATTGTCAAACGGACTCAAAAGCTTGGTTCACAAATACTCTAATGTATCATCATCTGCTTGCGTCGTTACAAAACTTGGAGATGTACTACTTGTACATAATTTTTTTTTTTTTTTCTAATTAAATAGGAAAAAGGGTTACAAGGGATTTTTTTGCACATAATTGATTTGCTATTATTCATACTTTACAATTTATGCATGTTATTACTTTGTTAAACGCCATTATTTATTTACATTGGGAAATGCATAGTTCTATGCTTTTTTTTTTTTTTCACCTACCTGATTGCTTCAATGGGTTTACAAGTCATCTGGAGCTTTGTGCTTGTGTTACTCCTATTTAAAATTTGATTCATATGGTCTAAAATTACACTTGTGACACAAGCAATCGTAGTGTCAATCGCAAGAAAATATATTGTTTAGAAATGCGTTATAAAAATTGTGATTTGAAAACACAAAAGAATTTATATTTTCAAATGGGATGCGTTTTCTAAAAAACGTAAAATTTTAATGGTTAAACTGCGATTTTAAATGTCAAATTACGATTTTACCAAACACTTAACTGCGTCTTTAAAAATCACATTTTCAAATTACACATTATAAAATCGCTATTTTGAAATCGCCGCCCAAGATAGTCAAGTCCTCTCAGAGGTTTCACAATCATAAATAATATACTGTAACGCCTCGAAAATTAATTAACTTCATGGTTCGTCTCCCAGCCTTATTTCGCGAGGAACAAGACTCAGGGATCTCAACTTCTCAAAGAAAGGATACTAAGTAGCGGAAATATTAAGATTCTATAAACATTAATCATTACAACTAGAGTATCTATCAAGGATTATTACAGTAGCTAAAATCATACTATACACATCATTTTATAAGGGATCCATGCTATACCTTAATATGCAAGCATGCATCAAGACTCTTAAGTCTACAACATCACCCAAAAGTACTAGTTACATGAACACCCGCCTAATCTCGCAATAAGTCCTCAAGCGTCACTTAGATCGAGTCCTCCACAATGACCGAATACTTCGCAGTATCCATCTTCTGGTAAACTATCTATAACAGCATAAATGTACATATGGAGACAAAGAGAAAAAGAATGCAATGGTAAGTTCGACGACTTAGTAAGTATAATTACACATGGCGTATATGTCATTAATTGGTGAACTCAGTTTTTTATAAAGCACATGCAACATTATTATGTGACAGTTTATCATGGATGCAATATATATATATATATATGTTATAATATGAGAATCATGTCATAGTTCAAACTGTATGGTCTACCCGAGATATTATCCATTTCCAGTAGGGTGGTGTTGTCCTGAGGGACCTGTAATACAATATCGATACCTTGGATATTGTACGCTACCGTCTATCACTAGCAGCTTGACCGAGTCCAACCTCGGGTGGTGCACGCTACTAATGATATCCGTCTTGCAGTGATCAACCAATCAAATATGGCTGCACTGTAACGCCTCCAAAACTGATCTTGGTTAACCTGTTACTGGCAATTACCTGAGTTTAACCCAATATATTTTAGGGCCTTAGGTGAAACTTTTAAGTGGGGCATTATTATTTTTTAATATTTAAATATTAATTAAATAATATTTATTTAAATATTATTATTATATTTTTATTTAAAAATAATTCTTCTCGCTTTTTGGTTGCAAAATTACTTATTAAGTTTTTATATTCAAGATTTTCTAACATCCTCTTTTCAATTGATAATATGGTTAATCCATTTAATCTCTCATGTGACAATATTGTTGATCTTAGGTAGGATTTTATCAATTTTAATTTTGAAAAACTTTTTTTCTGCATAAGCAACTATAACAAGTATTGTCAATAAAATTCTATAAATAATATATGCATTTAGAAAAGAATAAAGTCTTTTTATATAATTTAATATGTCAATTTGAGCGCTTTCATCTATTTGTGGAATTTCTTTTAAAACTTTTAATTCTGAAAATAAATCTAAACCATCAATATCATAATAGAAATCATAATAGATATCATATTTCTTACGACCTGGATAATTAGGTGTGAGGGGTTATCTCTCATGGCTGGTTTAAATAAATTTTGTTAGGAAATTTGGCTACTCATGTCTTAGATCTAGTCTACTCGGAGCAGATCTGCTCTTTAACTATATTTATACATGAGTTAGTGGAAGATTGAAGTCATAGATAGCACCTGATTGTAAGAATTTTTGTTTCCATCCATGACTTTGTAACCTCATAGCATGTGGCTATGATTTTTGCAGAGCTTTATGCTTTGTGCTATAAGAGCTTTTTGCTCTGCTCTATAAGTGCTTTATGCTCGTGATCTTTAATCAATGAAATCCTCAGATTTCCGTTCAAAAAAAAGTAAAATGAAAAGGGATATGGAGAGAAAAATGGAAACTTATAAATAGAGGAGTTTGTAATTGAATAAAATATTTTTGAAACTTTTGCATCTTCTAGCATTCATTTATTTGTTTTTCCCATTTGATTTTAGGGTTGAATATTTGATTATGATTTGATTCTCTTATGTATTGTTATCAATTTTTTAAACTTTATTTATTTCGGAATGTTGGAGAATCAAATGATATTAATGCATTTTTTAAATTAAGTAGGGGGCCTTAATTAAAGTTAATATATTGACAGCAAATATGTATTTAATTTTGTTTTTTCTTTTATGGAAATTGTTTTATTAGGATTCATTAATTAGGGCCTTATTTATTTTATTTTATTTTTCTTTGAAAAAATGGAAATCTCTTATTCAATACCTCAGAAAAACAGATATGGAAAAGATCACAAAGAAGGGATAGATTCTTCCCTTCGTATAATACCACAGATATCCGGTGGAACATTCTCCAACCAGGTTGCATCTGTGACATGGGTGGTAGCCATCTTGGCTAACCGATAAGCTGCATTAATGGCTTCTCTCGAAACATAGATAAATTGAGCATTCTCAAAAGTCCTCATTTCAGATTGAATCCCCTCCACAAAATGTCCATAAATGCTTGTACAGGGAGCCTCTCCACTGATATCCTTTACGATCGTCTGGGCGTCCCCTTCAAATATAACATTGCGGAATCCCAACTCCCTGCCGAAAACAATAGCGTAAAATGCTGCTAGAGCTTCCGCCACTACAGGTTTCGCCCTTGTCATCTTCGTCGTGCTACGCGCTACCAGAAAACGACCCGTTGACATCCGGGCAATGCAGCCAAGTCCTATTCTCCCTTGCTTCACGCCCATTGCAGCGTCCTAGTTCATCTTAATGTAATTAATTGGAGGTGGAGTCCATTTCCCCATATTTTGAGTATCTTTGTTCCTTGGTACAACTGGAGTTGCCTCTTCCCCCCTCATGTTTGCCTTATGAAAGTCCTCCAGAGCTTCACGTGCTTCCCGCAGAAGCTGGTTTGGGTCCATGAAAATTTCTCTGTGAATCACCGCATTTCCACTTAGCCATATGCGTCTCACTATCATTACAAAGAGCTCAGTCTCATCGTTATCACAACTGTCCAAAAGCTCTGTAAAAACATAATGAAGGACTTGCCCACACATTTGCTATTTTGCAGTTTTTTTATCCCACAACCCCATACATCTTTTGCTAAAGGGCAACTCCACAGAATATGCTTGACAGTCTCCTCTTCTCTCTAACATATAGGACATGTCTTATCTTGCACCAACCCCTGCAGAATAAATTCACCCTAGTGGGGAGTGAATTATTCAAAGCCCTCCATATGAACATCTTTACCGCACTAGGAACATCAATTTTCCAACAACGTTTCTAGATGCCAACATTGTCTTATGTGGTTCCAACCCTCCAACCCTCAAGCTCAACTTCGTTTCCATCTCTAAGTGGTATGCACTCCGAACAAAAATGACCCCATTAGCAGTGCATTGCCAAATCAATTTGTCTTTGGTGGGGATTGGGCTTAGCGGGATACCTTTGATCACTTGGGCTTCATGTTCTAGAAAAATTTCATCAATGAGGGTGCCCTTCTAGATTCTAGAGTTACTATTAATAAGGTCTTCGACTCTAGCACTCGTCTCCAAATCCCTTCTTGGTGATTGGATCATATAGGTTGTCGGGGTTGGGAGCCACTTATCACCCCACACCCTAATATCTTAACCATTTCCCACCCTCCAAATAAGACCTAGCTATAAACAAATTTTGCAGCCATGATACTTCGCCAAGAGAACGAAGGGCGTTTCCCTACTTAAGCCTCCAAAATCGATGTTGAGGGATAATATTTTGGTCCAATAATTCTTGCAACCAAAGAATTAGGTGTTTGAAGGAGTCTCCACATTTTTTTGGCAAGAAGGGCTTTGTTGAAAGACACTAGAGCTCGAAAGCCCAAACCTCCTTCCAATTTTGCTTTTCCATTTTCTCCCAACTCACCGAATGAATTCTTTAGGTATTTTCTTTGTGCCCCCACCATAATTGCTGCATCATACCATGAATCTCCTTACACAAAGAAATTGGAAGAAGGAAAACACTCATACAATAAGTGGGAATAGCCTGAACCACCGCCTTTAACAAAACCTCCTTTCTCGTTTGTGACAAAAACTTGTTCTTCCAATTTTGGAGGCAATTCCACACTCTATCTTTGAGGCTTTGGAAAGCCTTCACCCTTGATTTCCCTACCAAAGTTGGCAGCCCCAAGTATTTATCATAGCTTTGAGTAGCTTGTAACCCCGAAAGTCTAGATATTTCATCCCTTTTTTCGGCCTTGTGTTGCGGCTAAAAAAAATGGATGTCTTATCCTTGTTGAGCTTTTGGACCGAGGCTACTTCATAGTGTTCCAAAATACGCATCAATCTTCTCCATTCCACCGAATTGGCCTTAAAAATAAAAGGCTATCATCAGCGAAGAAAAGATGGCTCAATCGTGGCCTATTCTTTGAAGTAGGCACCCCTGTGATAACTCCCTTTTGAGTCGCCTGAGTAATGAGAGAACTCAAAGCTTCTGCACAAAGAATAAAGAGGTATGGAGATAGTGGGTCACCTTGTCGGATTCCCCTTGAAGGCCTTATATTTCCAACCGGTTGTCCGTTAACCAAGATGGCATATGAAACTATACGTACACACTCCATAATCAACTCTATCTGTCTGACAGAGAAGCCCATCTTTCTCATTACTGCTTCTAGAAAATCCCACACCACACGATCGTAAGCCTTGCTCATATCAAGCTTTACCCCCATAAATCTCACCTTGCTCCACATAAGGGTGTGCATAAAGTGTATTGTTTCATAAGCTTCTAAGATATTATCCGTTATCAATTTGCCCGGAATGAAAGCACTTTGGTTTTCCGAAATAAGCTGGGGAAGCACCCTCTTTAAACGGTTAGCCAAAACTTTTGAAATAAGCTTCTAAGTCACGTTACACAGGCTAATTGGTCTAAAATCAGAAACATTAGAGGGATCCCTTTTTTTTTTTTTTGGTATCAAAGCAATATGTGTTACATTAATATTCGCATCCATCTTGGCACGATATAGGAAATGAAGGTCTGCTTTACATACCTCTGGCACAATAGTAAGCCAATTTTGTTGGCAAAAATTTGCTGTAAACCATCCGGCCCCGGTGCTTTTAGCGGTGCCATTTGGGTCAAAGCTCCTTCAACCTCATCAGCAGAAAATGGAGCTTCCAATTGTGCGTTCATCTCTACGGAAATCCTCCCTATAATAGCATTTGTACATCTTTCCACATTATGTGGTTGACCACCCATCCAAGAAGATAGTACAACTTCTTTAAACCCATTTTCTTTTGTCCAGCCTGCATTTAAACTCTTCTTTTATTCTCCTTCTTAGCTCTATTATCCGTAGTAAGAAGCAAGGGGTGATGATCAGAACTGGGACAAGCCAACATTGCCACTTGCACATTTGTCCACAAAGAACTCCAATCCACGTTTGCTACAGCCCGATCTAGACGCTTCTGTGTATAGTGATCTCCCAACCTCCCATTATTCAAAGTGAACTTTGGTCCTGTAAAACCCAAGTCATGTAGCCCACAGTCCTCCAAAGCACCCTGAAACTAAACCATCTGTCCACGAGCTCTAGATACAACCCCCTTCTTCTCCGATAAATCCACAATCTCGTTAAAATCACCTATACATAGCCACGAAAGTGGTTGAACATGTGATAAGTGAGGTAAAAGAGCCCAAGCTTCCTTCCTGTTTGCGGTTTTGGGGTGGCCATAAGAACCCGTGAATTTCCAAGTGACTCCCATCCTTCCATTTGTAACAACGACATTAATATGCCGTCGGCTGTAATTTTGTATGTCAACACCCATTCCATCCCTCTATATCAAAATCAAACTGCCGCAACGCCCCACACTATCCACTACAAACATATGGTCGTAACCCAGTTTTATTCGCAAATAACAACTTTTTTATTAATCAAATTTGTTTCCATAAGAAAAACCAAAGCGGTTTCTTATCCCTCACCAACTGGTGTAGGTCCTGAATTGCCCGAGGTTTCCCAAGTCCTCGGCAATTCCAACTTAGTATACTCATTGCGACAGGCAAGGCTTTGACACAGCCTCCGCCTTATCTTCATCACACTGTTTTGAAGTGGATCCACCAACCTTGACCCTTTTCCTGCTTGAGTTTTCCACGAAACCCTGTTCTTGTTTTTTTCCTCCCAGCCAAAACATGCATAGAATTTGGTTTCAACATGGTGCACCCAGAAGACCTTACCTCCACGTGGTCAACTAACGTGTCTTGCACCATATTAAGCAAACCAGCTGTCATCGCTTTCTCTCCCTCCATAACTCCCCACACCATTTTTTCCTTAATAGCATCCCATTGACCTAAATATACATTAGGTGAGCCCCCCGAATCAAGCTCATTTGAGCAAAGATCTTAAAAAGGGATTGAAGCTTTTTTTTTCCCCCATATCTTCACCATAACAACTAGATCCTGAGTATTGAGTACCCGTGATTTTCTCTCTCATATTTCTTGCCACCCCGATATTATTACCTTCCACGTCCTCTCCTCCCCTCACTCTATTTTTTGATTTTTCGCTTCCCCAAACATCCTCTCTTTGATCACCAGACTTTAATTCCTCCCTTTCTGACCTAAGAGAGTTTCCTGGATTGCCGCTTGCCTTGTGAGCAATTGACAGGTTGTCACTTTGACCAGACTTTCCTTTCCTGCCCTTCCCCGGCATTGCCGAGGTTCTCGTGGAGTCTCCTCCATTGCCGTCTTCCACGTTTCCTCCATCCTCCCCTTGATCTTGCCCGACCTGGAACTAAATATCAACGTCAAAGAAACAAGATGTTGGCGTATGGCTCCTCTATGCCTTCCTTCTCCTCTACCTTCACCCCTACTAGCCGATGGAGCCACTTGCAACCATGTCCCAAACTCTACCTCATTATCAGCTCCCTATGCTTGACGACCCCCAGGTCTTGTACAACCTCGGCTACCATGTCGAATGGTTCCGCATTTGAAACAAAATTTAGGAATCTTCTCGTATTGAAAAACAATCCATATTGACTTATCTCTAAGTTTTAGACGTCTCCCTCGAGAGAGTGGTTTGGATAAATCCAAAATTATTCTCACTCTCAGAAACTCCCCCCAGCCAACCCCTTCCTCATCCACGTCAACTTCCTCCGCTTGTCCCACCATGCACCTATTCGGAGCCCCATCACCTTGCTCATGCATGCTAATGGTAAATTGTACATGCGCACCTAGAAAGCCGCCTTCTCAAAATCTAGTTTCGTCACTGGCGTGAGTCCATCGAATTTCGCCAATGACACTAGATTTCCATTGAACATCCATGCGAGTCCCTCCATATCAAGTACATCTCTAAGGTTCTATTGACCACCTCGATTTGCCCATCCGTTTGAGGATGATAGGTTGAGCTAAAATTAAATCTAGTACCTTGTAAGCGAAACAGCTCATTTCAAAAATATATTGTAAATGTGGAATCTCGATCTCAGACAATTGAAGTGGGCATCCCATGTAATTTGAAAATGTGCTCAAAAAATTCATGAGCCACAGTAAGTGCTGTGTATGGGTGTTTGAGTGCCATGAAGTGGGCATATTTGGATAATCTATCAACTATTACAAAAATAAAAGATTTACCTTGAGAGTTGGGTAATCTTTCCACAAAATCCATTGAAATATCACTCCAAATTGCCGTGGGAATTGGCAATGGTTGAAGTAGACCTGCTGGGGATGTTAATTCTGATTTGTTGCATTGACAGGTGTCACACTCCCTTAAATAAGCCTTTATTTGTGAACACACTCCTTGCCAATAGAACACCGATTTCAAATGTTGCCATAATTTGTGAAACCCCTCACGAGAACCATTGTGACACTAATGAATTATGGCTCTTGTCAATGGGGAGTGAGGACGTAAATAGATTCTAGCCTTGTAAAAAAATTAACCCGGCCTTATAACTCCATGGTTTCCTTGCAGCTCCTTGCTGGATTTTTTTAACTAAATTCTGCAGCTCTTTTTCTTGTGCTATTTTTTCTTTAATAGGCTCTATCCAATTAGGAACTGGATTAGAGACTGTCTTCAACTCATTGTGGTCTCTTCTTGAAAGGCTATCTGCTATGGAATTCTCAAATCCTTTTTTATATTCAATTGTGAAATCATACCCCATCAATTTCACCAACCACTTTTGCTGTGCCTCGGTGGTGATAGTCTGCTCCAACAGGTACCTTAGGCTTCTTTACTCAGTACGGACGACAAATTGTTGACCCAACAAGTAGGGAGACCATTTTTGTACAGCTGCAATAAGAGCCATCATTTCTTTTTCATAAGTTAAGACAGATAAATTTTTTCGTCTAATTGCCTGGCTAAGAAATGCAATGGGACTCAAATCTTGCAAGAGGACTGCTCCAATCCCTGCACCTAATGTGTCGCACTTCACCACAAAGGTTTTGTTAAAGTCGGGTGATGAGTGCCAAATATTGTATATTTAGGCCCCTTAACTTGTATTTGTTAAGCCCTTATCTTTGTTATTTTCTAATATTTTCGTTAGTTTTGGTGTCTTGGCACTTTGCAGGTTATTAAGAGAGAACTGCGGGTTGAAGGGGAAAATTGCAAAGAAATTGAAGGTTTCTGGAAGTGCGCTCGAGCGCAGGAGGACTACGATTGAGCACACGTCCACGTTAGCCCTACGCGCAACGCTTAAGTGCTGCGCCGCAGAAGCCTTGAAGACCCGAGTGCGCTTGAGCGTACCTAGAATGTAATTCAGCGCAGTCACGCTAACATGGCAGCGCTAAAGCCCTAATTTTTTAGTATATAATGCATTCTTTTCTATTGTAAACGGATGGGGAGGCGCTGTTTAGAGCCATTTTTCGACTTATTGTCGTTCTTACGCTCTATCTACATTTCTCTTTGTAAGTTTTAGGTTTTCTATGATTTTAAGTCATTTTAATATGAGTTTTGTAATCATGAGAGGCTAAAACCTTCAACTAAGGTTGAAGATGAAGCCTTGTCATTGATAAACAATCACGTTCTTGTCGTTTTATCTATACAATTTGATGTTTGATCAAATTGTTGTTCAAATTCAATTCAATTGCTTGATTAATTTCATTTGATTGAATGTTGTGTCTTTTATTCATGCAAAGTTTTATATTCGTTGTGTTTCATCCATGGTTATATCGAATGATCTGATTGAGAACGGATATCCATTGTGATTTGTATATCAAACGAATATAGTGGATGATTTGATCTCAATTGGATATTCGTTGTGATTCGTTTAATGGTTGGATTCATCGAATGATTTAATATGCATGTCTACGAATTTGAATAATGTATAAAACTTATTGTTTGTCAGTTGTATGTATAAAATGCAAGAATGTGTTGTTTGATTTGGGGAGATGGATTTAGAAAACCTTAGTGTTTTTCCATTAATTGTTTTTAATCATTTTAATTAGTTTATTTTATTTTGCACGACATAATTCGAAAATGCAGAACTAGGTTAAAATAGAGTTAGTTTAAATAGAAATTAATTTTTGAAACACAACTCCTTGAAGTTCGACCTCACACTTGCACTATCTACACTACACACGACTTGTGCGCTTGCGAGTTACTCAATTTGCACACACCATCGGGTAAAGCTAATACCGGCCTTGTGGTCATTGCATGTTTCAAGCTGTTGAAGGTCTTATTGGCTGCCGCATCCCATTCAAAGGCATTTTTTTTAGTAGTTGTGTTAAGGGGCTAGCAATCGAACCATAACCTTGTATAAATTTTCTGTAGTAGCCGGTTAACCCCAAAAAACCTTGCAAGGCTTTGATGTTGGTTGGTTTTGGCCACTACGTCATTGCTGTAATTTTTTATATTTCCATAGCTACTCCTTGGCTAGAAATCATGTGACCAAGATAACTAATGGAATCTTGCCCAAATTGGCATTTCTCCTGTCGTACAAATAATGTGTTGATGTGGCATTTTTGTGACAAAAAATATCAATTATAAAAATAACCACTCGCAATAGGACGAATCATGTAGCATAGGGCTATAAAGAGGATGTCGAACCTCAAGGACTGCAGGGGGTGTTGTTATCAAGTTTTTTAAGATATAACTTAATTTAAAAGAGATTGATTTGATTTTGTTTTTATAAAAGTAAATGCATAAAAATAAAGATAAAAAGTATGAGAGATAGAATAGGGGGTTGATTTCACCACTAATTGCATAACAATGGTTAATCAGATTTAATCCAGAAATTCATTCTATGCATGTTATAAATAAACAACAAACTACCTTATTAAAGAATAAGTATAATCCATCTTTGATTGACACAGATCGTCCACCTAACCAGTAAGATGCGGTACGACCCGTCTTCCCTAGGTATGAATTATCAAATTCTATAACAGGATACATATAATCAATGAATAAGTGTAACCCATCTTCGGTTGGCACGGATTGTCTACCGAAATTACACTAAACTAGGGTGTAATACAATCCGTCTTCTCTAGGCATGGCTTATCAAATCCTATTGAGCATATGTCAATTAAACCCATTGTATAACCATTATCCCCATAATCACATAAAACAATAATGATTTGATTTCAATAAAAGTAAAAGACTTTCTAAGACAAGAGAAGACTTTCACAAATATTGAATTTGAAATTAAAAACAATTGCATTTAATAATTAAGAACAGAATCAAAAGGTAGCAATTCTCATAGTTATACAATCAACATGCATAAACGAAAAACATAGAAATTAAATATAATTAAACCATTGTTACTTGGAAATGGCTACATCAACACCCTATTACAGAATTAGCCACTCATCAGGGTGCTAGGATGGCCCCCTGCCATGGATTATCTCCTCTTCAACTTGTCAGGCCTCCAAAAAGATTTTTGTACCTAAAACTAAGCACACCTTCTCTTGAAGGCTAGGGGTCTATTTATAAGGAGCAAGCAAGTCCTATAAGCCCTAGGAAACCTAGAAAAATCGTAATTCACTCTCCTTGTCAAATTAGGAAGCAATCCTAGTACAAATCGAAATAGGATTCGTCCAGATTTACGTTCTTTTATTGCGGGCCGATTTTGGCATAGAAAATGTCCGAATTAGGAAAATCATATTTCACAATGATTTGTAGTATTTTGAGTTAGATTTCTACTGCCGCTAGAATCACCTCAATCAAATATTTACACAAAAAGTTATGGCCAAAATACTGAGGCATGTACTGAATCCAAATTTGAATCCAATCCGATTTTGACTCCAATTAGAGAAATTTCGATTTAATCCCTTCCTTTATTTGATTAAACTTAAGCACAACATATAGGTCCTCTGTTATGATTGGTTAAGCTTAATCATATCTTCTAGATCTTCTCAAAGTGTGCTTTTACGCTCAAAATCAATGGAATTAATAGCATATTTATTTATAACCTGAAAACAATAAAAACAAAACAAAATCAAACAAATAACAACGCTAAGGAATTAACATATGCAAATTAAGGGGATTGAATGTGCAATATTCGGCGCTTTTCATGTGTTGTTTTGTAAAATTGACAACACTTCTCTTAGGTGTACCAAATGCTCCGACCATGTGTTGTTGTATATTAATATATTGTCAAAGAGAACCAAAACATACCTTCTTAATAGAGTTGGGAAAATCTGGTTCATGAGGGCTTGAAAGGTTGAAGGTGCATTTGTCAACCCAAACGGCATCAATAGGAACTCATAGTGCCCATGATGAGTTCTAAATGCTGTTTTTTCGATGTCATCTCTTGCCATTCGGATTTGATTTTAACCAGATCGGAGATCGAGTTTAGAAAAAACTTGTGCTCCATTTAGTTCATCCAATAGCTCATCAATTATCGGGATTGGGAACTTGTCTTTGATGGTAACTTGATTGAGTGCCCGATAATCTACACATAGCCTTCACGATCCATCATGTTTTTTTACTAGTATCACTGAGGATGAGTATGGACTATTGCTTGGACGAAAAAATCCCTGACTGTAATAGACCCAACACAATCTTCTCAATCTCATTTTTCTGGTTGTGTGGGTACCTGTAGGGTCTCACATTAGTTGGCCCACTCCTTGTTGTCAACATAATTTGATGGTCATGGCTTCTTGTCG
>NC_081551.1:12387745-12539337 GCF_901000735.1 Corylus avellana | reverse complement strand
TGAAAACTCCCCAGTAAAATCACATGGCCTGGACTTTTGGGAGGCATTTTTAATTTTATGGCAGAGTTTCTCATACTCAACCTATAAAAGATAATGTTAAATCAATATTAGCAAATTTGTCCACAAGTGACAAGCATTAATTTCTTATATTGAACAGGTTATGGATTACCTTTATCGATTTCCATTCTTGTTGGAACTGCCATGAGCTATCAATGAAGGGTAAAGAGTCATCGAAAAAGTATTTAAAAGGAGCTCTGACTTGAATATTGTGCTTCTTACAGAATGGAACCCAAAGTTTGGCAAACTTTGAAGCCTCGACAAGAGAGTAGAAGGTGAGAGGAGAGCAGCCATCATCGGAAACATAACAAGCAAGCTTGTGAGCTGGATAATCAACCGCCAACAAAGAGAGCACGGTGTTTATTGTGATGATAGGAGGTTCAAGCACAGAATCCGCAGTTGTCACAAACATGTCCACCGAGGGAAGCTCGGTTACCCTATCAAAGCATAATATGAGGATCAGATGAATATGAAAGCTTTCCACTAAAATCTTTATATAACATGTTATAAAAACATTTGTGTTACCTTGGCAAGAGGTTGTCCGGGTATGTTTTGTATTCAACAGGATTCCATTTGTTGCTTACGACTAGAACCCAAGTGAAGGTGAACCATGACTCGCATAGGAAGGCAAGCAGCCAAGTGAGGCCATGGTCTTTGAGGAAGAGGAAACGATAAACAAGGACAGAAAAGAGAAGGAAGAGGATTATGACATCAATTGCTCTTTGTACGGTGTTTTTCCGTGTAATTTTTTCACATAAAGGAAGAGTGGTCGAAGTGGCCATGGAGGAAGAAAGAGATAATTAAGAGTATGTCTGTTCGATCTATTGAAGGTGTTTATTCATTTATACTAGACCGAGTTGTTGTGTAGAGTCCTCTGACTCACACGTGTTGAACCAACACGAATCTTATAACCTTCTTTGATGAGGTGAGATGGTCAACATGAAGTTCTGAGACGTGGTGGTGAAGTCACTGAAGGAAAAAATACTAGTTTACAAACTAGTTACCTTTCTATTTCTCTCTCTCTCTCTCTCTCTCTCTCTCTTATTACTAAAGACAAATAACAAAATTAGACTAGAGAAGAGTGGAGGAAATCTTCTTCGTATTTCACTTGTATATTGAAAATACATCTTACGAAGCCTATAAATAGAGGCATTCAAAGACTAACTTACAAGGCTTTTACTTCTCCTTATTTATTGTAATAAATAACAAAAACTCATCTCTAAGTTAAGACTTCAGTTGAGAATTAAATAAACACATAAGTTTAGAAAAATTAAAAGCCCTTATTAATTAAAAGAACTTAATAACTTCT
The DNA here is from genome assembly GCF_901000735.1 of Corylus avellana. Taxonomy (NCBI): domain Eukaryota; kingdom Viridiplantae; phylum Streptophyta; class Magnoliopsida; order Fagales; family Betulaceae; genus Corylus; species Corylus avellana. The sequence goes on along the minus strand of NC_081551.1, from coordinate 12,537,971 downwards.
ACCATTTAGAAAAAACTCTCTTGCGTTTTGATTTGTTTAGTTTCCAACACGCCCCCTCAAATCAAAACCTCCTCATGCCAAGCATGTCTCTTAGCCTCATGAAAATTGCACCTGATAATGGCTTAGTAAATATATCTGCTACTTGTTCAGTGGTGTGACAATACTGGAGCTCTATTGTCTTCCGCTTGACATGGTCTCTAAGAAAGTGGAACCTAGTGTCAATGTGTTTACTCCTCCCATGTTGCACTGGATTCTTTGCTAACTTTATAGCTGATTGGTTATCCACATAAATCACAGTCGGTTCTTCTTGTGGATGTTCCAGTTCCTTCAAGAGATTCCTTAGCCATATAGCTTCACAAACAGTAGACGAAGCCGCCACATACTCCGCCTCACAGGTAGACAAGGCTACAATTCCTTGTTTCTTGGATGTCCAAGAAAATGCTGTAGAACTAAGATAGAACACATACCCAGTAGTACTTTTCCTTTCATCTTGGTCACATCCCCAATCACTATCTGAATAACCAACTAATTTCGCTTCATCGCCATAAGCATAGAATAAACCAAGATTCAGAGTGCCTTTGATGTACCTTAGAATCCTTTTTGCAGCTAACCAATGAGTCTCCATTGGTGTCTCCATGTATCGACTCACAAGTCCAACTCCATAGACAATATCTGGCCTTGTGATCGTCAAGTACCTCAGACTTCCAACCAAACTCTTGTAAAGAGTTGGTTCAATAACTCGACCATCTCCTTCTTTTGACAGCTTTATGCTTGTTTCAACTGGGGTATTCACAGAGTTGCAGCTATCCATCTTGAATTTCTCTAAAATCTCCCCCATGTACTTCTTTTGGGATATGAAAATTCCATCATGTTGTTGCTTCACTTCAATACCAAGGAAATAGGACATCAACCCGTTGTCTGTCATCTCAAACTCCTTAAACATTGATTGCTTGAATTCCTTGAACATTTCACCATTATTTCCTGTATATAACAGATCATCAACATATAGGCAAATGATTAGAAATTCACCACGATGGTTTTTCTTCATATAAACAGCATGCTCATATGGACATTTAGTGAAGCCGTTTTGATGAAGGTAATTATCAATGCGTGCGTTCCAAGCTCTTGGTGCCTGCTTTAAGCCATATAACGCCTTCTTAAGGCGGTACACCTTGCTTTCTTCTCCTTCCATTATAAAGCCTTCCGGTTGTTGTACGTACACCTCTTCTTCAAGGATGCCATTGAGAAAGGCTGACTTGACATCAAGTTGGTATATTTTCCAATTGTGATGAGCGGCAAGTGCGATCAACAATCTCACTGTGTCAAGTCTCGCAACTGGTGCAAAGACCTCTTCATAGTCGATGCCATACTTTTGTTTGTAGCCTTTAGCTAGAAGTCCTGCCTTGTATCGAGAAACTTCACCTTCTGCAGTGCGTTTGATCTTGTACACCCACTTGACACCAATAGCCTTATGGTTTGATGGGAGTGTTGTCAACTCCCAAGTGTCATTCTTTTGAATAGCATGTATTTCCTCCTCCATTGCGGATCTCCAATAATCTTCTTCAACGGCTTCTTGAAAGGTAAGAGGCTCATGATCAGCATATAGGCAGAAAAGATTAGTCTCTCTATCTTCTGTTTGCTCATAGATTTCCTTGAGACTTTCATCTTACTTTGATTTGTGGAGGATTTGCTGTTGCTACCTCTCATAGAAGATGTAGAGTCCCTCTGTGCTGCGGACGGTGTGGTAGGCTGAGAAGATGGTGGGGTACTTGGTGGAGCTTCTGTTGAAAGCTCTTCAAGCTCCTCTAACACTTGTTGTTCTTTGGCCTTCTCTTCATCGCTCCAGCTCCACACACTTTCTTTATCAAAGATAAAGTCTCTACTAACCACTATTTTCTTTGTTAGTGGGTTGTAGAGCTTGTATGCTTTCGACTCTTCGCTATATCCGAGAAAGATACATTTTTCACCACGATCATCAAGCTTCTTCCTCTTGGATTTGGGAACTTGAGAATATGCAACACACCCAAAGATTCTTAGGTGTGCAACACTTGGCTTGTGGCCGCTCCATGCCTCTTGAGGTGTCATATTCTTGACACTTTTGGTAGGACATCGGTTCAGTAGATAAGATGAGCACGCCACAGCTTCTGCCCAGAATTGTTTTGGTAGCCCTTTCTCCTTGAGCATAGTTCTGGTCATATTAAGAATGGTACGGTTCTTTCTTTCGGCAATCCCGTTTTGCTGTGGTGTGTAAGCAGCAGTCAAATGATGCTTTATGCCTTGTTCCCTGCAATACTTATTAAATTCTTTTGAGGTGTATTCTCCACCTCGGTCAGAACAAAGAGTTACAAGCTTATGGCCACTTTGATTTTCAACAAGGGCTTTAAAGTTTTTGAATACAATAAAGGCACCTGATTTTTCTTTAAGAAAATATACCCAAAGTTTTCTGCTAAAGTCATCGATGAAGGTAATAAAGTATCTATTACCTCCTAAGGACATGGGCTCTATTGGTCCACATATGTCGGTATGAACCAGTTGCAATGGTGATGTTGCTCTCCAAGATTTGCTGCTGGGAAAAGGAAGTCGTGCTTGCTTGCCAAGTATACATCCTTCACAAACGTTGCTCGGTGGCTCGATCACTGGTAACCCATGCACCATGCCAAATGAAGATAATAGCTTTAGGCCGTTGAAATGTAGATGGCCAAAGCGAAGATGCCACTTCCATGATTCACTTTCCTTAAGTCCATAGAAGCACTTCTCAGACTTTGTGTTAAGATGTAACGGGAACATGCGATTATTGGTCATTGAAACATGAGCCACAATTCCTCCACGTGTATCTCTCAAAATGAGAGAGTAGTTCTCCATATGTATGGTGTACCCCTTTTCGAGCAACTGCCCAATGCTAAGAATATTGATTTTATATTAGGCACATAATTAACATCAGAAATGTACCCTTTCTTACCATCATTTTGATAGATTTTTATCTTCCCTTTGCCTTCAACTGAGAGTTTGGAAGAGTCCCCCAAATTCACATTTCCGTGAACTCCTTTTGTGAGTTCTACGAACAGATCTTTCTTCCCACACATATGATTGCTTGCGCCAGAATCGAGGTACCAAACCTCATCTTGTGAATCTGAAACATCATGAGCGAGAAGTAAAATAGAATCACTACGAACCTCATTTGTTGCTTCTGCAACATTGGCTTGCTCATCATCTTTGTGCCAACAATCCGAGGCATAGTGTCCAAACTTCTTGCAGTTGTAGCATTGGATATTCTTGGAGTTTCCACGTCCATATGTGGATCTTCCTCTTCCTCGATAACCTCCTCGTCCTCAACTTCTGAAGCTTTGAGTCTCCGGTTGATTTTGACGTGGTTGTTGGAAAATACCACGCCCTCGGCCTCTACCACGACCACAGTAGGAGTTGAATTTGCCTTGATCATTTAAAGTCAGTTTTGACTCTAATGCTTGTTCTAATACACTAGAACTAGCATTCTTCTGCATCCTTTGCTCATGTACTTGTAATGAACCCAACAACTCCTCAATTGTTAGCTTCTCCAAGTCCTTAGACTCTTCGATAGCTACAACTACATGTTCAAATTTAGAGGAAAGGGATCGAAGTACCTTTTCGATGACTCGGATGTCATCGACCTTCTTATTGTTTCTTTTCAAACCATTCACGATTACCAGTAATCGTGAGAAATAATCAGTCACCAATTCTGCATCCTTCATGTGAAGAGCCTCGAACTCGCCCCATAATGATTGGAGACGGACCCGTTTCACCCGTTCATCTCCTTTGAAGATGGAAGCTAGAATCTCCCATGCTTGTTTACTTGTCATTGCTTCGGCAACTTTCTCGAAGGTAGACTCGTCCAATGCTTGATAGAGTAAAAACAAGGCCTTTTTATCCTTCTTCCTTTGCTCCTTAAGAGTCTTCTTCTCATCTGCTGTGTATTCAGCTTCCTCCTCCTCAGTGGGTTCTGTAAGTCCGTCAGTAATGACTTCCCACAGATCTTGAAACCCAAACAGGGCTCTCATTTGGATAGACCATGACCTATAGTTATCTTTTGATAATCTAGGGATTTGTTGCTGGACTATGTTGGAACCCATTTCTAGAAAGGACAAAATGGGAATTGGCACAACTGGTCTCTGATACCAATTTGAAGGATAAAATACTAGTTTACAAACTAGTTACCTTTCTATTTCTCTCTCTCTCTATTTTATTACTAAAGACAAAAAATAAATTAGACTAGAGAAGAGTGGAGGAAACTTTCTTTGTATTTCACTTGTATTGAAAATACATCTTACGAAGCCTATAAATAGAGGCATTCAAAGACTAACTTACAAGGCTTTTACTTCTCCTTATTTATTGTATTAAATAACAAAAAACTCATCACTAAGTTAAGACTTCAGTTGAGAATTAAATAAACACGAGTTTAAAAAAACTAAAGTCCCTTATTAATTAAAAGAACTTATAACTTCTACCATTTGAAAAAACTTTCTTGCGTTTTGATTTGTTTAGTTTCCAACAGGTTTTAATCCCAGCTTCTCCGCAACTTGTGGGTTGAGAAAATTATGTGTGCTTCCTGAATCTATCAACACCAGCACCCTTATAGTACCAAAGTATCCTCTTACATGCATGGTTTGCGAATTGGGAGTTCCTCTTAACGCTTGCAATGAAATTATTGGTTCCTCCCCACCCCACTCATTGGTGTCACCGGGTTCTCCTTCGATTTCCTCCTCTATGTATACTCCTTCGATGACAAATAATTTCTTACATCGATGTCCTGGCACAAATCTTTCATCACAGTTGAAACACGACCCGCGTGTCCTGCGATCTTGCATTTCAGTTGGGGATAGGTGGCGTGTGGGAATTGTTTTACCTCGAGTCAGATTTGAAGAGGGTAATGGAGGAGCTATGTCCTTTGCTGTGTGCACCTATTGTCTGGTGTTGGAGGCTTCTTTAAACTCCAATTTCTTGCCTCATACAACCTGGCCAATCTGATTGACTCTATCAAGGAGCTGGATCAGGATGCTTGCACCTCTGACCTCACGTTCCCTTTAAGGCCGCTGATAAAGCAACCAAGCTTATGTGGATTAGATAATTTTTCGGCACGACTAAGGAGTTGCTCAAATTGGGATTGATATTCTCGAACAGAGCCCGTTTGTTGTAGCTTTGTGAGATCACCGAAGTGATCTTCAAATACGGCTGGGCCGTAGCGGGTGTGGAGGGCCTGCTTCAAGGAGTCCCAATTTGGGTTTTCCTCAGCTTCTTTCCACAATTGATACCACATTTGGACCTCACCTTCAAGGTGATAGGCTGCAATGGGTAGTTTGTCTCCTTCTTCTGTTCTTTGAAATTCAAAGAATTGTTCCACCCGGCATATCCAGCTTGTAGGATTGTCTACTCCTTTATATTTTGGGAAATCCAGCTTGGCTAATTTTGGTGTCATGGAATTGTTGGTTCCATGATTTTGCTTGTCACGGGTTCTTGCCGTAGATGTTTCACCAACATTTTTTTCTCCTTTGGATATCCGTTTGTTGATCTCTGTCACCTCTTTGGAGTTCTTGGCTACAATTTTGGCAGTCTTTGTGTTTTGCTTCATCATGCCTTCGAACATGGTTTGAAGGTCTGAAAGTTGCTTTTCCATACGTTCCATATGGGGTCTGCCATTGGAATCGAACTGTGCTCTGATACCACTTTGTTACATGATTGCGTAACAGACCAAGTAACTTGAGCTTCTACAGGATAAGAAGTAGGGTCTTCTTTCTTATTCTTACCCATGTTGATGATCTATGAGATTAACGTAGGAAATTGGAGGTTTCTGAGCCTCTTCAAACAATAAGTTTAAGAATAAATTTGCATGCCTTCATTAATAACTTCCACCCCCTTAAATAGATTGATCAATCGGACTTGGAGTTGAGTTCAACTCCTACAATGACTCTTATCACATGGATATACCATCCAGTGAAGAAAAAGCAAAAACATAGAATAAAGCTAAAAAGATAAAGCAAAGCCTAAACATTAGGAGATAAACTCCAAGGGTTATATAATTCCTAGACAATTGATAAATTCAAGTTACAGGTGTTCTATCACACCTAGATAACAGGAAGCTATCTTAACTAAAAAGACTCTCAACGCATGCACGACTCTTTCACACCTTCTAACACCTCTTCTGATAAGAGCATTTTCAGCAGCTACTCTAAAGCTGCTTTCCTTCACTACACATAGGAAAATTTTCAAAAAAATCACAAAAACTCACTTACAGCAGTTTTCCTATATCTTCCCTATACATTAAGATTGCTATAGTTGAACCCTATATATTGGATTCAACTGTAACAATTCACATGGTTTATTATAATCATAAAATGACACTCTTTCTCTTTTCACACTTTCCTATTCAAAATAAATGAATATAAAAACAAAATAAAAGTAAAACAAATAATATTTTAATGTTATAGGGAACTATAAATGGAAGTTATTGTGCAATGTATTTGAATAGGAAGGTAAAAAGTAGTTTTGTTCTCTAAATTTAGGGAAAATAAGAAAGAAGCTGCTGTGAATACTCTAACAACATTACAAAAATTGAAATATTAGTGAGATATTAAAAAAAATAGGAATTAAAGAGAATAAATGTAATTAACCTTAATTAAAAAAAAAAAAAAAAAAAAACACACCCAAGGAAATACTTTAGCTAACATACCAGCACGTTTAGGTAAGGACCGACTGTAAGGTGAAAAATGAAGCGGAGATTGCGGATGCATGGTTAGCGCGGAAACTCAAAAAAAAGTAAAAAACCGCGAACTGGGACCCGCCCAGCAATGAATGCCGTTGTTTCTTGCAGCACCGGCCTATGTCTAGTTTCTTCCCCTCACCTGCTCTCTCTCTCTCTCTTTCTTTTGTACGCACATGTCCAGCTATCTCCGTCATTGAAAACGCACCCCTCTCTTTCTCTCTTTGACCCAACCCAAACCCGTTGGGATTTCCATTTATTTTATTTACTAGTAGCATCCACTATATATTTTCACTATCTACACAACCACAGACATATAATAATATTCTCTGAATATCTCAGTCAGTTTCTTTTTCTCACGTTTCTCTCGTCTTTTTGAGGGGAAGATTGAAGAAAGCGTATTGGGAACATAGGAAATGGCAGAGGAGGGAGCCAGTGAGGTTGCCGGTCCTGTTCGTCGGGTTCTTCTCATCTCCGCTGGTGCCAGTCACTCTGTTGCTCTTCTCTGTAAGCTTCTTACTTCCCCTAAACCCCACCCCCCCTTCCCCCTTTTCACATTCTTTCTTTTCTTTTAAGTTTGTTGTCACTCTTTCTAGCGTGCTGAGAAATCACAGGAAAGTGGGTTGAAGTTAATCTGTGATTCAAAGTTCTAGTAATCTTTTTCTGGCACCATTTGGGCATATCTTTTCATTCAACATAATGTTGTTTTTGCTGTCGGTTCACATTTTACATTGAGCTGCTCATTTTGGGTTCTTGTCTCCGTACATAAAAAGTCAGTCTGGAAACGACTTTCAACTCTTTCTATATTCTTATAGTCTAGATCTTGGTCACTAAGCACTATGATTAACTATTATTCTACTTCTTGCGTTAATTTGTTTCCTTTTCTCAGTTTGGATTTTAGAATTCTTCCACTTTTTGATTAGCATAGTGTGATATAGTCACTGCTTAACTCTCAAAATTCTTGGAACATTGAGATGGTGTAGGGACTACCATATTGGTCAACGCATGGTAGAGTTACAAAGCAAGGTCATAGACTAGCATTTGTGGTAGCATTTACAAATATTGCCTTGGTTAGTTGACAAACGTGGATAATTTGTTTTACTGATCAAATACATTTTCTTATAGACTACATTACCATTTGGTCTATTTGAAGCAAAAGTCAGGGAAGAGTAACCATCAGGATCGCCAATGTTCATGTGACTGATCACTGACTGTTATATATGATATCAGCATCTAAGTACTCTTGGCATTCTCTTAGATTAGTAGTTTACTTGGTATCTTGACGAGGCTTCTTAGTAATCATGGTCTGAACCTGCTTGGATTTGGCCCTATCCCTATATTTAATAGATTGGTGCTTGGTTTCGTGATGAAATTGGAATTACTATTTTGTGTGCTATTTTCATTTTATATTCCAACTTCCTCACTAGTTATTTAGGTGAACTTTGGATCTGTGATATCGATTGAAAATTTAGAAAATAAAAAAAAGAGGATAGATGGATCGCTTCAAGGAGATCGAACCTCCAATTGATAAATTTGAGAGGATCAACCTCCAATTGCCTTAGGCAAAATTCTGTTTCTCCTTCACTGAATTGCCATACGGCATCTACATTGAATTTATAGAATAAAGCAGGATTTATTTTGGTAATAAATCTAGGGTTTAGCTTACTGGGGAATAACCTATTAGAGAAATAGAATCAAAATATTCTGATACAACTTATCAAGGAAATAAAATCTAGGGTTTCCTAATATTCCCCCACCCTTAAAAACAACTTTGCCTTCAAGGTTGAGTATTAATGAAACCTGTCTCCAATCCCGTCCTTGATCCCATTGCAGCCACCATGTCCTTATTAAGGGTAATGTCTCATGATGTGTGCAAAAGAAGAGAAACAAGAGAAATTTTCAATATTGCTCCGTTTTCTTCACTAACTGTAATTTGGACCAATTATGAGTTTGATAAGCTAACTGCTCTAAACGATTTATGTATTTCTCAACTGTTGATGTCTGCTGGATTTTTGCTTGCTTGCTATCTATATATTTATTTGTTGAAGGACCAAATTGAACAAGGAGCCTTTTCACAAATTCCTTCTAGGTTGGCTGTCTATGTCACACTACCAACTAACCAAACCATTCTAATGCCTTTCCTTTGAGATTGAAAATAATGTTATGCTCTTGACTTATCAAAATAAATAAATAAGTGTCTGCTCGTGATACCCAGCCAGAGGGATCTCGACCATCCTAACGTGAGAACTCCACTTTTACACGTGAAACTATGTATTTCTGCTCTCCTCGTGATCGTAATTCTGGTGAAACTCGATGTTCAACCGACCCAAAACTCACTCCCACCCCTTGACAGTCTAGGGCTCAGTCGTTGGATCATTCAATGGACTCTTCCATTAATTTCTTCAACTATGTTATAGTAAGAATGGAATAAATTGAAGAGGATCATCTTTAGGGAGGTAAAGGGTGCACGTTCTGTGACTAGAGGTAGAAGGGAGCTGATGAACTTAAAATGCTCCATTAACTATGACACTGCAGGCCTGTCCTCTAGGCGTGAGAAAGGCAAGGCTCATGTGCTTTAGCATTGAGTGCTTTCTGTTGGTTATGTGTCAGAGGGCTTTTGATGTTTTATGGGTTTTAAGTTGGTGTGCTTGTTGGCTTTGAAGGCTTTTCAGGTTTTGTGGTTTCTGCTGTTTTATTTGGGTTTTTGTAGGTGTTTCCTGTGTATACTACCTGTGTACTTAGGGGTACCTTATTCTTTTTAATTAAATCTTTATTACTTATAAACACATACACACACACACACACACACACACACATATATATATATATATATATATATATTTTCACGTTTTAAAAACAATTAAAAACTGTTCTTTTCCTCACTAAGTAATATACTTGCATATCCTAGGTATTGCTCGAGAAGGATCCCCAACTCAAGCCCTTGCTACGTACAACTGCAACATCACATTGCATGGCACAATTAGTACTCGATTCACATCTTTTACTTTTAGACAAACCCATAGTGCTCAAATCCCTTAAGCCCTAAGTCCCATACAAACCCCTAAGCACACTAAGGGTTATTTTAACAACCCATTAACCATTTAATTCAACCCATAGAGGAATTCTAAGGTTTACAACTAAAAACCCCCAATTTATAATGCTTACAAACATTTAGGGTTTAGCTTAGCTCCATACCTTGAGCAAACGTTGAAATTGAAGTTTTGGTCCTTGAAACTCCTACCCTATGCTTTACCCAAACTTAAAACCCTCAAATAAACAATAACCCTAAGGAAAGTCTCAAGATTAGGCTTCACATTTCTTATGTAGTTTAACTTTAAGAAAACTAGGGTTTACGAATTTATCTCAAATTGATCAGTAGAATCGATGTTCTAATGCTGAGAATTGCGTTTCCAGTGTTAGAATTGACATTGGAAACCTCCTTGGATCAGTCCCTCAACTTAACAAATCCTAGGCAAGCTAAAGCAAGTGAGTGGCATGAAAGAGGGAGAGAATTGGGAGAAAATGAGCTCCCAATTTGTATTTCAGCTACTTATAGTATTATTTGTGGTCTTCCATTCGAACTGACCCTTAAAACATGTGATAAAGCTGAATTTTTGGTTTTCAGTTTGAACTTCAGTTAGAACAGGTTAGGATGGGGTGCATTCGAACGGACTTAGAACGGAGCTCCTCTCAAACACTCCTTTTTGAATGAACTTGGAATGCATTTGCAATGGAGCATTTTGGAACACTATGTTTGAACAGACTTCGAATGCACTGAGGACAGGACATTCTGGAAAGCTTTTTACTGTGCATTTCAATGGCCCATTCGAACTGGAAACTTCCCAGTTTGAACTGGAGACTGAAAAATGGACTTTTACTAAAACTTTTCTAGTGTTCTTTTATCATTAATTTTAATTGTTTTATTTACTTAATTTAATTGTAATAAACCTTTTTAATTGTCTTCTTGGGTATTACACAACATGTCCCTACGCTGCCACACCTCTCACGGCTGGCACTCAGCACCACTCACACAACCGTAAACCTCTGCAGACCTTCACGCTGCATTGAAACATCTCACAATGTCACTACACCCGACATTCAAGCATAGAGCTACTTGGTTGTTGTTGTTGTTTTATTTATTTATTTATTTTTTTTGGGTGAATGGGCTTAAGGGAAAACAAGGAAAAATAAGAAAAATACAGGAAATCAAACCTCCGATTGATCACTTTGAGGGGATCAACCTTCAATTACCTTAGGCAAAATTTTGTTTCTTCTTCGCTAAATTTCCATACGGCATGGCATCTTCACTGAAGTTATAGAATAACTCATGACTTATTTAGGTAAGAAAATCTTGTATATTAGGGAAAAAGAATCCAAATATGCTGATACAGCTTATTAAGAAAATAAAAATCTACGGTTTCCTAGCAATCTGATATGAATTTTGCTGGTCATGAACTCCTTGCGCCTCAGCGAAATGTGAAGTCCATCACTGTTGGTTTCTGGGATTTTAATTTCTTATCTAAGATCGGTTGTTTCATTTTTCTCTGGAGCTGTTATTGCTGATCTGCAGCTAAATAGGGCGATTTAGGCATAGGTAAGGATAGATTTTTCTTTCCAACAACTAATGCCACACTGATATGCATCAGAATGTGGCAATCAAATAACAAAAAACTGATCTCGGGTAGGTTTGGTTGTCACTTGAAATTAAAGAACTCAATTCCATCCTGTTTAGCATCTCAAGGATTTAAACTTTAAAATTAGAGCTAAAAGCACTGCCTATTCTATTTGATGAATTAAGGATTTCAACACTGTTACTGTGTAAACCAAATTATATCAAAAACAATGAACTTAATTCCTTTCAGTGGGGTGCTCAATTCAGCCTGGGTGTTGATGCCATTTCACCTTGACACTGTGCTTTTCAGCTACCCTTAATCTTTGAATATAATATCTGATTGGTGTCAGGTTGCCTTTCTTAAAGAAGCAATCAGGATAGCTACGTTCAAGAGCTTGGCACTAGTAAACAGTATTTATCCCTGTCAAAAGCATCAAATTAAGTGGAAGAGCATTCCCAAGAACCTTTATTAGGACCTTTGCTATTCAAATTTGCTTTCCCAGTTATAAGAAGCATAACTTTGGAAAAGGGGGAAAAAAATACTATTACTGTGCCAAGCAGTTTATTCTGGTAAATATTTCTCTTCTGCGATGATAGAGTTTGGAAGGGACAATTACTTGATTCTGCTTGAAGTATTGAATAATGAAATATATTGAGAAGCCCACATCGTTCTGTTTATTTTAAAACTTGTCTTGATTGTTGTTTCTGTGACAATTACTTGATTTCTTGAAGTATTGAATAATGAAATATATTGAGAAGCCCACATTGTTCTGTTTATTTTAAAACTTGTTTTGATTGTTGTTTTTGTGAATGACTTTTATGCCCATAGTTTCCACTTTGAGTATCTTGCTTTATTCGATTGTGAGTGGTCAGTTTATTCCTCTGTGCTTCATGTTGTGTATTTGTAGAGAAGGCAATGCTCGAATCTTCGAAGATAGTGAGGGCGGTAATAGAGTTAAAAACATTGTATTCAAACTCTTTATGTTTGGATGACTGCTTGCAATTGTTCTCATTTTTCTAATTTCTCAGAGTTTCTTGATCAGTGTTTCTCTTCTGCTTTATGATTAGTGTTTCTCTTCTATACTCCCCGCATACTTAGGTTGCACCCTTTTGTGCCTTTTTATGAGATTCATTTACTTATAAAAAAAGTTAAATGGATGGATCTTTGGTTGCCTCTAGTTCGTCTTGTGCATATTCAGTTGGTAATTGTCTTTTGGAATATCTTCAGCTTCATTCTCCTACCTCTGTTTTAACTTTAATGAATTTGCTTTGTTGGGATTTGGTTAATATTTTACAGCTGGAAACATTGTTTGTTCTTGGGGACGAGGAGAGGATGGACAGTTAGGCCATGGGGATGCTGAAGATCGACTTTTGCCTATTCAATTGAGTGCATTGGATGACCATGAAATAGTATCTGTTACTTCTGGAGCTGATCATACGATTGCATATTCTCAGTCACGTCTTGAAGTGTATAGTTGGGGATGGTCTGTTATCATCTTTTAATTTAGTATCTTGAAATTTCATTGTAGGTATTTTACCAAGGGATGTCTTCTTTGCCACATTGATGCATTGTTAATATGTTTAGATAGTCAACTTGGTTTAGAAGTTAGCTAATGCTTTTTTTTTTCTCTTTGCAATTTAAATATAGAACTTAGTTAATACTAAGTTCAATGGTTGTTCTCGTTCATTTGATCCTGCATGAAGGAAAGTTGTTGATCATATGGTAAATAATAGTACAATCATTAGATTATTATTTAAAAAAAAAAAAAGGAGTTATGGAGAAATTTGTTGGCTTGAGGAAAATTCAAGAAGATTTCCTTCATTGGATGAGAGGAACTTTCATGAGATGAGATGTAGGGCCTGGCTGATCAGTTTCCTGCAGATTGCCATATGTAATCAGTTGTATAAGCAGCATGGGATGATGGATTATATTGTTTAATCTCATTGACAGAATTTTATTAATTTTCTATTCATGTCAGATCCTCATGTAATATGGCTTTTTTTTTTTTTTTTTTGTTTAATAAATATAGATATATTAATTTTGTTGGATTTTCTAGGTTTCATGTAGCTTGTACACATCTTGTGCTTTTACCTATTTTCCAGGGGTGACTTTGGGCGGTTGGGCCATGGCAACTCTAGTGACTTGTTCACTCCTCAGCCAATCAAAGCATTAAATGGTCTAAGAATAAAGCAAATTGCTTGTGGGGACAGCCATTGCTTGGCAGTGACTATGGAAGGCGAGGTGCAGAGGTTAGTAGTCTTCCCTAATCTCTCTCTCTCTCAGCCCTAATTTTATAATTTGATGAATGAGTACAATTTAAGTGAATTTAGTATTACTAGAGTAATGGTCCAATCGAAGGTGGTTGCTTCACAATTCCTCTTTGGCCACCCTCCCTTGTTCCCCTCACATTTTAATGGAAGAAAAATACAGAGAAAACTCTACTAACTGAAAGGGACTGAAAAAGTTTGTTAGCAATAGTTCCTTACAATTCAAAAGGTACACTTGCATATAGAGTTGTAGCCGAGTATTGAATGTTCAAGTTTGGTTTATTTAATTTGTTTCGAAACACAAGCCGAGCTCGAGCTTATTATCGAGTTAGATAATGTTAAACTAATGATTAAGTGATTAAATTTACCTCTTTCTATCTGCTTAAGTTTTTGGGACAAGTGGTAGTTTTACATGGTATCAGAACCAAAGATTCTGGGATCGAACCTTGACTCCGTCAATTCACCCCCCATTTAAATTAAATGTTCCACGTGTTGGGCCTCACCTATTAAAAGGGAGTTTGAGCTCATACTTGAGGGGGAGTGTTAAACTAATGATTAAATGATTAAATCTACCTTTTTTATCAGCTTAAGCTTTTGGGACAAGTGATAATTTAACAGATAATCTATTCAAGCTTAGTTCATTTATTTTTCAAACGAACTCGAGCTTGTTAACGAGTTGTTCAATTAACCCATTCATTCCTTGTATAAACTAAATATTATCATTGTTTTTTTTTATTTTTTTTTTAATTTTTTTTAATTTTTTATTTTTTAAGATTTTGATACTATCATTTGTTACCTAATTATTGTTAAGATTTTATCATTTGAGTTAATAAGATAAACTAACACCACCAAACCTTATATTTGTAATGATATGTAACCTTTTATCAGGAAATGGACAACATATATAATATCTTTTTTTTTGATAAGTAAAAGTCAATGTATTAAAAGCGCAAAGGGCGCAACCCATGTACACAAGAAGTATACAAAAGAGCCCACTACATGAGCTTTAAACTGAAAAGGACGCACTTAAGTCTATAAATTCCGGAAGCGTTGAAGCTTGCGAAGAATACCCCAAAACCCTCCAAGAGAAAAGTGTTTGAAGCACCCTTTTCTTTAATTCTATAGTTCCCATTTCGCGATCCTTAAAGCTCCGCACATTCCTTTCTCTCCGTAAGGACCACATTATACACAAATGGGCCATCCTCCAAAGGTGCATGACTGTCCGCTTTTCCCTTTGCCCTCTACAACTTCCCAAGCATCCTTCAAACTCCCCGGCATCACCCACATTATACCAAATAGTTGGAGAATCATATTCGATACCTCTACAACAGCTTCACAATGCACTAAAAGGTGATCAATAGATTCGCCACTCTTCTTTCACATACAACACCATTCCGTCACAATGACGTTCTTCTTTCGTAGGTTGTCCAATGTTAAAATTTTTCCCATACCCGCCGTCCATACGAAAAAAGCCACTCGCGGAGGAGCTTTATTCTTCCAAATAAGCTTCCATGGACCATCCGCCGGGGCTGAGTTGATCTTCACCTTGTAGAAAGACTTCACCTCAAAAAATTTCCTCTTCGAAGGAATCCAACTAATTTTATCTACCCCACCATGCCTTACATGTTGGGAATACAACATTTCAAAAAATCTCGATACCTCCTCCAGTTCCCAATCATGAACAGGTCGAATAAACCTTACATTCCAATAAATAGCACCATTTACCATCTCCATATTTTCGTCTACCCATGCCTCCTTTCCACATGCAATATTAAACAAGGCGGGAAACAAATTCTGCAGTGATACCTCCCCACACCACACATCCTGCCAAAACAAAACACGAGACCCGGTTCCTACCTCGAAGCGCACATGTTGCTTAAACTCATACCACCCCCTTCGGATACTTTTCCAGTCCCACCCCATACGACCCTCCTACCTCCTTGGTACACCAATCACCCCTCATCACTCATATTTAGTCTCCACTAATTTCCTCTACCACGCATCTCTTTCATGTGCAAACCTCCACAACCATTTGCCCAATAAAGCTCGATTAAATTGTATCAAATTCGTTACCCCTAATCCCCTCGCCTCCATAGGCATGCAAATTTTGGACCAGTTTACCAAGTGGAACTTGAACTCGTCACTGTCACCTCCCCACAGAAAATCTCTTTGTATTTTTTCAATCCACTTCGCCACAGTCACTGAAATTTGAAACAACAATAAGTAGTATGTGGGTATGCTAGATAGCGTACTCTTGATCAACGTTAGTCTCCCCCCCTTGGATAAATACATACGCGTCCACTCTGCCAATTTCATCTCCATCTTCTTTATGACCTTATTCCATATAGAGGGGTCCTTATTATGAGCCCCCAAAGGCAGCCCCAAATATATAAATGGCATCGAATCCACTCTACACCCAAGTATACTTGCCAATCCTTCTACATCTTCCACCTCACCTATAGGAGCAATCACAGACTTTGACAAATTTATTTTCAGCCCCAAAACTGCTTCAAAACACAACAACAAACATCTCAAGTTCCGAAGTTATTCCACCTTTGGCTTGCAAAAGATAATAGTATCATCGGCAAATAGTAAATGTGACACTTCCATTACCTCATCAAGCCGCGAACCCACCGAGAAACCAGCCATAAGCTCTCTCTCCGCCATTGCCTTCATCATCCTACTAAATGCCTCCATCACCAACACGAATAAAAGAGGGGACAAAGGATCCCCTTATCTCACTCCCTGAGAACTACCAAAAAAATCTACCGGTGTTCCATTAATGAGCATTGAAAATTGTGCAGTAGAGACACAATGATGAATCCAACCTCTCCACCTTTCTCCGAAAGAGAATAAAATAAAAAGGACTTAAAGCTCCTCCAACGTCCTCTCGCAGTCCTTAAAAGATTCGATAATTCCTTTCCCTCCAAAAAGCACCAAAGAAGGAACAATCTTCCACACTACAACACTCTGAGTACTACCACTTGTCCCCCAGCAAGCGAACAAGTCAACTTCTCAGCTAGGCATAACCTAGGACAACCCAAAGCGACTTAAAAAAGCATTCCATATGGCACAAGTAACCTCGCAATGGAGTAGAAGATGGTCCATAGACTCCCTATTCCTCTTGCACATACAACATCTATTGACCACAAGGACTTTTAAGGATCAAGCAAAAAGCAAAAAAAGCATTCCCTAGAGCCGCCGACCGAGCGAAAAAAGCCATTCTCAAAGGAATTTTGGTTCGCCAAATACTCTTCCAGGGAAAATGGCACATCAGTAGAGATAAGGACACTGTAGAAGGAGTTGACAACGAACACTCATTTTTTCATGGGAGCCACTAAAGCTTGTCTTCACTTTCCCGTCTCACTTTATAGAAATACAACAAATTGAAGAAAGATGCAAAGATATCCACCTTCTAGTTGTGAGCCGCTTTAATGAAGCTTACGTTCCATTAAGGTGAACCACTAGAAAGCTCCAAATGAATTGCTACTGAAGCATCCTTGAAACAAGTGACAATAAATCTGGAAAACTTCCTTAAGTGCCTTCTCTCCACACCATACATCATGCCAGAATCAAATCTTGGAGTCTTCTCTGAGCTTAAATATGGTATAACTAGAAAACATCTTCCATTCTCTTCTAATGTTTTTTCATAACCCCACTCCAAATGGCCTAAGGGGTTCAATAGAACACCACCCACCACACGAACCACCATATTTAGCAACCACAACAAATCTCCTCCATGCCCCTCTCTCATGCACGTAGCGTCATAGGCATTTCTCTAAAAGAGCACGATCGAATATCCTCAAGTTATAAACTCCTAACCTTCCCTCAAACATCGGAGAGCAAACCTTGGACCTGTCAACTAGGTGAAATTTGAAATCTTCACCTATCCCACTCCATAAAAAGTCTCGATGGAGCTTCTCTATGTGATTTGCAACACCAGTAGGAAGGGGAAAAAGAGACATGAAGTACGTATTCATAAACATTCATGAACACAATGCTTTGTATCAAACTTTATATTTAGTTGGAACGTTCGAACTAAATTCAATGTTTCTGCACCAAATTAATATTGAACGGACCTATGTTGAGCATTTATTATGCTACCATTCCAATTGATATCTATAATGTGTCTAATGTGGTTGCTTGTTTTCTTTGCGATCTTGCTTCCAGTTGTGATTTATTGCTTTTTCATATCAATCCTTATTCTTAGGAAAATGCTTTACTATTGAGTTATCTGTTTGTATTTTAATGAAGTTGGGGACGGAACCAAAATGGTCAACTTGGTCTAGGCACCACAGAGGACTCTCTTGTCCCGCAGAAAATTCAAGCATTTCAGGTACTTTGAGTCATTTGTTTATTTTCAATAGACATTCATTTGATGCTTTATACCACCTTCCTCACTTTTTATTATTTTGATTCTCGCTGATAAATCATTATATATCGTCATTAGTTTTCAATATAGTGTAAGTGGTTTACTCTTAAATTCTGACTTCTGATATTTACATGCCATAATGTTTCTAAGTAAGAAAGATGGATATCCCTTGTAGGCACTTCCATAAATCCCTAAGACATCTTTTCTTTCTTTCTTTTTTTCTTTTTTTTTTTTTTAATTTTTTATTTGGGGGGTGGGGTGTTGTAGGGCGGAGGGAAATGAACAGAAGACATCTGAGTACAGAAATATAGGAGGTTTTTAATTGGAAAGGTTTAGGATCAAAAGGGAACAAATCGCCAATGTGATCCTTTTAGCAGTATGTTATTTCCCTTTAGATAGATCGTTTTGTACACATATGTTTAAGGACAAGCATTGAGAGATAATTACTTATTAGGAAAGAAAAATCATCTGAGAAATGAGAGATCATTATATTTCTCTAATCAAATTAATGAATGTTCAAGACAGAAACGGCAATAAATAAATGAAAAATACTATGCTTACAAACAAATTTTACAAAAAAACTTTTACAACATGATGTGGCACAATATGATTGGGTTTCTCAAAAGTTGATTTTATCTCTTTTTCAATCATGTTGTGCCACATCATGTTGTAAAAGTTTTTTTTTTTTTTTTTTGTAAAATTTGTTTGTAAGCCTAGCATTTCTTTAGATAAATATGAGATGATATTTTTCAAAATCGGATGAGACTATTCCCATTTTCTCTTATTTGAAGAAATAATTGTAAAATAAAATAGCAAATAAATAAATTAGTTATAACCTTCAGTAGAGATTGATGTGATTTGAATTCCACATTTTGTTTGTCAGGTTTGATTGCATTATAGCTCAATACCTTGGATTAGGTTCATCATTTGGTGAATTGCATTGCTGGTCCCATAAAAGGCGTCATAGAAAAAGAGAAAACCTATAGAGAGGACTCTAATGGAACTGAAATCTTACCGTCAAGCATCAGAATCATATATGCTTGGTTCCTTGTGTATCCATAGTTTTTTATTGCTGTATTGTAATAATCGGTAGCATTATAATTATATTTACTGATAGTTCAATATATTTTTATCAGAGAGAAAAAGCAGTAACTAATGAATTTATCAAGACGAAGAATTACCAAATATTATAATTATTTTTTGTTACATAGCGAGTATCAAACACAAAAGCAACTTACGAAATACACGAACCTAATTTTTCATTCAGGTTCTCATACATACTCTTTCATGAAAGGATTTATGCATCTAAATTTCATTCATCTTTTGTTAGGGAGTCTCTATCAAAATGGTTGCTGCTGGCGCTGAACATACTGCAGCTGTTGCAGAAGATGGGGAGCTATATGGATGGGGCTGGGGCCGTTATGGAAACTTGGGCTTAGGTGACAGAAATGATCGCTTGGTTCCTGAGAATGTTTCTGCTGTTAATGTATGTACAAAATATGGTATTACTAATTTCTATTTCACAGTTTAAATGATCATCTAAGTTGTAGGAGTACTTGCAGAATAGTTCCTTATATGTACAGTTTGTTGGACTTAAGATTCTGGTTGTGAAGAGAAGAATATTAGATCTTTGTCTGTGGCTCTGATAGGAAGTGATAGGATTGATTCATGAATGTAAGGAGTTTCAGAAGAATTTTGCAGCTATCTATTTTGTTGATAGGAATAAGTGGGATGCATTTTTAAGGGCTACTGATTATGACTGTGGTCTTCTGATATATTATTCAAGCTGGTTCTGATTTGAAAGTGGGGTGTCATGGACAGTGGTACTAGGGTTTTGCAATGACATTTGGCATGGGTTTTGAGTACATTTCAGCTGTCACAAAGGCAGTGGTGGAGGGAGCAAGGGGCCTTTGGAAAAACCCTCCTACCTCCTTAAAAATTTGAGACCCCCCCCCCCCCAACTGCTCCCCCGCTCCTAAAAATTCTAAATGGACCTCTTGATCTCTTCAAACATTTGAAAATACCCATAACACAAGCCTAAATTGGAATTTTTAAAAGGGTGTAGAAGGACAAAGAGCCATATAGACTACCATGCCCAGGCGCAAATAAAAGATCTTCAACATATCCTCCTCTTCACCTCCTTCCAGACCCTTAAATCAACACCAAAGAAGTTTCTCTCTCCCATTTCTTGAGATCCACTCTTTGGTGACTCATTCCATTCACTTTTCTCAGGCAAAAGTTGCAGTCAACAGACCACAAGCCCGAAGTTGTTATGGCCTGGGTTTGGGATCGAGTAATGGGACGCTGGATGGGCAAAGCAGCTGGGTCTTTATGGTTGATGATAAGTGATATATGGTGATGGTCATTGTGGTAGGGTCGTTCGAGGCACCCCGGACCTTCTTAGCAAACTATAAAAGTTCTGAGAAATAAGCTACCCCCTATTTATTGATCATCTCATCATGTTAAATAACATTACAATGCAAAAATGAGGGCATCTTAGTAGATGAGGGAGAATGTGAAAGTTTGGTTCTGGTTGTCCTTGTTTCATAAAAATATTAGATTGGGAAATGGAGTCTTGAACAGACTGTTGGGCATCTTAGTAGTCCTAGGTTGGTGCCAGTCGTGGGGATGAAGATGGCTGTGAGGTCAGTATGGAGTCTTTACAGTCGGAGCTTGTTTCGTTTCATGCGTCATCAGGAGGAAGTATTAGTAGCAAATTTCATTTGGATATATCCCGTTCTTTAGAAGGTGGATTTTTTTTCCCTTTTTTTGGGTTGGGTTTCACCAAGATTACTGGATATGGTTGATCGTAGAATACTTCAGAGCATGCAGTTGGATGATCACACAGAAATGCGTTCTCTTCGAGTTAGAGAATGACTCAGTCTGTTACCTGTCCATTCGGGCTATATCACCCTTTCTATACTGGTGTTTGGTCCAACACTTCGACCTGTCATAGATGAGAGGTGGATGAAAGCTTGATCCCTTTTGGGGCAGGTTCTGCAGTAAATTTGATTTGCACCCTTGCTGTCTTTGTGGAAAGAGAGAATATATCTGAGGATGTTAGGGCTTGGGGGTAGAGTTGAATTACTAATTTGCTAGCTTTTTGTCATTTTCTCCTTAAATTATGAGTCATTTTACTATGGTGTTTCATGGTGCTCCATTGGCTTCCTGTGTAGGGTTTCTGGTAGGCTTTGGAGTTTTTGTTTTTTTTTTGGTATCTTGTGCACCCTATATCTGAAATAATCAGATTTCATGAAGTTGAATGCATTTGTTTTCCAGAAAATGAAAGAAACTTCACTATTATATCAATTGTTTTGGATCCAAATAATTTAAAATAGTTACACTACACATTAATTATTAATTTTTTAAACATCTAATCAAGAACAAGATAAAGTTCTATTAAATTAGAAATCTTGACTGAATGCTCAAGTAAAGTTTCTCATCTAATTGTCTCTAAATGCAAAACTAGTTCTTGTACCTGTTTAAAAGGCTTGGCTAATATTTTGCAAGCTTGTATTAAATCAATCGAGTTATAGGCATGTTGTGGGAATTGAGTGGTACCTGCTTTAAAATCTTGGTCATTGCAGCCCATACAGTGATTTATTGCTGAATGAGACACATGGTCTACCGGTCAGTTTTCCTTGCTGCTGCTAGAAACCAGAAACTGCACCCTATTTTCTGGTTAGCAGCTCTGTGACCAAGATGATTATGAGAAGTTACTGGTAGTGCAGTGTTTCATGCTTGGATCAGAAGCCACACTTTGAACGGAGGCTCTGTGACCAAGATGATTATGAGAAGTTACTGGTAGTGCAGTGTTTCATGCTTGGATCAGAAGCCACACTTTGAACGGAGGGTCTGTACGGGCTGAGCTATATCAAATTGTAAACTGTACTTGTGAACTCTTCTGCAGATGCAGTGCACTGCCTTTTCCATAGATATAGACTGTTTATATGGTTGCAGTGTCCTAATTCGATCATTTTTCTTCCTATCCATAATAAGATATGATTTTGTATGTTGCACGAACTGCAAAGAAGCCTGTATCTGGTCTTATCCTTTTATCACCTGAGAGGTTATACTTCAGACGAAACTCTTGTTTTCAAATTTGAAGTCTTCTCATGAAATACTCAGTATTTTTAAACAAAATCTCATTCTCATTAGTACTATTCCTTTTCTCCCAATCCTTATTTTCATTCATCTTTCAGATTTGTTTTTAAGAATAATTTGTTGTTAAATAAATTTATAGGGTGAGAAGATGGTTATGGTAGCTTGTGGATGGCGACATACAATATCTGTTTCGTCTTCTGGTGCATTATACACTTATGGATGGAGCAAATATGGTCAACTAGGACATGGGGATTTTGAAGATCACCTTGTTCCCCACAAGCTAGAGGCCTTGTGTGACAATCATATCTCTCAGGTGATCTCTTATACCAATTGTGCTGGTAATGGTGTCTTAATTATGTTTAGAAATGAATTTTGATATCCTACAACTTTCTTAGGTTGAAATTCTAGTTATGAGATTCAGGTTGTTTTGTGGCCTCCATTGCCTTGGCAAAAACTTATATAATATTGATATCAATAAAAGTTCTATAGACATAATCTATCTTTAGGGTTAGGGTTAAGAAGTCAAGGTGTCCTCTACGTATTAAGTTGTACAATTCAATAGAATCCTCTTTCATATTAGAGCCATAGATGAGTGTCTGGACGCCTCTGGTTTGGAAGTTGCGCTTTGTGGTCCTAAGGGCAACTCTTGATGTGGGACACTTTTGAAAATGTAAAAAGACTCACAAGCGAGGGGGAGTTGGGTCAATGTGGAGAAACTCACAAGTCACAAGTGAGGAAGAGATTGTTGTGAGTGTACTTCTGAGTGTTAAGTCCCACATTGAGAAAGTATAAAAAAAAAAGAGTACTTAATATACCTAAATGGACCCAAGCTCATTAGCTTAGGCTTTTAGACTAGAGTGATGTTCAAATATGTATATTAATGTACACTTTGTAAAAACTCCCAATCAGTTTATCTCCCCAACACTTAATTGTTGTGCTTTTAAATCCATTTTGTTTGAAATTTTCTTTGATTGTTGCCTTTTCAGATATCAGGTGGTTGGAGGCATACTATGGCACTTACATCTGATGGAAAACTTTACGGCTGGGGTTGGAATAAGGTTAGCAATCTATTTCCTTAGTTTTTGGGTCTGAAATATTTTGTAAAGTGCCCTTATTCATGAATATTTAATAGCTTAGTAAAATGTGGGCCCAAAAAATGTAATGGAGAGAAGAAAAGGTCAATATTTTGGGTAGTCCATGAATATTTCTACCATTTAGAGTGTTGGTGGTCAATATTTTTGGGTAGTCTTATGTTTGTTTGACATGGTTACAGTATTGTCACCCAATGCATTTGTCATGGAAGCTTGATAACTGTCTTATTTGTCAAACTTCTTTAAACTTATGCCCTGCTTAATTCAATATATTTTCACTTCATCTGCATTAGCTAATTTACTTTCGTTAAAACCTTTTGGTTGATTTTATACCTTTATCTCTTCTATATACAGTTTGGACAGGTTGGCGTTGGCGACAATGTTGATCATTGCTCTCCTGTACAAGTTAAATTTCCTCATGAGCAGGCACGCTCTTATTACTATAGCTCCCAAAATTGTTTATGATAGGCCATGGCATTGATATTTCCTCCCTGCGGTCCCTTTGTCAATTATTATTCTATTTTCTTAGATTTACTTTTCAATTATGTGTGCATATTTTATTTGGCACTTGGCAGAAAGCAATTCAAATCTCTTGCGGATGGAGGCACACACTTGCTGTTTCTGAAAGACAAAATGTATTTTCTTGGGGAAGAGGTACCAATGGACAGCTTGGGCATGGGGAGACAGTTGACTGGTAATACCATTTAGATCTGGATTGATGTCTGGATGTGCATGCATTATGATTGTTACTATTTGCTCTTTTGCTAGAAATGGTATCATTACTTTGTAAGCTATGCACAAGGGCAGAACATGATTTGGATTCTTTCTTGTTTTTAGACAGGTTTGCTAAGTAATAATTTCTTTAATTTTGGGCAAAAAAAAAAAAAAAAATGATCCCCAGAATGTCTTCAATGCGTATGGTGGTGAAATGGTTACACCTTTTGTGATCTTTACTATCTGCAAGTTGCAAAATTCACATACGTTAAGAATAATCAAAATTCACATCTAAGAGTGTCGGAGTTGGTGAATTTTTTTCTACATATTTTCCCGTCTTCTTTGCCCTAGCGGTGGCGCAATAGGCATTGCGCGCTAGGGTCCAGCAAGTTTTCCATGGAACGCAGCTTATCTTTTGAAGCTAAAACCTTCTGCCTTTCGGCAAAGGATGGGTGTCCTAACCTTCGTTTGCAATAAAGGGGAAAAGGCTTTGTTGGGTATATTTTCGCGAGCAACCTATGTTCATCATGGTTGGTGGATACGGTGGAGGCGGTGATTTAGTCTCAGGTGAAGGAAGAAATCGCCAAATCTTACCGTGAGGGAGAAACGGTTACAATGGCCCACAGGGAAGGTAATAAGGCTGGTAGGTTTTTGGAGGTGTCGGTTTTTGTTGAGGGTGGTCGCAAGGGAATCATTTGGCTTCCGAAGGGTCGTTATGGGAGGGGTTGGCGACTGTTGGCGGGTCAGATTAAGAAGACTGGGTTGGTGGATCTTGGGGTTCCATCTATGGCGGGGAGTCTATTGGATGCTCCTTCGGATGTTAATTCTGGGAGATCGTTCGTGGATGTCCTTCGATCTGCCTTTGTCGTTGAAGCGAAAGTTGCTGGAGTGAAGGTTATTTCTTCTAGCTTTCTCGATTTGTTTTCGGTGTCGTCTTGTTTTGAGATCGGTTTTGATGGTGAGCTGTGATCTGCTGTGGATTGCCCTGCATTGGAGACTACTCCTTGGTCTCAGGCGGCGGCTGATGCTTCTTTCTGTTCAAAGAAGAGGAAGGGTAATTTCGGTATTATTGAGTTAAGGAGGAATCTAGGGCATGTTCATACTAAATTGGATCGGGTCCTAGTTGGATTAGCCTTGAAGGCCAATCGCCGAAGGAAAAGGTTTGGTTCTTTGGGCCTAGCAAAAAATGCCTTTGGTCGAGAATTCGGGTCTGTCCTTGAGGCTGGTTCGGGTCAATTGTTGGATCCGGTTTTGGATTGGGTTTCAGATTTGGGTTCGGATCTAGATTTGGTTCTGGATTTGGATCCGGGTTTGAATCTGGTTCGGAACCGGGTTTGGGCTTCTCCTCAAAATCATCTCTTTTGGTGCCTGATTCAGTTCTTGCACTGACTTCGGTGTTTCCTCCGGTGCTTCCTTTGGCCTCTGAAACAGATGTGGAGACGCCGGCTAGGTCTCCTTTAGGTCTGCAGGCTGTGTCGAAATCGGTGAGTTTTACTGATTTGGGTTCCTAGTCGGAAACTGGTGTGTTACCGGTACCTTCTCAGGTTCGGCAGTTTCCGGTGGGTATTCCTGATTCTCTGTTGGGGGATTATGCCTCCCCGGCGAGTCCTCTGTGGAAGGAAAGGGATGGTTCCCTTTATGAGGTGGCGGATTCTTCTCAGGCCACTGTCGAAGCTCATGATAAGACTTCTCAGATCCCTTCTCCGTTGAAAGGTTTGATCAGACGGGGTTTTTTTGGTCCGAGAGCTGCTTCTCCTTCTCAGTCTATGGTGAAGGACGGTAAGGTTTCTTCGGTTAAGGCTGATGAGAACCTTGCTCCGGCGAATGGGTTAATCTGTTTGGGGTTTATAGGGTCGAGTTCTGCTTCTCCCTCTATGCCGATGGTTTGCTCTACTCTCTCGAATACTTCCCATTCCTATGGGGCGGCTTAGTTGGAAAGGAGTCTTAGCTAACCTTTTCCTCGCATGACGGAGGGTCGTGCTTCCATTTATTCCTCTGTCTCCAAGTCTCAATTGGAGTATTCCCGGAGGGTGAAGGAAAAGGTTGCTAAGCAATTGCAAAAGAACAAGGAGCTGCTTGCCGAGGTTGTGGCGGAAACTGCGGAGAAGGGGGTGGAGAACTATTCGGAGGTGGTGCAAGAGGCGGTGAAATTCGCCTCCATTATGGGATTGTCTTGTGGTGAAGGAGGTGAAGAGTTTGAATCTTTTTATGAATATTGAAGAGGAGCAGGAGCCCTATACCCCAAAGGTAAAAGGGAAGAGGGAACTTAAAAATTTAGAATGCTCCATCAATTATGAGGCTAGAGGGAGACTTTCTCTGGAGAGGTGCTAGCGTCGGCGGGGTTGTGTTGGGACCAAAAATGCATTTTCCTTTCTTCCAGAGTAGGAGCTTTGGGTTTTTAGGGCTGGGTTTGGGTTAGTGTGGGCTTTAGTCTTTGGGTCTTTCTCTTTGGTTTTACCAATTGGCTGTGGCTACTTGTTGGGTTTTTTGGGTTGGGTCTTTTTGGGTTTTGTATTTGGGTTTTAAGTTGGGCTACCTATGTATACTTTCTTGTGTACCTCGAAGCGCATTGCACTTTTTTTGATATATACAATATTACTTAACAAAAAAAAAAGAAAAATTTTGGACAAAAAAATAAGTTCCTAAAATGGTATTTATTTTTTTGTAAGGACGAAATAGAGGAATATTTCTCTTGGAAATGATAAGGTGAAAAAGGATAAGAATAAAATAGAATGGAGAAGAAGAAACGGGAAAGGAGAGAGAAGAAAGAGAAGAGCAAGTGAGAAGGAAGAAGAGGAAGAAGAAAAAAAGGAGAATAGACTGGGAAATAAACCCTACCCCTAGTCACACTTGGGCTGACAGCCCACTAAAAATTACATAACCCATAGTCTGGTAAATAAATAACATAACAATAAAAAAATGCAAAACAATAAAATCTTCAGCTCAATCACCCAGCCAGTCATAGGCTGGGCCATCCTCTGATGTTGGTGTCGATACACACGTGTGATTGGTGGATGTTTCTAATGTTCACATCAACTCTCTTGGGCTGAGAAAACTTGACGTTGTTGAGTGTGGCTCTTGGCCGCTCCGGTAGTACACCAATAGATCAGGATCAAGCTGCTGTGACTTGTCCCTATTGATCCATTTGAAGTTTGAATCTGATTAACCCCCCCAACGAACTAGGAAGCGCTAAACTTCTCCATCCTTGGTTAAAAAACCTGCTCATCCAAATAGCATCAATATATTCTTTATGTACTGGTGGAGGGGATAGCTGAATGGTATCAGGTATAGGATTGTTGTTGGGGTCAGATAAAAAGGGTCCTTGAAAGGGTTATCTAGGATAACTAGCTGGCCTATATAAGCAACTAGTTCCTTTACTTTGAAAGGCCTGGCATTACAAGCTTGCAATTTTCAAATGGATCCAGGTGTGGAACTGTTTTGGTTTGATCCGGACCATGACATAAAATCCTATGCTAAATTCAGTGTGATGCCTATGTGAATTAGTTTGAGGTTTATATTCGGCATTACTAGTTTGAATTCATTTACGGATTTCATTATGCAAGTCGTGAACATGTCGTGCAAATGCTTTGGCTGACTTAGAAGCCCTAGCATGACATCAGGAGAAGGTCTAAAGGTTTCCTAGGCTTATGACCATGTACAACTTTGAAGGGACTCATGCTGATGGACCTATGGACGGAACTATTGTATGCAAATTGCGTTGTAGGGAGAGTCAAATCCCAATTCCTGTTGTGGTCGCCCATCAGACATCGTAGAAGGTTTCCTAGACTAGGATTGAGCTTGGCCATTTGATTGAGGATGGTAGGCAGTCGAGAATTAAAGCTTCGTACGAACTTTGTGCCATAGGGTTTTACAAAAATGGTTCATAACCCTAACGTCCCTATTAGACACTATGGTCTTGGGAACACCATATAACTTGACAACCTCATTGAAATAGAGCTTTGGAACCTTAGAGGCGTATGAGGTCTTGGAGCATTGAATGAAGTGGGTCATCTTTGTCCTTAATCTTCCTACGGAGTCGGGAGGGTTTGTGGTGGACAACATTTCTTCCAAGCAGGGTTTAGGATGCGTGCTGATGCAGGAGGGAAAAATTGTGGTGTACACCTCACACCAACTAAAGGACTATAAGAAAAATTACCCTACCCACGGCTTGGAGTTGGCAGCAGTGGTTTATGCCCTGAAGATAGTGAGACACTATTTCTACAGGGAGAAGTGCGAGATCTTCACTGGTCACAAGAGTTTGAAATACTTCACCTAGAAGGAGGTGAATATGAGACATCATAGGTGACTTGAGCTCATAAAGAATTACGATTGCGATATCAATTACCATCATGGTAAGATCAATGTGGTCGTGGACGCACTGAGTTGGAAATCACAAGGCTAGGTGTCAGCAATTGTGCCTATCTTATTGCGAATAGTCCAAGAAATGGAAAGGCTTAGCCTCGAGATAATGCCTAGTGTGGAGCCGGCATTCATTGCAACTCTAGTAGTCCAACGGCTAACTGTGGACAGAATCAAAGGCGCTAGAGAAAGATCCAAAGTTTGTAGAGCTCAAGGAAAGGGCTAGTAAAGGAAAAACACTCCACTACTGGATAACAAAAGACAATCTTTTGATGAATGAAGACTAGATATGTATACCGAACAACGATGAGCTGAAGAGATATATCTTGGAAGAAGCCCACTAGGCCCCCTACACAATTGATGGTGGCGATTAAAAAGGGACAGCAGTGTGGGAATCATCAAACGAAATCCATTGGTATCACACGAAGTCAGAGGAAGAGGCGTTTGGTGCGAAACCTGTACTAGCTGCAGCAACCAGTGGGTAGGTAGGAGCACTTGATACCGGCATGGGTTTGTCAAAATGTTGGGACTTCGGATCGGGTTTCGGTGACAGCGGCAGTTGGGTGATGTGGTGGGTTCCGGCGTGGGTGGGGTTGGCTTGGATGGGAGGAGACTGTAGCAATGGATTTCAGTCAATTTCTTCTTTTTATTTTTTTATTTTTTTTATTTTTTTTATTGGGTGGTGGATTGGATTTGTGTGGTGGTTACGGGTTGGGTTTTTAGACATTGGATAGTGGCAAAAGAGAATATTGATATGGGTTGTTTGGGACCGGCCGAGACACTGGGTTTCGGTGGTGCTAGTGTTTGAAAGCAAGGACACGACAAAACTGTTCTTGTATTAACGGCAGCAGCACAACATATTCAAAGGACCGAAGTTTGCTTTGATACAAAATTTGATGCTGCACAACAATAGAAATTAAGAATAAAATGGAAGGGGGAAGAAACAGGAAAGAGAGAGAAAGAGAAGAGAAAGCACAAAGAAGAGGAAGAAGACAAACGAGAGAAGAAACGTTAAATCATTGTTTATTCATCCAAAAGTTGCTAAACAACAATACAAAAATAGGTTTAAATAGACTATGAAATAAACACCAACTATAATGCCCCAGTAAATAATTAACTAGTAATTATCTCTCGGTATGCCTCCCCGTCAAATTGCTCAAAGGAATAAGACCAAGGATTTTGAGCCCTCATCAGAGAGCGTACATCGGAAGACTTTTCTAATACATTAAGATAACTATTATTATAACCATAAGAACAACAATACCAGAGCAACTACAAAAGCATCATAGCATAAAGATAATCATCGAAAGTATTGGTCTCGGATCGATCATCAAGTCACAACTAAATTATTTGACCAAATCTTAAGTTGGTAATCAGATAAGTATATCTACCCATCCATCAAAGGGTTACCCAAGAACTTATAGTGCTCCCAAACAAAACCCATCAAAATTATGCCAGAATTCTCCACTTAAGAGTGGTCCAACTCCTCAAAGATCAACTTAGCAAGGTGGTCCAAAGCTGGTCTCCTATCAGGGTCCCCAATATTTATCTTCAAAAGATTCAACAGCTATAAAACACAAATGTTTTACAAGTGGAAAAGATAAAGTGTAAGTCCACGACTTAGTAAGGATGCACAAAATTACATGTTATCATGTTTGTGAAATTAGTTTGAATAAAAATGTCATTTTATTTCCCAGGGAATGATATGCAATATTGTCTAATTAGTTTATAAATCATGTGAGTGCAGTATAGATATAAGATACATGATAATACAAAAGTTTTTTTCTTCATACAATGAGCTATCTTTAAATGGAAAATACAAAGTTTTCAAAAGAGAAAATGTAAATAAAAATAATTCCGCAACTTCTGCTAATTAATAATATTCTAATGGCAGATACTAAAACCTAATAACCAACTAAATCACCTAAAAAGGAAAATATTACAAAATCTTAATTAATAATATTCTAATGGTGAAGGAAGGGTTTTAACTAGATGAGTGGCTCTATGGTGCCTGCTGGGAGCTGAAAGGCTATGGAAGACTACTTACAGGTGTTGCTAGACCTGCTTTGATACCATGCATGATTTTTGAATAAAAAGATTTTATTGATATGTTTTTTATGCTTACATCAAAACCATGTCTATTTACATTGGATGCAATGTTATACTTGACAAGGAAAACATTCAAAATCAACCCAGGATATCTCACCAACCCTTTTTAAATCCTAGTAATATTATTATGTTAACCAAATCTCCAGTGATTGAAATATCATGTACTGTCTATGATATGGTGTGTC
Organism: Corylus avellana; assembly: GCF_901000735.1. Taxonomy (NCBI): domain Eukaryota; kingdom Viridiplantae; phylum Streptophyta; class Magnoliopsida; order Fagales; family Betulaceae; genus Corylus; species Corylus avellana. The sequence continues at coordinate 12,507,427 of NC_081551.1, read as the reverse complement.
TCAACTTTATAGTGCTTACTCTACTGCAGAGATGATTCCTATTAAGAATTGACTGCATTAATCAAACAAGTAAACCTTTTTTAGTAGTGACCTGATGACTATGAAAACTTAGGTTTCTCTTTTGGTCCTTGCTTGTGAATATAGAATCCTGCGAAAAGTCTGGTAGACTTTCACCCTGTTTGAAGAGCTTCATTGCTTTGAGAACTCTTTCAGTTAGTAATCATGAATCTAAAATAAGTGACTTCAGAAAGCCGGGTTCATTTAAATTCGATTAGATTTCTTCATCCTACTGCCAGCTGTGGTTTTATTACTTGTCTGTTTGTGGAACTGAAAAACCATGTCTACTTAAAAGTTCTTCACAGCTCTGTACCAAATTCTGAAATTGATGATGTTTGTCTCATGTAATCCTACAGGAACATTCCGAAGATCATAGAGGCTTTGAGTGTTGATGGATCTAGTGGGCAACAGATAGAATCCTCCAAATTTGATCCATCATCAGGTGCCTTATTCACCTAAATACTTCTCTTTTTTGACTAGTATCTGAACAATCTTTTTCTTAATTTTTGGATCTTCTTTTGAATGTTTCCTTGGATAGGCAAAACCTGGGTCTCACCATCAGAGCGATATGCAGTTGTTCCTGGTGAAAATGTAAGATTTTGTTCCAGTAAATTTTAATATCGAAGTTGGTTACTTCCTGCAGTAGTTTTGAGAATATTTTAACAGCAAAACTCTTTTCAAAAGTTTACAAATATTTTTGTTCGCAAGAATGTTTCACCACCTTAATTGATACCTTTCTCCTGAGAAGGTAAGAAATGGGCACCTTCTTTCTCTCTCTCTCTCTCTCTCTCTCTCTCTCTCATTTTTGTCATGGAAAGTCCATATGCATTTGCTTTTGCAGCTCCAAGGGCAAACTTCAGTTCCAGTCCGGGGTAATGGGAGTGATGCAAGTGTCCCTGAAAGTGACGTCAAACGGGTACGAGTTTAATATTCTAGATATCCATGGCACGGTAGATTTGCTGGTCTTGCTGGCTTCTGAACCACCAAGCATCATTTGTTGAAACAAGCAGCGCCATAAGTGAGTGAGATGTTGATGCCCTCATCATCCACAACTGTAAATTCTTATAGTTTCTCGGTGTTATGTTGTTCTATGCATGGAGTCGAATAAAGCTAACACTACTCATTTTGTTACAAGTTTTTGTTTGAATGCTAGTGCTAGTGTTGTTTTGTTTCCATGGCTATGGAAAAAGCATTCAATAATGCTCTGTAACAGCTTCTCTTGGGATTCTTTTCTTCTTGACACCCTTGAAAAATAATTTCTGGTTTAAGGCACCATGAATATGGAAAACTCAATTCCCCCTCTCCCGCTTTGATTAAAAACTCAGAAGGTTATTTCCACCAAATTATCATAATAATGGGGGAAAATAAATAAATAAACTAGAAGCTGCTGGTTAGCCAGAGTTTGCACAGAAATATTAGGAAAAACCTCACAAAACTTCCCTTGAACTTTTTTGTGTTTTGAAATTACTTCACGAAGTTAAAAAAACTTTCAATTTTTTGCAATGTCTCCTTATATTAGGATTTCTCGCTAAATATTTTCAAAATTTTCAAAAAGCTCTTTTTATATAAAATAAAATGAAAAATAGCAAAGATTGAAGTGTAGGTATTTTTGCAAATCCCCTTAAATCTTGACCATCCCCAAATAATTTTTAATTTTATTTTTTATTTTAAAAAAAGTATTTTGAAAATTTTGAAAATACTTAATAGAAAATCTTAACGGAAGGAAACATTGCAAAAAATTGAATGTTCGATTGAGGTTTTTTCCATTTCAAAACTACTAAAAATTTATGGGGGATATTTTGAAGTTATCCTTATTATTAAGACATCAAGGCCGGTAACTAGAATGCTTGTTACGGGTCTATGACCCGGTGGTAAGATGGTTTAGTCAACTGGAATTAGGGTTTTGCTTTAACTCTTTTAGATAAGGGAAGTGACTATTGTCTCTTAGAAGAATAATATATTTATTAGCTTTATTAGGAAAATAAGGAGACTTGTTCATAAAGCAATATCTCTAGTAGAAAATATGAGATTTGTGTCCCATTAGAATTATATTTTCTATTTACATGTATTTCTATTTTTGCCATGTAATAGTCTATATAACCTAAGAGTGATCAATAAAATATATGAGAAGTTTAATATTTAGCCTAGGATTCATCGAATTATCCTACTTAACCTTATCAAATCGTATCACTCTTTTTGATTGTTCATCCCTCATTATGGAGGCTCGTAATAACTTGAATGTTACAAACTTTGGTTAGAACTCACCCTTGAAAATTTCCTTGCAAAGGAAGGGTGCTCAAGAGCTTATATACATATAGTTAAGATTAGACGTAAGCCATGTGGGACACTAGGATCTTAACATACCACAACACTTCCATGGCCGACGTCCACGGCGGCCTACTGTGTTGACACTGACCCGATGGTAGCCCTTTCTCTTTTGGTAGCTCCACTCACTTATCATTATTTTAATCTAGCCCATAGGTCGCCCTTTTCATGACTCGAAGTCCTCGACATGGTAGCTAGCTCTGATATCAAATGTTATAAATCTTGGGTAGAACTCATCCTTGAAAACCGGCTTGCAAGGAAAGGATGTCCAAGAGCTTATATATACATAGTTAAGATTAGACTTAAATCATATGAGATACTAGGATCGTAACAATTCTTGCATGTTAAAAAATGGTGATGGATTTATGTAGCCCATGCTAGATGGTTACACGGGGCTTGACAGAGCAAACTAGATGCAGACAAACGGTGGACTTAGTTTTTTTTTTTTTTGTACAAAATGGAAGTCTGGATGCTGATCTTTAAAGAAGCTAAAATAAAGAGTCAGATGAGCAATTGAAAGCACAAAACTTAAACTTTCTCACTTAGCACCTAAAGAACAATACTCTTTGTTCTTTGAAAAGATTGCCTCCAGTCCCTTAAAAAATCGTGTTATAAAAGCCCTTAAATAGACTTTGGAAAGTAGCCCTCAAATCTGAAAGTTGATTTCTGAAGTATTGCAAATTTTCAGATTCCGTTCGAACTGGTTATGTCCAACTTTTCAGTCTTCTCTTTACAATCCATTTTGACCCGTAAACATTGTAATTGGAAACTTCTCATGTAATGCAAAATTGTATCATTTGGAATTAGCTTTCCAAACCCACTATGTTTGTCTTCATTGGATTTCGAAATCAAAAAGTTATGGTCGTGTTACTCCTACTTGGTCAATGTTGGATAGCATAAACAACCTTCAGTTCAAACTGACTTAAAATGGAACTTAGAAAAGAAGTCTCTGTCAAGATTTAATTCAAATTGACTTAGGACAACATTTAGATTGGAAGTCCCTTGAAGTCTTGAAAGTGCCCCTACACTGATAGTTCAAACTGAGAATACAAATATGAACTTTATGAAGAATCTTAAGAAGACTTGTCTAATTTACACCATACTACACCGAAGTGTTTTGGACACTAAATTAGTCAACCCTAAAAACCTAACAAAATCTCTCTTTGGCAATTCGGTGACAAAACCCAACTACAACAAAATGCTCAAGTTAAAAAAGAAAAAAGAAAAAAGAAAAAAACATGTTAAACCACAAACTAGTCTTAGATGAAATTATCAGTCTAAATTGTTCTCTAACACACAAACAAACCATTAAACGCATATAGAATTGAAGTAATAAAACTCTGATTAACATTGATGAATAATTGAATAAATATCCAATAAACACATTAGCGCATCCATGCTAATCAAAGATCAAAAGCAAAACCCTCTCCAACGAAACGACAAAGGGTTTCAAATTCATCTAATTCTTATTCCCAATGAAAGATTCAGCAAAATATCTTGTAACAAGCAATTCAAATAACTAAACACCTAGCCAAATGAATCACTTATGTACATTGCAAAGATGAACATCAATGGGTGATGCACAAAATCAATGGACCTATCTAAGAACTAAACTGTACAACATCTTGAATTCTCAGTAGGCGTCATTAACAGGAAAGTAAAACACTATCCTCTAATCCCAACCAAGATCATGAGCAATGCACTGAATGTAAAATGAGTGAAATGTAAGTCCATGATATGCAATGCCAAAAATGTCCTAGCATGTACGTTGTTCGAACTAGTAAGTGATTAGTTTGAACTGAGTAGGGATAAAAATAGGGTTATAAAGAACTCTTGACTAGTTTGAACTAGCAGCCCTAGAGAAAAAATTTGCGAAAAATGAGTTTCTCCCCTTCAATGAATGATCAAATGTCAAGATAGCACACAAGAAAAATGCACCAATAGCTCATGTATTAAACAATGAATTTCCAATATATTAAATGCTCGAAGTGTGCAAAGTAGGCATGAGAATCAAAAGATGAATGGATCAAAATTTTCCTTAACAAAACAAAGCGATATGTTCAATTCAAACCATGCTTATGTTTTTTGTGTGGAAGCTAATCAACAAGCAAGTTAAAGAACTTATATTGGTGAGGGGATAGGATATAACGTAAAAGCTTATGAGGAGGGTTGACATGAATGCCAAGTCAAAAGTCAAACCTTATCGCGTTAGGGCCTACTCACCCTCATCCTAAATACTCCCCTGAGACATAACACAAACTTAAAAATAGTTCTTTAGTGACCTTCTGCTTCTACAATGGTTTTATCACTAACTCTTTCTATAGGGACATGTTAGGAAAATATTTGACACAGAACTTTTGTTCATTTCTTTTTTCTTTTTAAGAAAGTGTCTTTAAATATTGGTGCTTAAGTCATATTGATAAGTGCTAAATATTGCAAATTTGAGCCCCTTAATTTACATTTGTTAATCCTTTGGCTGTGTTATAATCTAATGTTTTGTGTTAGTTCTTTGTTTTTAGTGTTTTTTAGGTTTCTGAGGGAAAACCGCAGCTTTAAAGAGAAAAATTGCAAAGTTTTGAAGAAAGTTGGAAAAAGAGCAATCTGGAGGCTTAGGATCTAGCGCACAGCCCTATGTGCTCAAGCCCAGCTGAGTTGCACTCGAGCGCATCCACACCCATGGACAAGCATCAGCGTGTGAGCACTGGGCCACAAGAGATCCATCGCAGGCATGAGTGCGATCGAGCGCACTCGCGAAGTCAGAGTGCGGCCCAGATGCGGAAATAGTCTTTTTCCACCTAGAATTAGGTTTTCATAATCCTAATTGGGCTAGGGGTCTAACCTCCGAATTACCTAGGTTTACTAGGGTTTCTAGGACTTTCCTAAGCCTTATAAAGAAACCTCTAAACCTTCAAGAAAAAGAGACAAGTTTGGAGACAATTTAAATCCACAACTTTTCTCTTTAGTTTAGTTTTTCCTTAGGTTTAGGTTTTATTTTCAATAATCATGTGGATCTAAATTCTCAACTAAGGTTGAGGATGAAGTCTCATCAATGAAGAGCAACATTGTGTTCATGTAAGTCAATGTTATCCAATTTTATTGAGTTTTTATTTCAATTATTTTACTTCTAATCAATTTGTGGAGTGATTCCTGGATATCTTTTGTGATTTAAAGATACATTTGATGATTTGAAATAATTTCACATAATTGATTGCTTGGTTTTTAATTTATAAAAAAATTGGATATCCCTTGTGATTTGTTCTATGGATACAAATGATGTTTTGATTTAAATTGGATATCTTGCTGTGATTTACGGATACACTTGATGATTTGATTTAAATTGAATTTCTTTTGTGATTTGTGAAAAAGAATGGATACATGGGATGATTTTGATTAACTCTTTGAAGCGAAAGTAAAACATATTTAAGATTTTATTGTGACAACTTTGGATAATATTGATGAACATGGAACATGTTGCAATGATTTGGTGAGTGTGGATTCCACAACCTTAGTACCTTCATCTTTTGTTTATTTTTATCTTATTTAGCTTATGCTTTCTTTTAGTTTTAAAAACCAAAATTCAAACCTTTATTAGAACTAGGATAAGATTTAATTAGTTTAGATATATTTTGTTCTTTAAAATCACAATTCCCAATGGGGTCGACCTCGCACTTGCAATCCATTAACGACAAACGATTTGTGCACTTGCGAGTATTTTAATTTGACACAACAAGTTTTTGGCGCCGTTGCCGAGAAATTGTTTGATTTTTTTTTTTTTGGCTTGTTTTGCAGTTCTGCCGCAGATCTCTCCGCACACCAATGTGAGTGCGATCGAGCACACATCTGGTACGCTCGAGCGCACTGGCGGCCTATGCTCAATCCCTGCCTTCCTAAGCTCGAGCGCACCAGCAGCATCAGAACGAATCAGCGCCAGTGCGCTCGATCATATCTACCCTGCGGTCGAGCGCACTCGCGTAGCATACAAAAAAAAAAAGATAAGAATGGTTAATGGTTTATGTGGGATATTGTTGTGCAAATAACTACCTAAATTAATAGGCAAATAATTGTACGTTTTACTCACAAGTGCACAAGATCAATATTGTAGTATATGGTGTAAGTACGAGATCATTCCCACGAGGATTGCTAACTTTTGCTTAAAATAAATTCCGTAAGTAAAACAAAATAAAGATTGATTTTGAGTTAATAATAATAAAAGATAGGGCTTTGATATCTACCACTAATCATATTTAGATAATATAACAATATGCCAATGATCCAATCATATTATGAATACTTAATGTTTGCCAACCTAAGGGTATGTGTGTCTACTTCTTAAGCTATTGATTTTCCTAAGCAACAAATTAGGCATGGGTGTCTACTATAATTTTTTTCTTTCTTAAAGGATTTAGCATGGGTGTCTACTAAGTTGTTCTTTAAAAAAACATAAATTTGTGAAAATCGACAGACACATGAGGCCTTTGGCATGGGTGTCTACTCTTGGTTCCCCATGTTGATTAACCCAAGAACCTGGTGTAGATTTCTTTTGTTACTCTTATTAAATCCAGGATTCGATCATCCAAATTGATTTAATTAACTAGTCCATACCACATGCATATGTTGATAAAACAAACACATATGAGGAATTCATGAAAACAAGAATTTATCAAGTTAAATATCACAACATGATCATCACAAACATAATTAGGCCAATATTGAAATATTGAAATATTAAATAAACATAATTAGGGCTTCAATCTAGCCCTATTAAGTAATTTAGTTACACATGAGTTTGATGTTAAACATCTTCATAAAATAAAATAGAAAGGAAAAGAATAAACCCGAAACTTGAACTTAAAGAGCTCCAATTCTTCTCCTTAGAAATTGTGTGTCTATTCTAAAGGTTTAATGGTCTATTTATAGGCCTTAGGAATACTTTAGAAACCCTAAAATACGTAGGGTTTGACCCCTAGTTCACACAAGGCTTCAAAACCCTAAAAGAAACACTTTCCATAAAAAGGTTGCGGCTGGCTTGCTCCTCACGCATGGGTGCGCTCGATCGCATCCCGTGTGTGATCGATCGTAGGACTGCGATCGATCGTTTGTGTTGGGCACTGGATCACATATGCGATCGAGGCTGCTTCTTGTGCGCACGAGCGCACGCCTTGAGCTTGTCTAGTCCTTGCTTGTAGTGCGCTTGATCGCAGCTCCACTGCGATCAATCGCACTACCAGAGTCTCCAGCTTTTCCCAAAATTGCTCTTTAAGCCCGATACTTCCAAAATTGCTTCCTTTTCTTCCAAAAGCCTACAAGAACATAGAATGCACGTAAAAAAACTAAAATGGCATAAACTAACAAAACTAAGGAATGAACAAATATAAGTTAAGGGCTAAAATATGAATATTTTGGCACTTAACACAACCCCAAACTTATATATTGCTAGTCCCTTAGCAATACGAAACTAAAAACTAAATGGAAAAGCAAAAAACAAAAAGATAAATCCATCTTTCGTGGGATGTACGATTGCATTTAGCATATGCAACAAGCCTTTTAAACCCCTAGAAATTTTCTTGAGGACGAGTGAAGTCTTGTGAGGGTTTTCAGAAATGTTACCCACAAACATTATGCACAAGTTCATATTATCCAAAATTAAGGTATCACTCAAGATTATGATTTTTATTCTTTAGCAAGCTTAAAAAGATAAACTCCATCTTCACAATGAGTTGGAATTTTAAAGTTTAATTACTTACAAAAGACATGGTAAGGCATCACAAGTTTGAAACAGTGTAAAGTGAACTAGCACATAAATATGAACCTTCCAATTATTTCTAATGTGCAATGTCTTAATATCTCACAGTTCACTGAAATCCCTATTAGAATGAATAACTATGACATATATATATATATTTTCTTGGTCAGGCTGTGCAATGTTTGGTTCCTTAAGCTTTCTAATTGACCCATGTAACGAGTGTTAAGTCAATGACTCCCAAACCAGGTGGTTTTAGGGCATTAGGTGTAAAACTGCCCTAATGACTTACCAACTCAATTCAAAAAGGTTACGAGACCAAACTAACCATGACATTAACCAAATCAAAATTCTTCACCTTTTGACGTGAACACTCAATGCTTTGAGACAAGAGGTCCAGTTATTTAGTGAAGAGCTTATCAATGATCATTTTATTTTATTTTATTTTATTTATTTTTATTACATATATACATGCTAAAGTATCCATCTAATACATCATCCAGTTTCACCCGAGACATAGAAACACACATATCAGACTTCATGTCATACTCCGCAAATTATGTGCTAATGTGCTTGTGTAAGATCAAATCAACCATGTGAATTCTCAACTATCCTAAGATAGTAACCAAATTAACAAATTCTATCATCAGATCATGTGTTCAAAATTTTAAGCTCACCAATGAAATCAAATCACAATTTTTTCAGATCAACCAAAATCTTAAGGCAAACATGAACATGTGTATATATATATATATATAAACAACAAAACTAAAAACAAAATGAAACTGGGACAAAGTGTGTGTAAAGTGTTCCCATACCCCCAAACTTAAATTACACATTGTCCCCAATATGTTTCTAACATGGAAAGAATTGACCCGCGATATGGACAAAACTGTCTGGAGTAGCATGGCTCATAGCATACCCCCCAAACTCGAATCGAAGCACACTTGTCCCTGCAAAATAAAATACTAAAACAAATAAAATGAAACAAAACAAAACTAAAGATAAACGTAAAGATTATGTGAAAAATAAAAAATAAAAAAAAATAACAGGATAAACTATGGGGTGCTTCCCATGAGCACTAAGTTTAACATCTTCAGCCAGACTGTTGTTCCCCTCTCATTGCTGTCTCGAAGAAGATGCTCTTGATGGTGGTGGCAATCAGTTTAGAATGGACTGCATCAGTTCTTCTAAGTTAGTTAATCTTTGGTTTGTCGAGACTTTCTCCTCCCGAGCCTCCCGTCTTTGATATGCGAGCTCTCACCGAAGTGCTGCCACTTCTTCACTGATAGAATGATATTGCGCTACGCGCAGAGTAACAGTCACCTCCTCTTTTGCTGCTTCCTGCTTAGCTGCAGGTTCATCTTCTGTCATAGGCTCTGCCTCGAACTCCTTCGCCTCAGTTGTTGGTGCTTGAGGTTGGGCATGTGTGAACAACTTTGATTCCATTGTCGAATGCCAAACCTCGGGGTCTTGGTGACTGGTTCATCTGTTGAGGTGCCCTTTATGCCATTTTTCCGAAGTATGTAAGTGAGTAAATATGGAAAAGGCAACCCTCATGAGTGGGTGTACTCAGCTTCCCCGAAATGCACCGCTTTCTAGAACTTGTGAATTTGGCTTCAAATAATCGCAGGAATGGAACACCAAGCACCTATATGAAAGGCATAGAGTGTTTGTAAGAATAGATCTCGCCTTTGAGTTTTGTGTCCCAGGGGAAAGGCATTGCGATGCAGAATAGAGTCCACAAGCCAGAGTTGTAGAGGCAACTTGGCCCTGCTGCCGGCATTATTTTGTGTGCCTGAAAACTGCCCGTGACACATGTCTTCAATTATTTCCGCAAGATAGAATCTGGGAGGTCTTGCTGCAAGCTGTGCTTCTTCTGGAGGATGCACATCACTGTACTGTAGAGCAGTGGCAATGTCGGCTAAAGTCACCTCAATATCTTTGTCGTGAACGGTTGAGGACAGGATACCCGGCTTGGTGCAATCGAAAGACAGATGCTCAGAGAACTCTGCTACCAATTTTTTGTATGCAATGGAGGTGATGGGTTTGAACATTTTCTTCAGCCCTCAGTGTTTGAATTCTACAACTGCCCAGCGAGTGGCTTCAAGGTTTTGGAAGTCTTCTCAAATTGCAAATGTTGTCTCAAATAGAAGCTCCCGCTCCTCAAAAGTGGGTGGGGAGGAAGTGGCTTGGGTTTTAGAGACATGAGAGGATGAAGCTCGAGCTTTAGGCATTGTGCAGCTTGGGTTAGGAATTTTGTCGAACACTTGGTGTGCAGTGTCACGAGCTAGATTGCAAAACCACAGCAAAAATGGGCCAATCCCCTGCAAAACAGAGAAAACCAACCACAGAAACAATCGTGTGTGGAGAAACACCCACATATTGCTTTTACACAAAAAAAAAATTTGGGGAAAAATGAGAGTGGGTTGAATGGGAGTTGGGGTGGAGATAGGTGATGAGGGAATGGGTTGTGAGTGCTGTGGGGCAGTGAGTGGTGGCCGGAGGGTGAACGGCGACGTGGGGATGCAGTGGTGGCGATAGAAAGGCGGTGGAAGTGAGTTGGTGGTGTGCAGTGTCGGCTAAATGAGGGGAGGGTGCTGGTGGTGGTGCACGGCGTAGGAGGAAAGAGTGATAGGGAAAAAAAATGACCTAAAATAGGTCACGTGACCCTTTACCCGAGTGCGCTTGATCGCGCGCAAGGTGCGCTCGATCGCACTCGCGCAGTGGTTTGCGTGTGTGGTGGTGGTGCGCTTGAACGCACTTAAGGTACGCTCGGTCGCACAAACAGAATGTAAAACACTTTAAAAAAAATAAAAATAAATGCAAAATGGACAGCATCTTACCGAAATAAAGAAAAACAGACACAAAATATAAATAAGAACACTAAAAGTACTACGAAAAATAATGAAAAGATAAAAATTGACATAATGTGAAGGAAACCAAAGGATAGAGATTTGTACCGCACTCAGTGGCCTCAGTACCACTGATCTGAACAGATTCGCTTGAGTTCTTGGACTACTCAAAGCCTTGCAATAGTAGCTTCAGTGCTACTATTTTGGGGAGATGCACTCGAATTCCATTGACTGTGGCTCAAGTGCTTTTAGTGGTGCTGCATATTGGACAGACTGGAGTGCAAGATCTTGTGATGCCAAATCTTGATCTCTTGGTGCAAAGTTCATTTCAATGTATGGCTTCACTCTGTGTCCATTCACCTTGAATGACTAATTTTTCTGTGGGCTGTGAACCTCCAAAGCTCCATGAGGGAACACTTGGGCAACAATACAAGGTCCAGACCATCTTGACTTAAGCTTACCAGGGAAAAGTTTCAATCTTGAATTATAGATCAACAACTTCTGTCCTACATGAAACTCCTTCCTGACCAGTTGCTTGTCATGGTATGCTTTGGTTCTTTCCTTGTAGAGCTTGGCGTTCTCATATGCATCATGCCTCAATTCCTCCAGTTTATTTAGTTGGAGCTTCCTCTTGTCACTAGCTTGTTTCATATCAAAGTTAAACTTCTTGATGGCCCAATATGCTTTGTGTTCCAACTCCACTGGTAGATGACATGCTTTCCCAAAGACCAACCGATATGGAGACATACCAATAGACGTCTTGTATGTAGTCCTATAAGCCCATAGTGTATCATTCAAGCCTAGAGACCAATCCTTCCTACTGGGATTCACTGTCCATTCTAGGATGCTTTTGATCTCTATGTTGCTTATCTCCACTTGACCACTGGTTTGGTGATGATATGGAGTGCCAACCTTATGTGTGATGTCATACTTCTTTATCAAAGAAGCAAGCATAATTGTTGAAGTGGCTACCTCCATCATTAATTATTGCCCTTGGCGTCTCAAACCTAGCAAAGATGTTATCCTACAAAAACTTCACAACCACTTTGTGATCATTAGTCTTTGAGAGGACAGCCTCGACCCATTTAGACACATAATCCACACCCACAAGAATATATAAATAACCATATGAGTTAGGAAATGGACCCATGAAGTCAATACCCCATACATCGAAGAGCTCTATCACTTGAATATTTTGCAATGACATCTGATTTCTGGAAGAGATATTACCTGTCCTCTTGTATCTATCACAAGAGCTGCAAAACAAAAAGGCATCCTTAAGCACATTAGGCCAATAGAAACCAGATTGTAATACCTTAAGAGTTGTTCTCTTGGCCCCAAAGTGTCCTCCACAAGCAAACTGATGGCAATGCTGCAATATGCTCAAGTGCTCCTCTTTTGAGACACACCTTCTAATGATTGATTAGGGCAGAATTTGAACAGATAAGGATCATCATAATGGTAATGTCTAGATATAGACATCAACCTCTTCCTTTCTTGAGTAGACATACTTGGAGGAGAAACTTTGGCAGTTATATAATTAACAATATTTGCATACCATGGAAGTTGGACCTCAACTGCAAACAACTGTCATTTGGAAAATTTTCATTCAATGGAAGCTCATCTCCTTCTTCCTCATGAAGTAGGCTAGATAGGTGATCTGCCACCACATTCTCACTGCCCTTCTTGCCTCTAATATCAAGGTCAAACTCTTGCAGTAATAATACCCATCTGATCAATCTAGGCTTTGCATCTTTCTTAGCAAACAAATATCTCAAAGCAGCATGATTAGTGAATACAATAACCTTAGAACCAATCAGGTATGATCTAAACTTCTCCAAAGCAAATATGATAGCTAATAATTATTTCTCAGTCGTAGAATAATTTAGCTGAGCATCATTCAATGTTCTAGAAGCATAATAAACGGCATGAGATACCTTATTGATTCTTTGACGTAAGACAGCTCCCAAGGCAAAGTCATTGGCATCACACATGAGCTCAAATGGTAGATTCCAATCAGGTGCCATCATTATTGGTGCAGATGTGAGAAGCTTTTTTAGTGTGTTGAAAGCAATCATGCATTCTTCAGTCCATTCAAATTTGGCCTCTTTGCCTAGCAATGCACAGGGCGTCTAGAGATCTTGGAGAAATCCTTGATGAACCATCTATAGAACCCGGCATATCCAAGAAAAATTCTCACCCCCTTCACTGTCACATGAGGGGGGAGTTTGGAGATGATGTCAATCTTTGCCTTATCTACCTCAATGCCCTTGTTGGAAATAGAATGACCCAACACAATGCCTTGTTGAACCATGAAGTAGCATTTTTCCCAATTGAGCACTAAGTTGCATTCTTCGTATCTCTTGAGGACACTCTTCAGATGATTGAGGCATTCATCGAAATTAGACCCAAAAACACTAAAATCATCCATAAATACCTTAATACATTTTTCCACCATATCTAAGAAAATACTCATCATGCATCTTTGGAAGGTGGTTGGTGCATGGCATAATCCAAATGGCATCCTTCTGTAGGGGAATGTGCCAAAAGGACATGTGAAGGTGGTCTTCTCTTGGTCCTTTGGTGTTATTGCAATCTGGTTGTAGCCACTATACCCATCCAAGAAGCAGTAGTAGCTATGGCCAGTTAACCTCTCTAGCATTTGATCAATGAAGGGTAGGGGAAAATGGTCTTTTCTTGTTCAACTTTCTATAGTCAATGCATACCCTCCAATCAGTGGTTACTCTTGTAGGTATCAGCTCATCATCTTCATTCTTCACCACTGTGATCCCACTCTTCTTTGGAACTACTTGGACTGGACTGACCCATTTACTATTTGAGATGGGGTAGATAATGCCCACATCCAACAATTTCAATACCTCTACCTTGACTGCCTCCTTCATGTGTGGGTTGAGTCTTCTCTATGCATCCCTGGTTGGCTTTATTTCGTCTTCAAGGAAGATTTGATGCATGCACTTGGCTGGACTTATCCCCTTGATGTCAGCAGTGGTCCCACCCAAAGCAGTTTTATGCTTTCTAAGAACTCTCAACAGCTTTTCTTCTTCCCCAAAACTCATATTTGCAGCAATTATGACCGGTAGTGTCTTGTTTTCTCCTAAGTAGGCATATGTCAGGTGTTCTGGCAATTGCTTCAATTCCAATCTTGGTGCCTGGACAATAGAAGGGACAAGAATAGTATTAGTAGGCTCAAGAGGCTCAAAGGAAAGGGTGTACTTACTTGGATGCTTTGGAGAGGCCTCAAGAAGGTGCACAGTTTCAATGATGTCATAAGTAACATCTTCAGATTCTGGCTCAATGTCCTACCTTGTGAAACTATGGGTGAGGGTGGCATCCAATGGATCAATGTGATGGACCTGAAATACTTTCTCAACAACACCGTGAATCATATAGACATTAAAGCATTTCAGATCATCTTGAGGTAATTTCAATGCATCAAATATTCTAAATTCTACCTTCTCACCATTTACCTTCATACTTATAGTACCCTTTTCCACACAAATTTTTGTATCAGCAGTTCTCATAAAGGGTCTTCCTAAAATGATGGGTAAGGGCAATGGCATATGAGATTCTTCTATATCCAATACAATAAAATCAGCACGTAAAATAAATTTATCTACCTTTACCAAGATATCCTCAAGTATACCTCTTGGTCTTTTGATGCTTCTGTCTGCCAATTGCAAGGTGATAGAAGTTGGTTGAAGCTCCCCCAAACCTAGTGTCTCATATATAGTGTATGGCAGCAAATTGACCCCTGCTCCTAGATCCTGTAATGCATGCTCAAAAAGATGGTCTCCTATCCTACAAGGGATTGTAAAACTTCATGGATCTTTTAGCTTTGGTGGTAGTTTTCTTAACAACACCGCACTTACCTCCTTTGTTAAAGCAACTGCTTCATGCTCCTGAAACTTCCTTTTATGAGTGCAACAATCCTTTAAAAATTTAGCTTGTGAGGGAATTTGTTTAATTGCATCTAATAAAGGAATGTTAATCTCTACTTTTCTCAAGGTCTCAAAAATGTCAAGAAGTTGTTTTTCTTTCTTTGGCTTTACTAACCTTTGAGGGAAGGGTGGTTCATTCACCTTCTCCATTTTACTTACCTTGGATGTTGAGGCTTCCTCTGGAGATTCTTGAGCTGTCTCGTCTATTCCTATGATCTTGCCATTTCTAAGAGTTGTGACAACTTTCAATTGTTGGTGACCTCCTGGATTAGGTATTGTTTAGGATGGAAATTCACCCTGCTTTCTTTCACTCAGCTCCTTAGCCATTTGCCCCACTTGTACTTCCAGTCTTTGAATAGCTTGCTCGTTCTTTGCATTAACTTGTTGTTGCGCAAGCATAAATTGTTGTACCAGACTTTCCAGGTCATTCTTCTTCGACTCCTGAACTAGTTGGACTGCTTGTTGGGAACTCCTCTGCTGCCTTTTAGGGTTTAGAGCATTTCGATTATTACTCCATGAGAAATTGGGGTGGTTGTGCCACCCTGGATTGTAGGTGTTGGAGTATGGATTATTCATGGGAGGATAATTGTTTTGTCCCACATAGTTTGCTTGCTCTAGATCTGCAAATGGATACAAAGGACAAGTCTCAGTGGTGTGATCAAAATGAGAATATATGGCGCATACCTGGAGTTGTGCGTCTTGTTGACTAGGTGAAATGTTCTGAGCAGTCATGGCTTTGACAATCATATCTAGCTATCTTTCCATAGCAGCCATCTGATTTGGAGATCAACCATTTAGGTTCACCTCATACATGCCTTTACTTTTTACTCCTCGCTTTCCTCTAGAACAGAATTGTTGGGAGTGCTCACTTAGTGTTTCGAAAAGCTCCACGGCTTCCTCACTACTCTTTTCCATAAGTGCACCTCCACAAGCTGAATCAATCATCCTTTTGTTAGTGTCATCTAACCCTTCATAAAAAAATTGTACCTGATCATCTTGAGGGATGTTGTGAAGTGGGCACTTCAGAAGCAGCGCATTGAAGTGGTCCTATGCCTCGAAGAAAAGATCTCCATCTCTATGTTGGAACGTTTGAAGTTCGCTTTTAAGATGCCTTGTCTTTTGAGCTGGGAAAACTTCGTTAGGAAGTTAGTGACTAACTCTTCCCAAGTATGGATGGAATCTGGAAGCAAGGAATTATACCACAATTTAGCATTATCTGTTAAAGAAAAAGGAAAGAGGACTAACTTGAGTCTCTCTGGAGTTAGGCCCTGTATGTGTTGAAGCTTGCATAGATCGAAGAATTCCTTAAGATGCAAGTTAGGATCCTCAGTAGCTGTGCCCTTGAAGTGAGGAAAGAGGACTAACTTGAGTCTCTCTGGAGTTAGGCCCTATATGTGTTGAAGCTTGCATAGATCGAAGAATTCCTTATGATGCAAGTTAGGATCCTCAGTAGCTGTGCCCTTGAAGTGAGTCAATGCATTAAGTATCTGCGGGGATATATAGTAATTGCCTTCCACCTCCGGATGATAGGCTATGCAAGATGGCTGGTTGAGGTTTTTCGGGATAAAAGCCTGTTTCATTGGTCTTCGCACTGGTGGTGGGTTCGCCTACCAATCTTCCATTTTTTCCTCAACTTCTTCCTCTTCTTCTGTGTCGGAGTTGTCTCTAGGCCTTTCTCGAATTGTTCGCTCAATTTTGGGATCTAGTGGAAGGATGATTGAGTCTTGAGATCGACGACCTTGCATAAGTTGATTTGCCTCTGCAGTCATAACAGCTTTAGTGCTGATGTCCGGATGCTCCCTGGAATTGCGCTTGATCACAGATTAGTAAGCTTGATCGTACGCGGTCTCCGTTCGATCGCAGTAACAGATTGCAAGTGCCGCAGACTGAAACAAAGCAGAAAACAGAAAAATAAAAAAAAAAACAAAAAATATTTTTGATTTTTGATAAAAACAGAATTAAAATTAAAAATTACAATAACAAAACTAAAGGAAAATAATTCTAAACAAAATTTGCCGCAATCCCCGGCAACAGTGCCAAAAACTTGTTGTGCAAATATCTACTTAAATTAATAGGCAAATAATTGTACACTTTACTCGGAACTGCACAAGATCAATATTGTAGTATATGGTGCAAGTACGAGATCATTCCCACAAGGATTGCTAAATTTTGCTTAAAATAAATTCTGTAAGTAAAACAAAACACAGATTGATTTTGAGTTGATAATAATAAAAGGTAGGGCTTTGATATCCACCATTAATCATATTTAGATAATATAACAATATGCTAATGATCAAATCATATTATGAATGCTTAATGTTTGCCAACCTAAGGGTATGAGTGTCTACTCCTTAAGCTATTGATTTTCCTAAGCAACGAATTAGGCATGGGTGTCGACTCTAATTCTTTTCTTTCTTAAAGGATTTAGCATGGGTGTCTACTAAGTTGTTCTTTAAGAAAACATAAATTTGTGGAAATCAACAAACACATGAGGCCTAGGGCATGGGTGTCTACTCCCGGATCCCCATGTTGATTAACCCAAGAACGCAGTGTGAATTTCTTTTGTTACTCTTATTAAACCCAATACTCGATCATCCAAATTGATTTAATTAACTAGTCCATACCATATGCATATGTTGATCAGACAAACACATATGAGGAATTCATGAAAACAAGAATTAATCAAGTTAAATATCACAACATGATCATCACAAAGGCGCCAATATTGAAATATTAAATAAACATAATTAGAGCTTCAATCTAGCCCTACTAAGTAATTTAGTTGCACATTAGTTTGATATTAAACATCTTCATAAAATAAAATAGAAATGAAAAGAATAAACCCGAAACTTGAACTTGAAGAGCTCCAATTCTTCTCCTTAGAAATTGTGTGTCTATTCTAAAGGTTTAAGGGTCTATTTATAGGCCTTAGGAACACTCTAGAAACCCTAAAACATGTAGAGTTTGAGCCCTAGTTCGCACAAGGCTTTAAAACCCTAAACGAAACACTTTCCATAAAAAGGCTGCGGCTAGCTTGCTCCTCACGCACGAGTGCGCTCGATCGCATCCCGTGTGTGATCGATCGCAGGACTGCGATTGATCATCTGTGTTGGGCACTCGATCGCGTTGCTTTTTATGTGCACGAGCGCACGCCTTGCATTCGTTTGGTCCTTGCTTGTAGTGCGCTCGATCGCACTACCAGAGCCTCTAGCTTTTCCCAAAATTGCTCTTTATGCCCGATACTTCCAAAATTGCTTCATTTTCTTCCAAAGGCCTACAAGATCATAGAAAGCACATAAAAGAACTTAAATGGCATAAACTAACAAAACTAAGGAATTAGAAAATATAAGTTAAGGGCTAAAATATAAATATTTTGGCACTTAACAGATATTTGCATGCTAGAAGATTACAGGAAATTATGCGCCCCATGTTGATGAATTGCACCATTTAGAATATTCACAGTTCGATAACCAAGTCCTCCATCCTTCATCATATGATTATCCTCCTCAACAATCATCATTGGAAGACAAGTTGCAAGCATTCCTATTAGAGATGAATAATACCACCATGGACATGAAGAATACCAACATGCTCAACTCCCAAGGCATACAAGAACTGAAAAATTCCACGATGGTCATTAGCCAAGACATACAAGAACTTAAAAACTTCACTCATAAAGCTATGTCAAGGCTGGAAGGATAAATCGGCCATCTAGTTGCTTAATTCAATAGAATAGAGGAAGAAGAGTTTCAAATTCAGCTGATGGCTAAATGACACTACATGATTGACGAGGATGATGATAGCAATTCTTATCATGAGCATGTCCAAGCCACCACCACACTTGGGAGTGAAGAAATTGTTGAGGAGATTTTTAGTGTACCAAATCTTGAGGACCCTTTGGGAGAGTGCTTTGCTCAATCTGAATGTGACCTAGACCTTGAAAAGGTCCTTAAGCAAGCAGAGACTTTTAATGAGCCAAGTCTAGAGGATCCTTTTGAAGAATACTTTGTTGAATTTGAATGTGATTTGGACCTTGACATGATGTATGAGCAAGCTAAGGCCTTATTGGATTCCACTCCTAAGGTATCATTCCCTAACCCATCTTTATTAGCAGCTGAACCTTTAATTGTGGATAACTATGAGGAGGAAGAAAAAGAGGAACAAGTTGAGCACCCAGAGAACAGTGAGTCCTGAGAAAATCCATATCTGTCCAATGACAAAGAAGTGAGTGTTGAAGCTCATTCCTTCTTCATAGTCCCTCTTGAGACACATCAAGAACCCAAAGCTTCATCTCCTCAATGTCTCGAAGAGCCATCTTATGCCAAGATCTTCAAGGAATCATGCACACAAGCGCGTAAATCTAGGAATCGTCGTCCTAAGAAAATCCTTCGAATCAAGCAAGTTGGCTACATAAGATGGCGAAACATCCTTCTAGAATGCTATGAAGTTTTGAAGAAGAAAGGGTGGAAGGGATTGGTTGGACATCTGAATGATTGGGGGAAGCACTGTAAAGTTTTCTTTTCCAGTTTATTTTCTGCACTTCACTCCACAAGTTCTTTCTTCAATTAATCATATGATGCCTATTTCTGTGAGACAATATTGCTGTGAGTTTTTGACAGGTGTCTTGGTGTTTAAGTTTGGGGGACGCCCTGTCCTTTTGCAAACTCTGATGTTTCCTTACTTCTAGTAATGTATTTCTATACTACACATTGAGGGCAATGTGTCATTCAAGTTTGGGGGTATGGAAAGACACTCTGTCTGTTTGTTTGTTTTTATCTAGCTTTTTGTTCTAAAAAAAAAAAAAAGTGTTATTTTGTTGTTAAGTATGAGTTAAGTTGTAACTGTGGTTTGCATTTCATTGGTTTGCTTAACATTTTGAACACGTCATCATCATTAGGAATCTGAGTCCTTTGACTTATTTTTGGGCTCGAAAGGCTTCACTTGTTTTGAGTTGAATTATCACAAATAGATTAGCATATATTCTGTGAGGTATGATATTTGAGCTTAATCATGTTTATTTTAAGATTTGTTGGATGACCTATTGATGAATAACCCTAGCTTGCAAGATATATATAAAAAGATCATTTTGAGTTTTTCACTGAGTAACCGGACCTCTTGCCTCATTAAGTAAGTGTTCGTGTCAGAAGGTGTAAAGTTTAAGTTGATTGATGGTATGTCTAGCTTGGCTTCATAGCCTTTTTGACTTGAGTTAATAAGCCCTTAGGGATGTTTTTACATCTAGTGCCTTAAAACCATGTGGTTTGGGGGTCATTGGCCTAACACTCGCTACATGAGTCAATTAGAAAGCTTAAGGGAGCTAAGCATTGAACAACCTACACAAAAAAATAAAATAGAAAGTAAATATATTTGCATATCTTGCCTTGGTTGTTTTAGTTGATAGGGATTTCAACGAATTTTGAGGTTCTTATCTTGAGATTAAATTGAAGCCTTATGATTGTATGTTAATTTCACTTTGCATTGATCAAAACATATGATGTCTTAATTGTCCATTTATGAGTGATTTGATTTTGAATGCCCTAATGATTGTGATGATGGTGTTTGTCTTTTTAAGCTTGCTCATGAATAAGAACCATGGTTTGTGTGAAATTTCATTCTTTTCAACAACATAGTGCTACAATGTTTGTGGCTATCACTTCTGTTAAACCCTCACGAGACTTCACTCGTCCACTGGGATGCTTAGGGGTTTAAAAGGACTGTTGCATATGCTAAATGCAATCGTCTCTCCCACGAAAGAGGATTTATGTTTCTTGCATTCATTTTATTTTTAGTTTTGTTTTGCTAAGGGACTAGCAAAATGTAAGTTTTGAAGGTGTTTGATGAGTGCTAAATATTGCATATTTGAGCCCCTTAATTTACATTTGTTAATCCTTTGGTTGTGTTATAATCTAATGTTTTGTGCTAGTTCTTTGTTTTTAGTGTATTGTAGGTTGTTGAGGGAAAACTGCAGCTTTAAAGAGAAAAATTGCAAAGTTTTGAAGAAAGTTGGAAAAAGAGCAATCTGGAGGCTTAGGATCGAGTGCACAGCCTTGTGCTTGAGCGCATATGCGCTTGAGCCTAGCAGGGTTGCGCTCAAGCGCAACCCCACCCACGGACAAGCATCAGTGCGCGGGCATTGCGCCACAAGAGATTGATTGTAGGCACGAGTGCGATCGAGTGCACTGGCCATGTGCTAGAGCGCACTCGCGTAGTCAGAGTACGACCCAGATGCAGAAAGCTTTTTTCACCTAGAATTAGGTTTTCATAATCCTAATTGGACTAGGGGACTAACCTCTGAATTACCTAGGTTTACTATGGCTTCTAGGACTTTCCTAAGCCCTATAAATAGACCTTTAAACCTTCAAGAAAAAGAGACAAGTTTGGAGACAATTTAGATCCACAGCTTTTCTCTTTAGTTTAGTTTTTCTTTAGGTTTAAGTTTTATTTTCAATAATCATGTGGGGCTAAATTCTCAATTAAGGTTGAGGATGAAGCCTCATCAATGAAGAGCAACATTGTGTTCATGTAAGTCAATGTTATCCAATTTTATTGAGTTTTTATTTCAATTGTTTTACTTCTAATCAATTTGTGGAGTGATTCTTGGATATCTTTTGTGATTCAAGGATACATTTGATGATTTGAGATAATTTCAACTAATTGATTGCTTGTTTTTTAATTCATAAAAAATTGGATATCCCTTGTGATTTGTTCTACGAATACAATTGATGTTTTGATTTAAATTGGATATCTTGCTGTGATTTATGAATACACTTGATGATTTGATTTAAATTGGATTTCTTTTGTGATTTGTGTAGAAGAATTGATACATGGGATGATTTTGATTAACTCTTTGAGTGAAAGTAAAACATACTTACGATTTTATTATGAGAACTTTGGATAATATTGATGAACATGGAATATGTTGCTGTGATTTGGTGAGCGTGAATTCCACAACCTTTGTACATTTATCTTTTGTTTATTTTTATCTTATTTAGTTTATGCTTTCTTTCAGTTATAAAAAGCAAAATTCAAACCTTTATTGGAACTAGGTTAAGATTTAATTAGTTTAGATATATTTTGTTCTTCAAAATCATAATTCGTTGTGGGGTCGACCTTGCACTTGCAATCCATTAACAGCAAACAATTCGTGCACTTGCGAGTATTTTAATTTGACACAACACATACGTAAAGAATGCAGGAGTTTTTAGGTCTTTGGTTCAACTAGCGAGTTGGTCAATTTGATCGAAAAGCTAGTCGATCTCCCTCACATGGTTGCCCAACTAACACTCACTCTTGCAAACAAAATCAACCCATATAGAAGTTTTAAAGTTCACAAAGGATCAAGCATAGGTGAAATGTACCACAAAAACTCATGCTTAAGCAAAGACATATAGTCCGTGGAAAAAATAGTCAACTCATGCATAATAAGCACACCCTAAGTGCAAAACAATTTGCGTTAATATAAAAATTACATGAGAGATTGATGATCTTTCTATTGGGAATTGTGTCCAAAACTCCAATTGATTGGATAATGTCTTGATTAGAACAAAAGACATATATACATTTAGTCTTGCATGGCTTATATGTTATTGTGTATTGTCCGATTATATGCATGTGAAATCTCTAAGTTGCATTGTATTTGAGTTACGGTGTGAGTATCATAGAAGATCATACTCAAAGGTCCTTGCAACTTATAAAACCTATTGTTCGTAGTCGTAAATGGAACTGGGAACTCCATCTAGACTATAACATGTTAAACCTCAAATGACTTGTCTTGGTCATAAGAAGCAGGGAGGCTTCAGGTTAATATGTTGGGGTATTGGCAAGGTTATGTCATACACCGAACATGACGATGTGAGTCATTTGTTTATACTGTCATAAAAATGATGTACGTGCAACGACTTAACATTTACTCTAAATCCTGAGAAGTTCTTGAAATAAGATGTGTAGTGTTGATTACTTTGATGTATCATAGAGTGAGACCTATCACCGGTCAATAGTACCTCGGTACGTTGGATAATTACATGTAGCATTGTGGGAACACAATTTCAAGAAGGAATCCAAATCCTTTGTCAGGGAACAAAAGGATAGGGAATATTCCCCATGTTTTAGATTTAATGGGAAAGATTATCTTAAAGCTCAGGCCCGAGTGTTTTCAGTAGGTACACTGAAAACTTATACATGTACAAGGTGAGATGTATTCTCATAAGATACATAAGAATAATCATGAATTTAAATCAGTGACTCAAGGAAAAGAGGTAGTGAACAAAGTGACAGTTCAAAGTCTTTGATTCGACTACAGAATGATTCCATGGAGGGGTAACATGGGGATTAATTGATTAAATAAAAAATAATCATTAGAGTGCAGTCACAATTATTTAGTGGAATTAATTGTGATTAAACAGTGTGGTGTGACATGGTCTAAGATGACATGGTCACAGGCCTATTAAGCTAATGATATTTTTCTTTAGGTCCCTTTTTGAGCTGATATAAATTGACTGGTAGATTATATTGTTCCTCAGTTATTTATTTATTTATTTGGGTGTTTTATTTTAATAAAACATGGGCCGAAAGATTTATTTAATCTTATTGGTAGATTTGGAGAAATTGGATTTGGGAATTAACTAGAGCACTTGGCTCATAATTTAATTCCTACAAGCTAAGGAACTAAAATAAGCCTTAGGCTTATGATTTTAATTCTTTAGGCTTGTAAAATAACTTTAGGCTTTCTAGAATTATTTCAAAGGGCTAAAGTTAAGAGAAATGAGCATTGGGCTTGAGGATAAAACCCAAGCCCAAGTGCTAAACTAAGTGGGAATGGCCTAGAGCCACATGGAGATAGAATATTCTTCCCGTGGCCGGCCACTAGGAGAGTGGCAAGGAGTGTAATTACTCCTTGGTCGACTTCCCCTAGGACTTGGATTTCTAATCCCAGTCCCACATGGTTTAAAAATACTTTTCTCCCGGGATCCCAATATTATAAATAGAGGGTTCAGTTGAGAAGCAAAGTGTGTCAACAATTCATAAACTTGTGATTTTTGTGAAAACCAAAAAAAAAAAAAAAAAAAAAAAAAACACATCACTTTCCCACAAGACTGAATACACAGCCAATAGGGACAATTTGTTCTCTCAAATTTTTGCTTCTAGTTTTCTCTTGTTCTTGAGAAAACTTTGTGAGCCCACACTGACAATCATATTCAGTCATGAAAGAGGAGATTTAATGGAGCAATCTTTTCCCCAATTGTTCGAAGATCTTGATAAACTCCCAAGTCTTAAAGAAGTTCTTTATGAATACAATGAAGAACATAAAGATGTTTTTCAAGTTCATGAAGAACACGAAGAACGCGATGAAGGTGAGATGAGTATGGACTCATACTTGAAGTATTCCAACATTTGTGAACTTCAACTACTTAGTCCATTACCATTGGAAGAATGGATGTAAACTCTAGGAGGGACCGAATACATGTAAGTAATCTAACTTATATGTTTGCCTGAGATCTAAACATGTTTGTCTTGATGGTAAAAGCTCTTGGTGATCGTTTTTTATTCCGCTGCGTAAAAAGATTTTTTTTTTTTTTTGAAATTTACGTAAACAATCCCAACACTTTCAAAGTGCATATGACAAAGATAAGAAGAAAGCAACCTAAGAAAAATATTTTTGGTTTTTGTTTTTAATTTAAAAAAAAAAATGGAAATCAAACACATATAAATAATGCAATGCATAGGCAAAATAGAAACTAAGTAAATAATAAGAAACCAATGAAACTAAAATATGCAATGCAAAGTTCTACATGCTCTAGGATATTCAAGACAACCAATCCTAAGCATACTATAAGACCACCTAACTCTAGGTGAATCCACAACGACTCCTCCTTAATGGGTGAATGGTATCATTCTTCCTAACCCAAACCTTCTAATCACTAGATGCATATTTATGACACTTGTCCAACTCATCTAACCTAGAGAACACCACTCTCATCATATTGAATAACCCCTTAGGAACTACCACTTCTATGCTCATGAGGTTTCAATTTGAAATAATTTGGTTGAATACGACCAACTTTGCCACAATAATGACAAGTAGGGACAAACCTTTGAGAAAGTTGTCTTATAGGAGAGTGAACAACCGTAGACTTATATCTAGGCACATAATAGTCAACAAAGACTTTCTTACCCTTATAACTAGAAGCAGGAACAAATGTCACCTTTGTTAGGTTTTAAAAATCGAACTAAACTTTGCTTGTATATCTTGTCATCTTTCTTAAGTTTCAAGATGAAAAATGTAATACAAAGTTTCTCTTAGTCGTCTCCCATTAGAAGCCCATCACAACGAGAACGTGGTGTGAAGGTTTAATGAAGTCTCGGGTAGATTCCATTGTGTTAGGGTTTGGTTTGGCCGTATTCAATGCAAATGTTTCTAGTTGCTCTTGAGTTGTATTTGTATTAAAATCCTGGTGTGAGGTTGCAAGCATATTTGTGCCAAATGAGTTTCCCGTTGGATGGGCGTCAGAACGGGCAAGTAACGGGACTCAAAGAATAATTCTCAGACCTACTCGTTAGATGTATGTCAAAACAGTCAAGTAACAGGATGTCAAGATTGCCCTCGGCCTTCCCCGTTGGATGGCATGTCAGAATGTGAACATGACTGGAATGCAAACGTTTTACTCCTCACATCATGATGCGATTCAATTTCCGTTAAGATGTGAAATTCTCCGACTTTCAATTCTAAGATCTCTTATTCTTTCTGTCTTAACGAGACCTGAATCCCGTTAAGACGCGATGACTGAAAAATCTTCATGTATAAATTTTGTTTCCCGTCACTGTTCATTCTAGACTTTTGGGAATTTTTCTTGAGAGTCTCAAATATTCTCTTAGCAAATAATTCTTAGTTGTTGGTTCTAAGAGAGGATGTTGAGAAAGCTTTGTGCTATCCCTCTCTTGATGTGTTGATTGTTCTACCATCTACAACATTTCCCTCTTTAGTCAAAAAGAAGTGTACAGAAGGGCCGGTAAGGAGATTCACTTCATGAAGATGTTTAACTAGGAGGCAAGTAGAGAGCTTGTTGTCTTACAGAGTCTAGAAACTTGCAATAGTTTGTGAGTATTTTCCACTCTTTGTAATCTGGTTCTTCTTAAAGTGATTTTCTCGGTTTGGCTGCCCCAAAGTGGTTTTTTTTTTTTTTTTTTTTTTTTTTTTGATTCATTCAAAATGTTTTCCACTTCGTAACCAAGTTCTTGTGTTATGGTTGTGATAAGTTACTTTTTGATGTGCAAGTTTTAATCTGTATTGCTTTATTTATTGTGCTAGTTGTAATTAAGGGTAGAACACGATCCTTATGTTTTACCAATTAGTATCAGAGCGAGTTTGCTCGTTGTTTGACTCATGTCTTGAGTATGTTCTATGACCTCCATCTCTATGGAACTAAATACCTCCGTTTCAAGTGCTCCTCCCATTTTTAATGGAAGTGATTAAACAAATTGGAAGGCTCGAATGAGAGACCATTTGAGAGATTTGAATGATAATATTTGGTTTACTATCAAAAGAGGGTTTGTTAAACCCAATGGTGATTTTTGTTATGTTTATTTTGGCCTTATTTAATGATTAAAACATTTTTTTGTATCTTCCCATTGTTCTTGGAAAAGAATTGGATGTGTCTACGGAAGTGTTCTACAATGTTCCAGAACCCAAACATCACTCGGACATCCATTGGGCATCACTTGGAAGTGATTGCATCACTTGGGAATGTTTTTCACGTCACTTTGGCATCATGACGGGACATGTGACGAGAAAACAATAAGTTACTGCCCAATTTCCGTCCTAACGAAGTTGAATTCCCGTTAGGATGCAGCTGGTTTCTATAGAAAGTTCGAAGCCATTTTTAACCAGGCAAACATCTGTTTTTGAAGAATCCCATTAGAGACAAAGTTGTAGATTAGGGAAAGAGCTTTCTAGAGCCATTGCGTTTGTGTCATTTGGAGCTAGGGTGTAAAAGTTAGGGCCAAAATACCACGACTGATTTTTGTTGATTTCTCATGAGTAGTTTCGTCACGACGGGACATGTAACGCGGAGTTACTATTTTCTCGTCAAGAGTTGCGTCAGGACGGGACATGGAGTGGGGAGCTACTGTTTCCTCGCCAGGATGGGACATGTGATGAAGAGGTGACATTTGTTCTTCCCGTCATAACGAGACTACTTTCTCGTTAGGACGTGGATTTCTCAGATCTGATATTTTGTTCATCCCGTCTTAATGAGAAATGACTCCCGTTAGGACATGAAGACTAAAATGTTATGCTATAAAAGGATTTTGCTATCACTATTCATTGCAGACATTTTGGGAGGATTTTTCTCTGTGTAGTCTCAAAGTTTCTCTTCGGGAGTTGTGTCTAGGGAGTGTTTTGTTCATGATAAAGCTTCAGTTTGTCCTTTGCTCTTGATTTGGCATGTTGGCCTTGTTCGTTCATCTATTCAAAGATCGTGGGTTTTGTGAGCTTGAAGAAAGAAGTCTACCGAAAGGTCGGTGAGGAAATGCACTCGGTGAAGATGGTCATGATGGAGACAAGCTGGTATGCTTGTTGTTCTTACTAGGTCTAAATGTCCTCAAGGTTGTGAGTATCGTCTAGTTTGTAACTCTAAATCTTCATTTAGTGAATTTCCGGGTTTGGCTTTCCATGGAGTGGTTTTTACCTTTGATGTGTTCAAAGAGATTTCCACCTTGTCAACAAATCTTTATGTTGTGAATGTGTGGATGTTTCTATGGTTGTGTTGTTTTAATATTGAGCATTGTTATTTATTTTCTATATATAAATCGCTTATGGGTTTGATTTGGGGGTCGTACACGATCCTCGTTGTTCGTTCAATTGGTATTAGAGCGGGTTCACTTGTGTTTGGACTAATGTCCTGAGTGTGTTTCTTAACCCTCTTTTGTTATGGGTTCTTCTCGAGCTCATGTGCATTCTTTGTGTAAGAGAAACAATAAGATCAAGAAAGATGATGATTATTTGAGGAGGGATAAAGAGTCTAGTATGGATAACACACTTGACCATAGTGAGTCATCTCATGATGATTCCAAAGAGGAGAGGAACTGTCTAGCACACTACATTAAACTTTTTAATTTTTGCACAAAATTACAAAAGATTAATGTTTTGTCTAATAAAATGATTAAGGAGGCAAGGGATGAAAATGAATCTTTGTTTGTTAAATTTTCTGATTCACATGCTTTGGTTGATGCTTTAAAGTCTGATAATTCAATGCTTCTAAATAAGGTTAAATTTCTTGAGAATGAATTGATGGACTCTAAAGAATCCTTACGTGTTGAATTCTTTGATTCACATTTCTTGCATGGGTTCTTAACTTCTGAGAACTCTAGGTTGAATGAGAATGTTAACTCCCTTGAAAATAAGTGATGTGTGCCAAATATTGCACATTTGAACCCCTTAATTTACATTTGTAAATCCTTTGGCTATGTGATAATCTGATGTTTTGTGTTAGTTTTTTATTTTTAGTATTTTGTAGGTTGCTAAGGGAAAACTGTGCCTTTAAAGGAAAAAATGCAACTCATTCCATTAATTCTGGGGCTTGAGACACTTCAGGGAGCATTGGCAGCAAATTTGGATCGAGCGATGATTCATACCTGACGAGTCCCACTAAAAGGACCATATCTAGAGTTGTAGAGCTCGGATTGAAGCGACCTAGGTGTCATTGGAAAGCTAACTCAAAGATCTACAAAGTCATATTTCACAAGAGTTGGCTAATTTCGAAGGTAGTGCGCTCCAGCGCACTCGTACCCATCGAAAGTGGAAAGTGCATGCTCGAGTGCGATTGAGAGCACCTAGAGTGCGATTGAGAGCACCTAGAGTGCGATCGAGTGCACTCGGCCGACTTGGCAATGCTGAAACCCTAAAATTAGTTTATAAATATCATTATTTTCGACTGTAAATGGACGAAGATGTGCCAAGGGTGCCGTACTTTGTCAATTTTCAAGTTTTCTAGGTTTTTGGAGCTTTGAACTCCAATTGTTTTGTAAGTTTGTCAATTTCAATGAAGTATTTCAGTTTCTTTATGATTTATTTTGTCATGAGAGGCTAAATCTTCAACTAAGGTTGAAGATGAAGCCTCACCATTGATTTGTTTGCTTATTTTTATGAGTTGTTCATACCCTTCCGTCATTTAATGTAATGTATGTTCGTTTCAATTCAATTGTATGACAAAATTGTGATTGATAGTTGTTTATAATTCGTGAAAACGTTGGATATTCATTGTGTTTCATCCAACAGATACATCAAATGATTTGATTGAGACTTATATCCATTGTGATTCGTATATCAAACGGATATAGTGGATGATTTGATCTCAATTGGATATTCGTTGTGATTCGTAATAGAGATGAATTCATTCAATGATTCAATAGGATTTTATAAAAGCAATAGAACATGCATTGGGTCTAATCACTTGTCGGATATGTATGACCTAAATATGAGAATGTGTGCTTTGATTTGGTGATGTGAATTCTGAAACCTTAGTCGTTTATCATTTGATTATTGTCATTTTGTTTAATTTATGTTTGTTTATTTCTTTATTCAAAAATCCCAAAATTCGGAACTAGGTTAAAATAAGATTAGTTTAGATAAGAATTCGTTTTTACGACACAATTTCCTATGGATCGACCTGGCACTTGCACATGCTATACTGCATACGACTCGTGCGCTTGCGAGTAATTATAATTTGCATATCAATAAGCTTGTTGAAATATAACACATTGAGTTGGTAGGGGAGACTAATCTCCAAGAAGCCTATAATCAACTTCTCATGAAGTTGAACAAGGTTGAGATTGAAAAGGAATCTTTGTTGGTTAAATTGTATGATATGGATGTTGTTAATGATTGCTTGAAACATGAGAACTCAATTCTTGTAGATAAAGTTAAATCTCTTGAAGATGTTTGCATATATGAATTGTCTAGCTCTTCTAATGATAATCTTGATTGTATCTTGAGTTCCAAGAAAACCATTGAAAACAAGTTTGAACTTGATTCTGTTAAAATTGCTTCCGCTTTGAAAACCACACTTGTCAACAAAGGAAAAATGATTTTTTCTCCTCCTCCATGTGTTGATGACATTTGCCCTCCTGTTGGGAATAAGGGTAAGAGGGTTGGTATTGACCCTTGTGTGACTAAATCTAAGTCTAGGTATGTTCCTCCTCATAGGAGACAAGCTTATCAAAAGTTTTTTCCTACTTGCCATCAATGTGGCAAAGTTGGTCATATTCAACCAAATTGTTTCTTGTTAAGGTCCCCTACAGTTTTTAATGGTCCTAGTCCTTGTTCTAGGAAGTTGAATAAGGGGAAGAGAGTCTTTTAAAGTTGGTTGGACCTAAGGTTGTAGGCCAAGGGAAAAAGGTTTAGATTCCCTTGAAGTCTAAGGTTGAGGGTGTTGACCCTCCTAGGAGACAACCTTCACCAAGGTTTGTCCCTACGTGCCACCAATGTGGCAAAGTGGGTCACATTAGAGCTCATTGTCATTTGCTTAGGGCTAAGAGACTTAAGAAATAGACCATTCCACTCAGGACGGATTTGGAGAGTCTTCTCTCCGTATTGAGAGATGTTTCCCTTAGGTTGGATAAGTTGGAAGGTGGTTGGACTATTCCTAGGAGGAAAAGGTATAAGTCCAAGGAAGTGGAAATCCCTCACCCACTGAGAGGGAGTGATAGAATCCCTACCTATGGTAGGTGGTTTGGGCATGCCTAGGGTTGAGCTTTTTGCATTTGTTCATGCATCCAAGGACATGCATTTTTATTTTCTTTGCATGCATATCATTGTAGTTTGAGTTAAGTCTTTTGTTTACTTTTGTTTGCTTTTTTTTTTTTTTTTTTTTTGTGTGTGGTTGTGTTTATTTTTGTGAAAGAAAATGAGAGAAGGCCTTGTTTCTTTAAATGAACTTTTAAAGCTTCCAAATTTCCTCTTGTCATTCATTGATTGGTTCAATTATCATGTCATAGTGTGTACCTTTTCATTTGAAAATTCATATATATGATGGTTGTGTTTAAATGTGTGTGTGCAATTGTTTATAATGGCTTGTCTAAGCATTGTCATCTTCTTTGTACACTTTCTCACAGGCTTGTGGTAACTACATGTGCTAGTTTTGGTAAACACTCTTGCGTAAAAATTTGATTCACCCTAGCTGAAATTCACCCCGCAAATCGAACCTGAGGCTTAAATTTTCATGGCATCATCTCTTTCAATGACAAGCAAAATATGATCAAAGATCAAATGTTTATAAAAATTTTGACTAAACATATAGTTAGAAATTTGCTTTTGAAGTCCTTATAGAAAGAGCCAGTGCCAAATCATTGCGGAAAAAGGTGAAACACCTACGAGATTTAAATTGTAAAACTTTCCTTGGACAATTGAAGAAGAATGTGTATGTGACTTTTTATTGAAACCCAGCGAAAAGGGTTTGACCTTTGTGCTAAAGGATTATCTTATTTTTTAATGAGATGCGTTTATCGCTGATGAGTGCCAAGTATTGCATATTTAAACCCCTTAATTTACATTTGCTAAGCCTTTAACTTTATTATTTTCTGATGTTTGTGTTAGTTTTGGTGTTTTAGCGTTTTGTAGGTTGATAAGGGAAAATTGCGGTATTATTGTGAAAGATCAAAGAAATTGGAAAAAGTTCATTTTTGGGAAGTGGGATCGAGCGCAAGTCTGTACGCTTGAGAGTATCTGCGCTCGAGCCCAACAGGGAAGCGCTCAAGCACATCCTCACCTAAGCCTAGGCGCTGCGCCGCAGAAGACCTGAAGCATGCCCGTGTAAGCTCGAGCGGACCTAGTGTGCGATTAAGCGCACTTAGGCTGACCTGGAAGTGCCAAAGCGCTAATTGTTTAGTATTTACATCATATTTTTCATTGTAAACTCACCAAGGGGGCGCTGTTCAGTGTATTTTTTTTTTTTAACTTTTTGACACTTTGTAGCTCTGAGCTCGTTTCTCTCTTGTAAGTTGGTTAGTTTGAATGATTTCAATTCAGTTATTAGATTAAACCCTTTTAATTGATTGTTTGATTAAATGTTGGATATTCGATGTGTTTCATTCGACGGATACATCGAATCATTCAATTGAAATTGGATATCCATTGTGATTCGTAAATCAAACGGATACATTGGATGATTTGATTTCAATTGGGTATTCGTTATGATTTGTATTAAGGATGGCTTCATGAAATGCTTCAATAGATTAATTTTATACAAAAAAATAGAACTTGCGTAGGGTTTAATTGCTTGTCGGTTGTATGAACAAAACGTAAGAATGTATGCTTTAATTTGGTGAGGTGGATTCTGAAACCTTAGTGTTTTTTATCATTCTATTTAATCAATTTCATTTAGTTTATCTTTTTGCAAGAAAAAATCACACAAAATTTGGAACTAGGTTAAAATAGGATTAATTTAGCTAGAAATTTATTTTCACAACACAATTCCCTGTGGATTCGACCTCGCATTTGCAAAATCTATATTGCAAACGACTCATGCACTTGCGAGTAACATTAAAACTCACAACAACCGCCTTACTTATGTAAGTTTGTGTCCTCGCTTGTGGAATTTGCCACAAACAACACTTACATGCCTTAGCCTTTCCATTTCTACAATTGTATTGAATCTATTGACAAAGCACTGTTGGGATCGTTTGCGTAAATTTTAAAACTTTTTCTTTTTACGTAGCGGATTAAAAATACAGTCCCCAAGAACTTTTTCCAACAAGATAAACATGCTTAGATCTAATAACATATAAGTAATATTACTTACATGTAGCTTCGGCCTCTCTCTTGGTAGAGGTAGCCCAGTAAACCAGACAAGCTGGAGGTTAATATTACTCACATACTAGATTGGGAAGCTCAGGAACGGGATTTTGGTATTTTATACTTTACTAGAATGAAGATCGTGCAGACTCTAGACCTATGGTATGATTAGTCCGATAGTGCCATAGCACAGAGACTCTTGCTAGAAAATAGAAGTCGGTCTATCCAGGCTAAGGTCACTATGATCGGTCTTTCCGGATCGGAGTTAGTGGGCTTGCCTCTTTCTTTCTTATTGGTCATAAGAAGCAAACAAAAATAGCACTAGCTATTGAAGTAAGGAAACTCCAAAAAGTGCCAAAAAGGAAGACTTTTTTGACAGTAACCCTCGATATTTCCCAAAAATTAGATGGTTCCGAAAATAGAGTGTAAATATCTCTATCCCACGGAGGGGAAATGCCCATGATTCAGTGACACCAAAACCCTCGATTTGCTGCACAGAGGCTGTTTGAGAGCCCCACTTTTGCCATTGGGGTGTAGGAGCGTACAACCATTCTTCCCATGATGTAGGGCTGAGCAATTGTTTTTCCAACGAACTTGCAAACTTATGGTATGAGTCAATACTCATTCCATGTTTTTTGCATTCTTAATGTTCTTCGCGTTCTTCGCATTCTTGATGAATTTGTGGTTGATCTTCAAAATGATCTTGATGAACAATTTCATCTTCTTGGATTTCTCCAAGAACTTCAAGATTCTCTGAGAATTGAGGATTCAATTCTTCCATCAAATCTTCTCTTCGACGACTGAATATGACCGTGAGTGTGGGCTCATACTGATTTCTCAAGAGGGTAGAGAAAACTAGAAGCAAAGGCCTAGAGAGTAATTATCTCCCTTAGCCGTGTATTACTTTCAGAAGAGAGAAAACAATTTTTCAATTCTTCTGTAAGTCTGATGTGTTTCCACACTCAATTCATAGTGTCCTTTTGCTTCTCCTTGGCACCTCTATTTATACTACTGGGATCTCAGGAGAAAACTAATTCTTAACCATGTGGGACTAGCACATGGTTTAGCACTTGGGCTTGGGATTGGGATTTATCCTCAAGCCCAATGCTCCCTAGACTAAACTTTAGCCCTTTGGATTTAATTCCCTTGGGCCCAAAGTTTACTTACTAGCTACAAGAATTAAAACCAAAAAGCCCAAAGCTTATTTTCATTCTTTAGCCTATAGGAATTGAATCATAATCCCAATTGCTCTATTTAATTCCCTAAGTCTAATTTCTCCAACTTGGCCCTTTAGATTAATAAATCTCTTTGGCCTATGTTTTATAAACTAAAACATCCAAAGTAACAATATAACTGAGGCCCAAAATTTATACTAGTTAATTTACATTTGCTCAAAGAGGGACCCAAAGGAAAAAAAATATAATTAGCTTAATAGGTCTGCGACTATGTCTACATTGATCATATTACACGATTCTATTTAATCACAATTAATATCACTACATAACTGTGACTGTAATCTAATGAATATTTTTGATTTAATCAATTAATCCTCGTGACATGCTTATTATGTATGTTACCCCTCCATGGAATCATTCTGTAGTTGAACCAAAGTCTATATACAACCACTCTGTTCACTACATCTTTCCTTAAGTCACCGATTTAACTTCATAATTATCCTTATGTACCTTGTGAGAAATATTCTCACCTTGTACATGTATAAGTTTCAGTTATACTTACTAAAACACTCAGGCCCGAGCTTTGGGATAATCTTTCCCATTAATCTCAAACAAGGGGAATGTTCCTTATCGCTTTGTCTTAGACAAAGGATTTGGATTCCTTCTTGAAATCAGTATTCCCACAATGCTATATGCGATCACCCAACATACTAAGGTTAGATCGATCGCTAATAGGTCTCACTCTTTTAATACATCAAAGTAATCTACACTTCACATTTGAGTTCAAAAAACTTCTCAAGATTTAGAGTAAATACTATAGCCGTTGTGCACGTACATCACTGTTAAGACAATATTAGTACAAAGTGATGACTCACGTGGTCCTATTTGGTGTATGGTCCAAATATGCCAATACCCCAACATATCAACCCAAAGCCTACCTGCTTCTCCTAACCAAGACAAGTCGTTGAGGTTTGATTTGTTATAGTCTAGATGGGGTTCCAAATTCCATTTACGACTATGAACAATTAGTTTATATGTTGCAAGGACCTTTGAGTATGATCTTCTATGATACACACACCATTACTCAAATACAATGCATGTTAGGGATCTTAGATACATATAATCGGACAATGCACAATCACACATATATGTCATGCAAGAATATAACCGTATATGTCTATTGTTCTTTATCATAATATTTAAAACATTATCCAATCAATTGGAGTTTTGGACACCATTTCCAACAAACTCCCACTTGTCGTTAATTCCAATCGGACACTTATCTGCTATCTTTATTTACAGAGTAAAACACCTATGTTCTCACTGAGGCGAGTATCTTGTGAACAAGATATGATAGAACTTTAGCCCTTTCAAAATCATGCCATGTTTTATCTCCTTGAGAGATTCTCTTTTAGAGAAATCTTCTCCATGAGATAGTGTCTGCATCTCCTTGAAATGCCTTACGCTTCCTTGGTCCATGGTGGGGTTAACAACACTCTGTTGGTCTATAACTTCCACCACACTGTTTATCCTCTTCAAAAGTAACGTCCTTTACTTTGACATAAACTGTATGACAACTTGTCTATAATCCAAAGTTTTTGGATCTTTGACTTCTGATAGCACTCCTACATCATTTGGTTAGGGTCTCATCAATACTGGGCAACAATGTCTCTTGTACTAATGTCCTTAGCATAGCTTTGATCACAACTAGATCAAACTTGATGTTCCATATCATGAATGTATGCTAATACAGTTGTCTAACTGTATCTCCAGATACACTAGTCATGTTGATCTCCAAGATCAACCTTAGACTTTAATAGACTTCTAGCAAGGTCTATGCCGGTAAAGAACTTTCTCATCCACGATCCCATCCTTTTGAGAAGAACTTTCTTTAACCACCATTACTTTGAAGGTTTTATCCTCCCTGTCTATTATTCCTTTTACTTGATGATTTAATTACAATCAGTGAACACCCCTTAAGGTCTTCCTTGCAAGTAAGTCAGACTTAGTTGAAGTACCAACTAGATTTTCATAGCCTGATCTTAATGATCTACATCCACACCATGTCATTGTCTTTTGGGATATGATTCATTTAAAGAATCTTAACTCCCACTCACAATATGGTAAGTACTAGATACTTTAATAGAGTATATCTTAAACATTGAGAATGTCTTCAGATAATCTAGCAATTATCCCTTTGTTAAGTATCTACATGTTTCTAGAATTTCCCACTCTTTCTTTTGATTACATGTAATCTATCTTTTATGACCTTCGTTATAATCCAGTATCTTCCTAATCAAGATTTCATACTGTTAATCAAAACCTTCTATTTCTTTCAAAACATCCAATATCATTTACATCGTGATATTTTCTCAAAGAAAATAAGGTAGAACCTATTTATAGTTTAATCCTTAAAATCCCAACATTCTTTGGTTTAAACCTGTTGCAGATAAAATTCACAATGGCTCCCACTATCTCTCAACAACCCTCCACTATCTCACCTAAAAGGAGAAGATCGAGGGAGCAGTTACACAAATAAAACCCTATAAAAGGGAACTAAAGGCATTGGTAGGAGGGGATCGATCAATTAATTCTCAATATATTGATAGCTCATTCTACATTCACACTCCATATACGATTACTAACTTAAGCATCGGAGAGTCTCCGGCAAAGGCTCGAAGACCTATTTGATGCTCTTGTTATTTTATAGGAGCCCAATGACCGAAGATGAAAGACGCCTTGAAGAACACGAAGATCACACCAATCGAAGACTGTTGGACCAAAAAATGCTTCAACAATTTAGAGCTGTCTTTGGGAACAACTATGTTCTTGCAAAATCAAAACTCATTATGGTGGTGATCATACATTTGGGCGAACATCAACCAGCTAGAATCAAATCTGCACAGATCTATAGTCACGGATCCCAAATCCACTCCATGGCGATTTGAGTGTACATACACCAAATCAGTGTTTACCTTCGTTAGATCCTCAAGGTCTTGGATTGGTCGCTTGAGACTATTGAAAGAAAGGGCAATCAGGGACAATTTCTACTGTAGCAGTCAAAAAGTAGAGGAAAAGCCTATGACGTATGTCTTCTTTAGAAGAAAAGAGAAGAAAACTAAACATGGGTCTTTGAAAAAGCATGTAGCAACAAAGAAAAGGTGCTCGCTACAGCAAAAAGGAGTATAAACAATTAAAAGTATCCCCAAAGAAAAGAAGGAGCACACCCTCTTCACTTGGGGAAAAATTTTCTTAACAACCCATGCAGTCCTCTTCGCTGAGCACCATCACAGATTGATAGTATACTTCGGCGGGTCGCCGGACTCTCCCACGACGTCCAAATCAGCAAGCAGTGAACCCCGCAAGCGACTCTGCGATAGTCAACGCCACACCTTGCCTCACCAGTGAACCTTCGCTGGACTGCCTCACTCAAGGTCGCTAGACCTTGCCCGCATCTTAAGGTCGTCAGATCCCTCCATAAGTTCACCTAAACGAGCTCAGACCGCGTGGTTCCTCAAGGTTGCCCACCCGTCATCTCTGTTCCCCGCGACTGCGTTTAGGGTCGCTAAGCTGATCCCTTCTCAAGTTCGTCGGTGGACCATGTCAAGATGGCCGGACCTCGTGTCAAAGTTTAGCTACCAAGTTCCAAGCTTGCCGAACCCACCACAGGTTTGCCACGCTACGGTTTCGCCAACACCCCGCATGCGGCATCGACCCAAGTCCGACCTAAAGGTCGCCAATATGAGATTCTCAACTCAGAAACACCTTCACCCGACCTTGAATAAAAGTTCGTCCAACCAGCTTCGGAGTCGTAATGACCTCGCCCAAAGGTTCGTCGACCCAGCCCATGGTCGCCAAACTCTTGTCGCGGCCGAGTTTCACAGTTCGCCACCAAAAAGAAAAAAAAAATTCTGGGGGAGAAAATTTCTCGAGGAAAAGTTTCTGAGGAGAAAAAATTCCCGAGGGAAAATTTTTCTAGAAAAATTTCCCGAGTAAAAATTTCCAAGTAGAAAAGTTTCCCGAGGAAAAATTTCCTGAGGAAGTGAACATTCCCAAGAATTCCTAGGAGACAAATTTCAAGGAATCCGAGGAGTCAAAATTCCGAGGAATCCGAGAGCACCAATCCTAAGCTTCAAGGAACCAAAATGGCAACAATTATCCAAGTTTATTAATGCTCTATTTGTTCTTCTATTGCTTGGATGGATGCACTTGCTTCGTTTCTTTCTCACTTTGTGCAGAAAACTCCCGAGGATAAATTTCCTAGTATAAATATTTCGAGGAGAAAATTCCAGAGGATAAATTTCCAAGGAAAATCATCTCGAAAAATATTCCGAGGAGAAAAATCCCGAGGCTAAGTCAGTCGAGCTTCGCTGAGCCTTACCATGGCCGAGCTTCGTTGCGTCTCACCATGGTCGAGCTTCACTGCACCTCACCATGGCCAAGCTTCACTGCACCTCATCATGGCCGAGCTTTGCTGTTGCCTTGCCATCACCAAGCCTCACTATTAGGGCTCTATTTGGTTTGAAGACCATGGGGGTGTCTGGTTCGTTTGAAGAGCATCTTCAAAATTTTGAAGAAACGGCTTGGTGAGTGCAAAGGAAAGCAGTCATCCCAGCCGAGGTTGGATCGAGAAGCTTCCGCATAAAGACCCTTTGGCCCAAGTGCAATGATGAAGGCCTCAAGCTACTCCTTGACTTGCTACAAGAGAAGCGGGACCAACCCTAAGTAATCATGGCAGCATACTAGGAGAGAGCAGCTCAGAACTTCAATCAAAAGGTCAAGCACCGAAGTCACCATCGACACCAAGGACCCCGCCGAGGGAAAACTAGCTCCAAATTAGGAAGGACCGTACAAGGTAGTAGGATGCCGAGGAAGGACCTAGCCGAGCTTCGGTGTGCCTCACCATGGCCGAGCTTCGCCAAGACTTGCCATCGCCAAGCCTTGCCATTAGGGCTCTGTTTGGTTTGAAGACCATGGAGGGGTGTCTGGTTTGAAGACCATCTTCAAAATTTTGAAGAAACGGCTTGGTGAGCGCAAAGGAAAGCAGTCATCCCAGCCGAGGTTGGATTGAGAAGCTTTCGCGTAAAGATCCATCAACCCAAGTGCAATGATGAAGGCCTTAAGCTACTCCTTGACTTGCTGCAAGAGAAGCGAGACCAGCCTTAAGGAATCATGGCAGCATACAAGGAGAAAGCAACTCGAAACTTCAATCAAAAGGTCAAGCATCGAAGTCACCATCGCCACCAAGGACCTCGCTGAGGGAAAACTAGCTCCAAATTAGGAAGGACCATACAAGGTAGTAGGATGCCGAGGAAGGACCTTGCGCCTCACCATGGCCGAGCTTCGCCAAGACTTGCCATCGCCGAGCCTTGCCATTAGGGCTCTGTTTGGTTTGAAGACCATGGAGGGGTGTCTGGTTTGAAGACCATCTTCAAAATTTTGAAGAAACGGCTTGGTGAGCGCAAAGGAAAGCAGTCATCCCAACTCAGGTTGGATTGAGAAGCTTCCGCGTAAAGACCCATCGGCCCAAGTGCAATGATGAAGGCCTCAAGCTACTCATTGACTTGCTACAAGAGAAGCAGGACCAGCCCCAAGTAATTATGGCAGCATACCAGGAGAGAGCGACTTGGTACTTCAATTAAAAGGTCAAGCACCGAAGTCACCGTCGCCACCAAGGACCCAGCCGAGGGAAAACTAGCTCCAAATTAGGAATGATCGTACAAGGAAGTAGGACGCCGAGGAGTTGGAGCGCAACATCCCGTGGAGTCTGAAGCGAAAGCACTCCTGAGGCCATAAAATGCTGAACACCTCAAGCACTAGATGAAATATTCAAGTAAATACAGCTGACAAGGCACTTTACCCAAAAATAATCATCGTGAAATATAGCCGTAAAGGCACTTTCCCGAGCATAAATGTTTGTGAAATATAGCAGTAAAGACGCTTTCCAAGCTCATCGGGAAATATAGCCGTAAAGGCGCTTTCCTGAGCATAAATGTTTGTGAAATATAGCCGTAAAGGAGCTTTCCAAACTCATCGGGAAATATAGCCGAAGCACTTTCCCGAGCATAAACGTTTGTGAAATACAGCCGTAAAGGCGCTTTCTAAACTCAGCCAAACTAAGAATTTAAAACCACGCAAGTTAATTCTCAGGCTGAACCCCTCGGTAAAATATAGTCAAGGCACTTTCCTGAGATTAACCTCGAAGATTAAGAACATAAAGCCTCTAAAGAAGGATTGTTCAAGGGTTAAACTACCTCAGAGAAATATAGCCGAGAACATAAAGCCCCTAAAGAAGGATTGTTCAAAGGCGCTTTCCCATGGCCGAGCATTCTGCCAAGCAATCACAAACATTAAACTCTTAAATTTTATTTTTAAGATTGTGAAAAGATAAAGGGAACAAGTGAGACAATAAAGTTGAGCGAAAGACCTTTTTTTCATTTAAGCATATTCAAAGATTTTTTAGAAATTTTTAGCCTCAGAAGAGCCACCTTTGAGAGCTCCTGCGCTTCCTAAGTTTACATAAGATTCCCGATGCTCGACTAGCTGGACAAGTCAGCCATGGGAATCAGGGGGTAACTATTGAGAATAAAATCCACAATGGGTCCCACTATCTCGCAACAACCATCCACTATCACTCCATTATCTCAACTACCTCACATTATCTCTCCACTATCTCAAATTATCCCTCAATCACCTTAAGGGAGAAGATTGAGAGAGCACTTACACAAATAAAACCCTATAAAAGGGAACTCAAGGCATTAGTAGGAGGGGATCGACCAATTAATTCTCAATATATTGCTAGCTCATGCTACATTCAGACTTCATATATGATTGCTAACTTAAGCATCAGAGAGACTTCGGCAAAGGCCCGGAGACCCCTTTGACGCTCTTGTTATTTTATAGGAGCCCAGAGATCGAAGAAGAAAGATGCCTTGAAGAACGCAATGATCACACCAATTCGAGATTGTTGGACCAAAAATTGATTCAACAAAACCAATATGTGTTTCCACTTTGGATTTTATCCACAATATGACTTGTTATTCTCCAAAAGGATATTTTCAACATACAACTCTTCTTTGAATTTCTTCGAAAAACTTTTATATTTGAACAGTCTTGAGTTATTGATAAGAAATGTTACACATTCAAGCCCCTTAATTCACATATGTTGATCTCTTAGTTTTGTTATAAGTTGATGTTTTGTGTTGTTTTTGTGTTTTCTTGCATTTTTAGGATTTTGAAGAAAAGCAAGCGTTTCCGGAAAGTTTCGTACTTAAAAGATATTTTAGTCACAAGCTGAAGGAAATGCGCTTGAGCGCCAAAGCCATTGGGATCGAGCGCAATCATGCGGTCAAGCGCCCCAACCAAAGGGATCGAGCGGCCATCCTGCGATCGAATGCAGACGTGCGCTAGAGTAGCAAAGAACACGTTTGACACGGTTTGGAAGTCTAGAATCCAACTCCAACTCGATTTTTGAGTTGTTAGGCTACACAAAAATGTCTAGGGTTGTTCCAAACTCAATAAATACTCCATCTATTCATCCAAATAGAGGGGGGAGGAGCAGACACAAGCTCGGGAGAAGAATTGGAGGCTAGATCAAGAAGAATTTTGAGTTTTTCTTCTCTTCTCTATTATTTTATTATTTTTGTATGAGGATGATTTTCATCCAAATTATGTGTAGCTAATACTTTAGTTATGGCTCAATTGAAGCCTGATGCGAACCTCAATCGACACGCTTTGAGACCCAACAAACAATATTGGAAATTAACCCAAGAAAGCTAAAAATCAGATTTTAGATAGAAAACCCCGACCCAACATTTATAAATGAAACGCGAACCAAAGGTATAAAAAGTAACAACCTTCGACCCAACGTTTATAAACGAAACGCGAACCGAAGGTATAAAGTTTGAACGCCACAAGGAAGAATCCTTGATAAGTTCACAAGTTCTCTGAAGAACTAATAGAAGAAGCAAACCTCACTTTTGTATTTTCATTCATGATGTTAATTACAATGAGTGCATGCTATTTATAAAGCATGGCTGAAAATATGACTACCTACTTGCTATGGAAAGGAAATTAAATTGATTCCAACATTGGAAAGTAAATAAGGTAAAAAAGGACTAACTAATAAAAGCCTAAAATTAAGGTTGATTTAAGTCAATCAACCAATTAATTGTCATATAATTTGGCAAGTCAATCATCCAATTAATTGATATGTAATTGGAAAGTCAATCAGCCATAATCAACCATTAATTCATGTCATTGCTAAGGAAATTATGCGCAATCAGCTCCATCAATAGCTTTGATCAAATTTATTACACCTTCTCTCCCTTTGGTCCAGGTTTGGAATGCCCCATTTTAGAATCAGCCCAAATCTCTTGAATCAGCCCATTAAGTGCTTCTTTGACCTTCTTGGATCTTGCTCTAGTAATAGGCCCAACTGGAACATGCAATGGATCCTTTAATGGTGCTTGTTGCTTCTCATCAAAGCCCTAATCATATCTCTTTAGGATTTCAATATTGGCGCCTTTGCTACAATTATATTTTGGATACTTAACTTTATTATTTCCTATGTTATTGAATTCCTCACACGAATGTGCCTAATCATCATATGCATGTGGTGTGGATTTGTTATTTAAGTCAATTTGGATGATCAAGCCCTGGGCTTAATAGAGTGACAAAAGAACCCCATCAAAGGTTCTTGGATAATCAACATGGAGAACCGGATGTAGATACCATGTCCTAGGCTTCATGTGTTTGTCGATTTCCATAGATTTATGCTTTCTTGAAAAACAACTTAGTAGATACTATGCTAAATCCTTTGTGAAAGAAAAGAATTAGAGTAGATACCATGCGTAATTCGTTGCTTAGGGAGATCAATAGCTTAAGGAGTAGATACCATGCCATTAGGTTGGCAAACATTAGGTATCCTGATATGGTTGGAACATTGGCACATTGTTTAACTTATTCGAGTATGATTAGCAGTGGATATCAAAACCCTATCCTTTCATTCTTATTATTTAAATCCAATCTTTTATTTCGTTTTATTCAGTTCATTAATTAGGAATTCTTTTTAAGCATAATTTATTTCAATCCTCGTGGGAATGATCTCGTACTTGCTTTCTCTACTATCATTTTGATCTTGTGCACTTGCGAGTAAAACGTACATTTATTTGCCTATTAATTAGATGGATATTTGCACAACAGTTATCACACAGTGACTACACTCAATATCTCCTTTTATAACATATCATAATATTCTAATCAAAATCATATTTACTTGCCATCCTTTTCCATAGAAAAGATTATCTTATTCATATCTATCATCAAGACAATTTTAAAACTATGATCTATCAAGATTCAAAGGATCCTTGAATTCTATCATAGTCTTTTGAATACTTTGATGAAATTAACAATAATATTACTATGACAATTTAAATGATTTTATTAGCTTTAAGGACAAACATAATAATAAGATTCTAAACAAATTATAAATCATCAGACTACAAGCAACAACTTTATTGAATAAAATTCAATCCTTTATTGCAATTGGCATATTTATATAATATCCAATTTATTCTTTAGAAAATATCTATTTTCTAATTTTTACATAGCCTTTATTTTGATGATTTATTGACATGTATTGGAATCTCCATTCCATCTTCATACTTCCCAGTTAACTTTCTCTTCTTGGTTTTCTGATTTCCTGGAACCTTTGCAAAACAATTTTTCTAAACATGTATTAGACCAAAATCCACACACCAAGAATACTGGTGGATTTCTACTTAATACATGTACCTTGTTAAGAAAAAAACTTTTACCTGAACGTCTGAATGCAAGATTCTGGGGACAGTTTCTCAACCAATGACCATCCTTCTTACAGTCATAGCAAATCCCCTTGGCTTTGCCCTTGGACTTCTTCTGAGCTTTACTGATACCTTCGGCAAATGTTTTGACAACTGTGTCGGATCCACTCTTCTCTTTGCCTTTCGGCTCTAAGTCTGAAGAGCTACCAATATCCATACCAGACAATGGTTCTATCATGCTTTCTGTTGCATTATCTTTTAATTTAACGTAGTGCAAACACCTTTGCCTTTGTTTTCATGTCTAAATTCCTCGTAACGTCTTATAACAGAATACAGGATCTTATCAATCATAGATTGACTATCTAATCTAGCTTCCAACAAACCAAGATCTTTCAGTTTGACTATCTCATAGTTAACTAAAATCGTCTCAGTCACTTTTGTATCACTTTTCTGTCTGGGAACATGATAGTCCTCCCCAAACATTGCTTCTAAATATTCCAGCATATCTAAAGAATACTTGAAGTTTTACAACTTCTCATAAAGCCCAGGTGTCAATGATGTCAAGATGAAGTCTCTTGCAACATCATTAACATGTTCCCACTGATTGTATGTTTCTATGTCACATTCAGTAGAGTCCAGAGTAGGTTTTTCCGGTCGTGTCTGCAAAAGATTGTGCCCCTCCAATGTCATAGACAAGATATGTTATCGTCTCCAATCTTCATAT
Source organism: Corylus avellana (assembly GCF_901000735.1). NCBI lineage: Eukaryota > Viridiplantae > Streptophyta > Magnoliopsida > Fagales > Betulaceae > Corylus > Corylus avellana. Next base: position 12,463,004 of record NC_081551.1, on the reverse strand, counting down.
GTCAAATCAGTAATGACAGATATTTGACAAATAGGATTTATAGGCAATTCATAAGGACCATATGATTGATAAACTGAAATATTAAAGAAGGGAAAATTACAGTTTACCCCCTCAAAGTTGACAGTATTTTTCAATTCGAACATCAAAGTTTCAATTTTTGCAATCCACCCCCACAAAGTTTCAATTTTTTTCAATTCGACCAATATTATCCCAAAATTCCCATATTGCCCCTGATTTTTTTTTTTTTTATGAAAAAAAAAATTTGGGGGGTGCAAAAATGGCCAGATGGGCGTAGCCACCCTGAATTCTTTTTTTTAAAAAAAAAATTTTTATAAAAAAAAATAATAAAAATAAAAATTAAGGGAAATATGAGAAGTTTTGGACACAATTGGTCAAATTGTAAAAATTTGGAACTTTGGGGGGGGGTGGATTGCAAAAATTGAAACTTTGGTGTTCGAATTGAAAAACGCTGTCAACTTTGGAGGGGTGAACTGTAATTTTCCCATTAAAGAACAAATAGTTAGAACATATATTTAGCAAATCAACATATATATGAAAACCAATCATAAAACATATATAAAGATATTGTAACGACAACCCAGTCTATGTAATTAAAAACACCCTCCGTAGGGAGCAGGGCCCATGGCGAAGGAGAGGCACTTTTGATTACTATGACCTAGGCGAGACTACTATCTCATAATTAACAACCTATGATGTTAACTTCTTGTCGTCTTACTGCAGTGTAGTGACCCAAATAATTAACTAAGCTTAGGTAGCTTAGTTAGAATGTTAATTTGGACTTTAGGTCACTAGGAATAGCTGGAAAGACATTTTGAGAATTTTAGACTTTTTGACCAGACGTATGCCTGAGGACCACTGTATGTACGCTCTTGTTTTTAGTAAGGACGTATGCAGGGGGACCACCGTATGTACACCTGCAAAATAGTACACAGACTTTGACAATAGTATATGGATGATGAGTGCCAAATATTGCATATTTAGACCCCTTAATTTGCATTTGCTAAGCCTTTAGCTTTAGTATTTTCTGATGTTTTGGTTAGTTTTGGTGTTTTAGTGATTTACAAGTCGTTAAGAGGAAAATGCGGCTTTAAGGTGATATTTGCAACTCATTCTGGGGCTTAAGGCACTTCATGGAGCATTGGTAGCAAATTGGAATCGAGCGATGATTCGCACTCGACGAGTCCCACTAAAAAGGCCATATCTAGAGTTGTATAACTCGGATTGAAGCGATCTTGGTGTCATTGGAAAGCTAACGCAAAGATCTACAAAGTCATATTTCACAAGAGTAGGCTAATTCCTTCTGGAATTGCGATTGATAGCACTTTTAGTGCGGTCGATCGCACTCGTGCCCTGCTCATAGGAGACACGTTGCACGAGTGCGATCGAGCGCACCTAGAGTGCGATCGAGCACACTCGGCCGACCTGGCAGAACTAAAACCAAAAAATTAGCTTATAAATACCATTCTTTTTTATTGTAACGGATGGAGACGAGCCGGGGGCGCCGTACTTTGTCAAAATTGGTGTTTTCTGGGTTTTTGGAGCGTTTGTTTCATTTTTCCATTGTAAGTTTTATTTTCTCATGACGTCAATTTAATTGTGGATTGTTTTTGTTATCATGAGAGGCTAAATCTTTCAACTAAGGTTGAAGATGAAGCTTCGTCATTGACAAACTCATGTATTCTCGTATTTTGTTTATAAAATTTTGACTTTGAATAAGGATGTTGTAGATTTTCATTCAATTGGTTGATTTATATCTTTTAATTGAATGTGATGAACTGTTATGTGTTAGATTTGGATATTTGATGTGTTTCACCCTTCGGATACATCAAATCATTCGATTGAAATCGGATATCCGTTGTGATTCGTTAACCAAACGGATACATAGGATGATTTAATTTCAAATCGGATATTTGTTGTGATTTATAAAAAATGGGTGGATTCATTGAATGATTTAAACTAGATATTTGTAAAACATCGAACAACAGTTTGAGCGTAATAGTTTGTCGATTGTAGGAACAAATACGAGAATATAGAGTTAAGATTTGGCGAAGTGAATTATTAAACCTTAGTGTTCTTTACCATTTTATTTCATCATTTTCTTTAGTTTATGTTTTATTTTTGCACGACAACAATCACGAAATTCGGAGCTAGGTTAAAATAGAGTTGGTTTAAATAGAAATTAGTTTACACAACACAAATCCCTGTGGATCGACCTCGCACTTGCACACACGCTATATTGCACACGACTCCTGCGCTTGTGAGTACAATTAAATTTGTACATCAATGGACGTATGTAGGGGGACCACCGGACGTATACTACTTTTGGGTTAACCCTTGGATAATACTTGGCTATACGCTACAGCCTTTGGACCATTAGATAAATAGTACCAAACGTACGCTGCCTTTTAGAACAGCCATGCAGCGCCTCAACTTTTTCTCACCTATAAATACCCCCTTACCCCCTCGCCCTTTCATGCTCATTTCCACCCCTAAACCTTTTGGAGACCCCTGTGTGAGTGTTTTGTGAGTTCAGAGACATAATTTTCTTTTACTGTTTGTTGAGGGTTTAGGTTTTTTCTTTTTCTTAAATCAGCGAGTTGTTGATATTAATTTGTTATATATATATATATATATATAAAATAAACAAATAAAAACACTTTTTATATATAACAAGTAGTTGTAACAGTAGACAGGATATATCTTTAACAAGCAGTAGATTAACATTTTTTTTTTTTTTAAGTATTTGAACTAGTTAAATATTTTGTTTAAATGGGAGTGTGAAGTTTTTTTTTTTTTTTTTAAGAAAGCTTTGGAGCATTTCATCTGTATTAATGTTGTGGAGCATTTATTTGTTTTTTCTTCTATTAGCCAACAGTTAATGACTACCGCTTTTGCCTAATTTGAATAGTTTGGTCGGTCGTGTAGATTCTTCCAGTGGAAAGATGTTGATGAACTGTGTGACCATGCTAGATGAGTGTTAGAACGTTTGCAGTAAAGGGATGAGAAGCTGAGTAATGAGGTGAAAGATTTGAAGGCTAAGTTGGTGCTTGAAGCAACTCGATATGAGATGCAAGTGAAAGTCTTGAAGACACATAGTCAGCTTTTGGCATTTTCCTGGATTTTTTTTTATTGTTGTCTTTGTAGCTGTGTTTTGGGGGAACTATTATGGTGCATCTAATGGGGAAATATGTACTACAAATAGCTACCTTGAAAATGTGTAGTATGAAGGTTTAATTTCTAATGTGAATGTTTAATTTCTAATACGAATGTTTAATTTCGAAGGAAATGTGTAGTATGAGCATTTAATTTCTAATGCTAATGTTTAATTTCTAAGGAATTGTGTACTATAAATGGTTGCCCATATTATTTAATTTTTTCAATTAAAAAGTCGAAAAGGAAGACATCAATAAAACTCATTAGATTATGTCCAACAAAAGTGTATTACTAACCCACTTATATTAATTAAAGTGTAGGGAGGAAAAGCATATGCTAAAGAAGCAATAATCCAATAAACAAATTAAAAAGTGCTATACATGTGAAATGAATGTACAAGACTTTATACCAAAGATAGCAAAAAGATCTTCACATCTTGGAATTTCATTGAAGTTAAAGTTCACTGAATTTAGTACAGCACAAAATATTTCCCAAATTCACAATAAGCTTAGCATCATTTACAACTTCTCCATATCATCCCCAAAACCACCCAATTGATCCATGCTACCATCTAACAACAACATAAAAAACAATTACTTTAGGGGCCTAACATACACATCCCATAAAGTTAACCAAACCAGAAAGTTACAACCAAAAGTTCAACAAATCCCAAAAAGTTACAACCAAAAGTGTCATTCATAACAAAATATTGTCTAAAAGCCTCAAACATTAGTGCCCATCAATGTTGCCAAGCAGGTCTTTTCTGTTTCTTCTTCTTGGCTTCCATTCGCTGGATTCCGATGAGTAGGATTTAATGACTTAATCATGAATGTCGTCTCACCTGTTACCAATGCACCATAAACTCTCAATGGACAACCATCACTCCAACTCCTACAAACTGCCCCCATCAATTTTAGTGAATTCAATATCCTTCCCTCTTAACAAATTGAATGTCTTGACAGCTTGTCTGAACTGCTTCATTGAAATAACTTTCTGCCCAACAGTCAGTTTAGGGTCGACCATGTTGGCCTCATGAAACTCTGAAACATTAGGAGCACACCTAGGCCTACGATCTACCTCATTCTCATCATCATTGGTAAAGGGACTTACTAGGATGTTAGGTTTTAGATTGGCCTAATTCAATGACCGTTCATATAATGTTTATGAGTTTAGAACTTGAGAGTTTGTTTGGGGGTGTTCCTAGTGCTTTTATGGTCTTCTAAGAAGTTCCTTGGTTTCCTGTCAGTAGATTCACTATGCTCATCACCATCACCATAATCACCATCCATGTCCTCATCACCATCCCCATCCCCATCCCCATAATCACCAACCTCCGCATCACCATCCTCTTCCTCAACATCCTCCTCATCGGCATCCTCGTCCTCACCATCCCCCTTAGCACCATCATCCTCCTCACCATCCTCACCATCATCCTCACCATCCTCCTCCCCAAAAGTGGATGTACTGACCCCAGGTTCAGCCTTGTCGTCCCATGCATCATCGTCACTGCTTATCAATGACTTCCAAAATAGGTCATTTATAACAGCCATCCTTCTCTCATCATCATCACAAGGTTCATCCTCATCATTTGCACATACTTCTTCATTACCATGCCCAAATGCCACAGTGTACAACACCACAACTTTATGTCCTATAAAGATCTCACTCATTCTAACAATATCATCATCACATGTTAGAAGCACCAACCCATCATCCAATTCTTTATCAGGCTGAAGGTAATAAATCAAGTCACCTAGTTGGTATCTAAATCTCTTAACTATGGTTTCAATTTCAATAAATGAAAGACAGTCTAGATCATATGGTTCATCAAACACCCCTATTTTTCCACCAACATACGTGCACTTATACCGCCTATTAAACCTAACCCCATAATGAACTGTAAAAATGACATCATCAATTGCCATTATGTGAATGAAATGCTGGACCCTACAGAACACAAACCAAGATATGATATTTTACTAGACTTAGGCTCTGTTTCTTTCGATGTAAAATGGTTGGTCGGAAAATATTTTCAGGAAAGTCATTTTTCTTGAAAATGTTTTCTGCATAAAACATTTTACGGCATTTACCATGCATGGAAAATCATTTTTTTTAATATATGTATATATTTCATTAAATCATATTAAACTCTAAATTACGAAAAACTCCTTACCAAGTCTTAGAGGTGTCCGAACCGAGTCCCGTAAGGACCCCATTAGGACTCACCTAGGACCCGCCCGGACCTCACCTAGCCCTTATCAGGACCCCATCGGGATCAGCCTGAGACCCTGGCAGGATCCACCCAAGACTTGACAGGGACATTTTCGTAATTTAGTGTTTAATATGATTTTGCGTACACACCAAATACCAAAAAATGTTTTCCAAGAAAATGTTTTATGTTGAAAAATTTTTCCAACGTTGGGGGACCCAGCTGATTTTCCATACATGCCAAATGCCGAAAAATGTTTTCTAGGAAATCATTTTCAAGGAAAATGTTTTCCGCTGAAAATATTTTTTGATGAAAATATTTTCCGACGAGTCACAGGCGGGACCTGGGCAAGTCCCAGTCAAGTCTCGGCAGGGTCCCAGGCGGGTCCCAATCAAGTCCAGGGCGGGTCCCAAGCAAGTCCCGGGCAGTTCCTGACAAGTTCGAGTAGGCCTTGGGCAGGTCCAATGGAGGTCCGGTCAGGTCCCGAGCGGGTCTTGGTCAGGTCCCGGGTGGGTCCTAGGCAGGTCTTAAGCGGGCCCTAGTCAGGTCCCAGGCGAGTCCTGGTCATGTCTCGGGCAGGTCCAGTTGGGTCTTAGTCAAGTCCCAGCGGGTTCCGGGCGAGTGCCGGTCAAGTCCCGGGCGAGTCTCGGGCATGTTCCAGCGGGGTCCCGGGCGGGTCCCGAGCAAGTCCCAGTCTAGTCCTAGGCGGGTCTCGGTCAAGTCCTGGGCGGGTGTTGGGCAGGTCCCGGTCATGTCTCGGCGGGGTCCTAGGCGGGTCCTAGTCAAGTCCCGACAAGGTCTCGGGCGGGTTCGGTTGTGTCTCAGTCAAGTCCCAGGCGGGTCGTAGGCGAGTCTTGGTCAAGTCTCGAGCAGGTCCTAGGCAAGTCCAGGCGGGTCCCATCCAAGTCTGGTCGGGTCCCGGGCAAGACCCAGTGGGGTCCTGAGCGGTTCCTAGGCAAGTCCTAGTCAAGTTGTTGGCGGGTCTCGGGTAGGTCTCGGTCAAGTCCCGGCGGGGTCTTGGGCGGGTCTTGGTAAGGTCCTGGGTGGCTCTTGGAAGGGTCCTTCGATTTGAGAATGAGATGCTCAAAGTCAAAAAATGGTTTACAATTTTTCGAAAATTAAAGAAGAATTTTCAGTCAAAAGGAAAATATTTTTCGTTCACCACTATTTTATGTTGCAGTAAACACCGTAAAATGTGGAAATCATTTTCTAGAAACCACTTTACATCGAAAAAAACAGAGCCTTAGAGTAAAATAAATGACTATTAAAAAAATTTAAAAAGTAAACAATAAGTTTAGTTTATGAAGAGTTTATGATTAAATGGGGATGGTGATGAGGACATGTTGGATGAGAGGGGGGGTCACATAATAGAAACCATTTATTCATAAAATCAGATCCAAACACTAAACAAGGCAATTAGCATGCTTTCAACTAACAGTCTACTTTAACCACATTCAACTTAAACTAAAAGGTGCCTCAAGTAAAATAAATGCATTAAACAAAATTTCTAACGTACCTGCCATTTGGGTACCCACAGTTTTATAATACGATACTATCCCTTTTAAGTACAAACATACTAAATAAATAAGGCATATAGAGTGCCCATTACAGCAAATTAATTGATTATTGCTCAACTCTTGGAATTTAGATGTTGATGGACATTTTAGAGTGCCATTGTTGTGCAAAATATTACCTAAATTAATAGATAATAATTTGTACGTTTTACCTACAAGTGCACAAGGTCAACATAGTAGAATATGGTGCAAGTACAGGATCATTCCCACGAGGATTGCTGAATTTATGTTTAAAAATAGATTCCTTAAGCAAAAGCAAAACAAAGATTGATTTTTGAAGTGATGATAATAAAGGGTAGGGCTTGGATATCCACCACTAATTATATTTAGCTAAAATAACAATATGCCAATGCTTTGATCAGGTTATGCATATCTAATGTTTGTCAACCTTAGGGTATGGTGTATACTCCTAAAGATATAGATTTTCCTAAGCAACAAGTTAGGCATGGCATATACTCTAACTCGTTTCATTCCTAAGGGATTTAGCATGATTTATACTAAGTTGTTCCTTAGGAAAGCATATGTTCTGTGGAAATCGACAAACACACGAGGCCTAGGGCATGGCATATACTCCCGGTTCCCCATGTTGAATAACCCAAGAACCCGGCGTGGATATCTTTTGTTACTTATGTTAAACCCAGGACTCAGCCATCCAAAATGATTTAACTAACTAGTACATACCACATGCATATGTTGATCAGGCACACATATATGAGGAATTCATGCAAGCAGGTATTAATCAAGTTAAATAGCACAACAAGATCATCACAAAGGCGCCAATATTGAAATATTAACAAAACATAACTAGGGCTTCAATCAAGCCCTACTAATTAAATTAGCTACACATAAAGTTGATGTTGAACATCTTCATAAAATAAAATAAAAGAAAGGAAAAGAATAAACCCGAGACTTGAACTTGACGAGCTCCTATTCTCTCATTGCAAACGTCTTCTATTCTAAAGGCTTAAGAGTCTATTTATAGGCTTTAGAAGTCCTTGGAAAAGTAGTAAGCCCTAGGGATTTCGTAGGGTTTCAATTCTATTACAATTGGGAGTTGGAAAACCCTAATATGGAAACAGGGACATCTTAGCCTCCACCTTGGTTTGTCTCCTGCGCATAGGTGCGCTCGATCACAGCTCGTGTGTGCTCAATCGCAGGTCTGCGATCGATCCTTCTTCTGGGATGCGCTCGATCGTTCCTAGCTTGCTTTATGCTATGTCCTCTCGAGTACTGCGCTCGATCGCAGGTACCCTGCGATTGTTCACAATATCAGGGAGTTCCAACTTTTCCCATCTTCTCTCTTTATGCCCAAATCACCCAGTTTTACTTCATTTTCTTCCAAAAGCCTGTAAAAACATGAAAAACACAAAAAGAAATTAAAATGGCCTAATTAACTAAAACCAAAGGATTAAAACATGCAAGTTAAGGGCTGAAAATATGAATATTTTAACACTTATCAACCATTTTATTTTAAGAGCAGTAGACTTGTAATTTCAATGATATTTGATGTGTGAGTGAGAAAGGCACATTCTTTACACCAAGTAATTTATAAAAGAAAAGATTGAAAAGTGGGCACCTCTATAGCACAGAGTAACTATACAAGAGAAGCTCCAAAAAATGAAGAAAAAAAAATCAAGGTCTAAAACTATATTGATTCATTTTGTTATAAAGCAAACCTCTTAATCAACCAAAAGTGGTCAATGTTGATATTTCTTAATTTGGTCAAGTTCTTATGCTACATGTGTAGACAGTGACTACAAGGTTACATTTGGTGTGTTGGTAATTAGAGTTATTTGGACAATGAATAATAATAATAAAAAAACAATTAATGGGGATCAACAACCAACAACACAATAATGCACTATCATTCATTCGGGGCCACTTTAATCGAATGTGTTAGGTTTAGTTTGGCCTGATTGAATGATCAAAACATTTGTTTGTATTTTTCCGTTCTTCCCCAAGTGTCGAGGTGAAGATTGGATGGTTGTTAGAGTTCTTGCCTTCCTTGTTGGATGGGGCGTCACAACGAGCTCGTGACGGCACTGAAGGAGTGCTCTTTGGTTTCTTGTCAGGAACCCCGTCAGGACGGGACATGTAATGGGAAGTCTTTGTTTCTCCGTTAGAAGTTGAGTTAGAACGGAATATGTAACGGGGAGCTATTGGTTCCTCATCAGGAACCTCGTCAGGACGGGACATGTAACGGGAGGTTACTATTTCCTCGTCGGGAACCTTGTCAGAACGAGACATGTAACAAGAGCAAAGTTGGACTCCCTGGTTTCTATTCAGGAATCTTGTCAGAACGGGACAAGTAATGGGAGCAAAGTTGAAGCTTTTGTTTTCTGGTTAGAAGGTGCGTCATGACAGGCTCGTGACAGGTATTTAGATCTACTTTTTTACTCTTTGTGTCCTAACGAGGATTAACTCTCGTTATGATGGGAATGGCTCAAAATATCAAATTTTGGCCTTCTCGTCCTAACGGAAGAAAATCCCCGTTAGGACGAAAAGAAGTAAAGTTGTAGATCTATAAATACCTGTCTTATTTATGCAAAACTCTTTGAACCTCTTCATTTTCATTTATGCTCCTTTGAGCTTGGAGGTTCTCGGTGAAGAAAGGGTTGCTACTATCACTCATGGAAGTGATACCCTTCACTGTTTTGTGTACCAAGTAAGGCTGCCTAAAAAGCTTCGTGCTTTCTCACTTGGGTTTTTTGTTTTTCGTTGATTTCAAGCCACACCATACACATCACTCAACTGCAAGGAAGTCTACCGAAGGGTCGGTAAGGAGATGCATTGCTTGAAAATGGTCACGATGGAGACAATCTGGTAAGCTTGTTGTTCTTACTAAGTTTAGAGGTCCTCAAGGGAGAGAGTATCGTCTATTTTATAACTTTGAATCTTGATATAGTGATTTCCCGGGTTTGGCTGCCCTTGAGTGATTTTTTCTTTGAGGTGCTCAAAGGTTTTTCCACTTCGTCAACAAATGTTGTGTTGTGGTTGTGTGAATGTTCTTTATTTTTAAGTATAGCTATTTATTTTGGTTATATAAATTGCATATGCATTTAACTTTGTGGTGATGTTGCTTTAAATTCCATTGTGCATATTATATGTTTGTTGAATGGCTTAGTTCCATATTTTGTTTATTTAGCAATTTGGGGGTAGAACACGATCTTCATTGTTCTTTCAATTGGTATCAAAGCCTAGTTCACTTAGTTTTGGACTAACGTCCTAAGTGTGTTCAATGACCCCCATTGTTTTGAGACGATCTACCTCTGTTCCAAGTGCTCCTTCCATTTTCATTGGAAGTGATTTTGCACTTTGGAAGGTTCGTTTCAGAGTCATGTTTAAGAGGTTTATTTGTCCATTTTTGTTTAGCATGACTAGAAGTTTTGTTGCTTATCTTATTGCATTCTAGTGCATGCTTTGGGTATTTTTCGTTTTGTTTTATTTTTGTCCCTTGCTTTTATAGTTTTTTTTTTTTTTTTTTTTTTTGTGTGTGTGTGTGTTGTGTGTCTTTCTTTTGGAGTGCTCTCTCCCTAGATCTTGTTGAGTGCTTTTTTCAAACACTTATTGCGCTCTTTATGAATCTCTCATTATTTCTCATTATTACCAACCTGTGTTATACTAATTATTGAAGTTGTCTTATATGATGGATTGGGAGTTTGTATGTGTGCTTTTGTAACGCCCCATAAATTAATTAACTGGTAATTAATTTCACGGTTCATCTCCTAGCCTTATTGCACTCCAAACAAGACTCAGGGACCTCTAATCCTAAAAAACAGAGGATACTAAATAGCAGAAATAAAAAGATTCTATAAGCATTAATTATTACAGCCAGAGCATTTACCAAAGAACATCAAAATCATACTAATACACACCATCATCTTTACAAGGGATTCATGTTATACCTTAATATACAAGCATGCATAAAAGCTCTAAGACTACAATATAACTCAAAATTACTAGTTACGATGAGTATTCGCCTAAGCTTGCAATAAGTCCTTAAGCATCTCCCGGGTCGAATCCTCTAAGATAACCGGATGCTCCACGGTATCCATCTTCTGCTAAACTATCTATAACAGCATAGTTGTACATATGGAGAAAAAATGAAAAGAATACAAGGGTAAGTCTGACGACTTAGTGAGTATAAATGAACATGACGTACTCGTCATTAAATGGTGAACTCAGTTGTTTATAAAGCACATGCAACATTATACATTTCTTAAAAAAAAAAATTATGGGTTACCCATCTACAATTTATCCAATTATTGAACAAAAAAATGTTACCCATTATGAATAAGAAGAGAAAAGAAGAGAAAAGTAGAGAAATTTCAAAATCTTACAGCATAATTTATGCAACCGTAAAACCTCCGTCCTTAATTTTCCTTCGTAGAGCAAGTCTTCAAACATGCAAGTACTCCACAACGGCACATGGGCTCCACAGATGTTGCTTCACTCTTCAGTGAACATGACATTTCTACTTGAAATAAGAAAAAAAAAAAAAAAAAACCCACAGCTTTTTTTTGATGAGGCATGCGATTGTTGAATTTTTTTTTTCTCATTTAACCATGCACTTACACATGGTGAGTATAGTAAAATGTTCTAGCTTGGTTTAACAGTCCAAAGTGAGGGCAAAAGCAGGATAGAAATTGATAAAATGGCATGTGGGGCACACGTGACGGGTTGACCGTTTGATTTAATGAGTTTGATTGACGGAAGGGGGGTTTTGGAAAGAAAAGGGTAGTCTAATGGGGTCTGGCAATAAGGTTGGTAGTTTATGAGGGAAATTGACATAGTGTTGTAGTTTATGGGGGAAAAATGTAATTACCCCTTATTATTCTAATTGAGGAATATAGATCCCTATGGACCTATTAGTTTAGTAAATAAGTCTAGGAAGCGCTCGATAATTTAATTACCAGTTAATTAAATTTTCGGGGTGTTACAATTCTAGCTGTAATGGCATACATATGCTCTATTCCATTCGGTCATATACATATTGGTATATCTAGCATTAAATCATCATCATCATAAGCTAAACATGCTTTTGTTTAAAAGTGATTCAACACTCCTAGAGATAAGAAAAAAGAGAAGGTCTTTGCTGTTATAAAAGTTGAAAAGATTTGTTGATGTGCCACATCAGCATCAATCATATTGTGACATGTGTTACTTCTTAAAAAATATTCAAAAAACTAAATATAAAAATATCAGGGAAACTTCACTTAACCCCATAAACTTCCATAACTTTTGGAATTATCCCCTCAAATTTTGAAAGCTCTCAATTTAGTGTATTGAACTTCTAATTTTTTGCAATGTCATTTCTTTGTTAGGTTTTTTTGTTAAATTTTGTCAAAATTATCAAAATATCCTTATTTTTTAGGGAAATTATATCAAAACACCTTGGGTAAGCACGCCAAAAATTTTTTGTCCCTAAGTTTTTTTTTTTTTTTTTTTGACAATTTACTCATTGGGTTAATTGAAATGCCAAGAAAATCTCTATAGTCAAAATTTTTTAACTGCTGTTAGATTGCAACCATCCCAAGGGTTGTTAGGGGTGGCTTGCGGGCCACCGCTAACCACCCAAGGGGAGGCCTACGAGCCACCCCTTAGGTGGTTAGGGGTGGCCTTCAAAACCACTCTGAGGGTGGTTTGCGGCCACCCCTTGGGTGGTTTTGGGTGGTTCGTAGCCACCCCTTGGGAGGCCACCCCTAACCACCCTTGGGGTGGCTTGCAGTCCACCCATGGGGGTGGCCAAGGGTGGCTTCCTACCACCTTTTCTATTTTTTTTATTAATTTTTAAATTAAATTAATAAAAAATTATTATACTGACGTGGCAAAACGATACGTTTCGACCAATTTAACGGCAATTAAAAAAATTTGATGGTATGGATTTTTGTGGCATTTCGATTGACCCAGGAATAAATTATCGAAAAAAAAAACTTAGGGACAAATTTTTTTTGGCGTGATTACCCAAAGTGTTTTGATATAACTTCCCTATTTTTTATTATAAAAAAATAAAAAAAATTATAAAGATTCAGGCTTGGGCATTTTTTCAAATTTCGTTAAATCGTGGCAACTCCTGAATCTTTACAATTTTTTTTAAGGGGGTATTTTGGTCATTTCGATACCCATCTCTTAGGATTTAGCGAAAAATCTAACCGAGGGTGACATTGAAAAAAAATTGAAAGTTCGATATATAAATTGAGAGTTTTTGAACTTCAGAGGGTAATTGAAAAAATAATAAAAGCTTAAGAGATTAATTAAAGTTTTTCCAATATATATATATATAAACCTAAAAAAAAAAATGAAGGAGTTGTTGAGCCACCCCTTCGGCCAAACGGAGGTGGCCGAACAACCCCTAAAGCCCATCCATTGAATTAGTGATTCTGTAACATAAGAGGGAGGTGACTAAACAACCCCTAGAGCCAATCCATTGAATTAGCGATTCTGTAACATAAGAGGAATGCATGAACAACGTGTCCATTGAAGACGAATGGGACATGGCAAAATCAGTGAAACCTCTCTTATGTGCAAATGTTAAGCCGCTGGCACAGAGGGGCAAGCGATGATAACTCTGGAAGAGGAACATCACCCTCCAAGAATTGTACAACTTGGTGCATGCTTGGCCTAGCTGCAGGGTCCGGATGAGAGCAGAGAAACCCCAAATTTCAAAACTAAATCTAGTTCCTCTACTACATAATCAATACCCAACCAAGCAAAATGGCCATGGGTGGTTTGGCCAGCCCCAGCTGACAAGAGGGAGTGGTCCAACTACCTCTTATTTTTTCTTCTTTTATATATATATATATAAACCTGTTCGGATTTTTTTTTTTAACTCCATATTTTCAAACCCTGAAAAAACTAATTGTCAAAACCTGAAACTACTTGGACTAATTTAACATTTATCCCTAAATTTCTTATGCCCAAGGATTCAAACAAAGTAAAAGATAAAAGAAAACAAAAAGAGAGGAACTAGTTCAAAATACATATAATTCGTAGAAAAGTAAACTCATCCAAGGATTCAAAGAAAAATTAAAAAAGACAGGTAAAAATGAAAGGGCAGTAGATATTTGAGGTTTGGTGTTGCTTGTATTTCCATTTCTTGGTGTGGCTTCCTTCTCATAAAATTTGGACTTTAGTGTACTTTTTAACCCGAAAATAGACCCATTGGCTGTGCGTTCAGCCTCTCTCTCTCTCTCTCTCGAGACACATTTTTTCACCACCACGACGCCTCGAGGCAGCGAAAGAGGAACGGACCCCAAAGAAGAAAAAAAGAAAAGAAAAGAATAACAGGGAAAAGAGAACAATTCAAAAACTCGAAAAGAAGAAAGGACTCGGAGGATCTCCGCCCATCTCCACCGTCCGGCTCCGATCCTCCCACCTCATGCCCCACCCTATCCTATCAGATCCTCCAATCTAATCCTAATCTCCATTTCCAATTTCCCAAACTTTCCCGATATGAACGACTTTCAGGGCCTCTTTGCCGCCGATTTGGGCTTCAAACCGCAGGGCAAATCTGCCCCAATGGCGGCCTCCAATTCGTCCTCTTCCTCTAATCTGGGATCATCGCGCCCTCGCTCCTCCAATTCCTTTGACGATCACGATTCACTGTTTTCCTCCACGGGCCCACACCCCAAATCCCAAGATTTCGGAGCCGGATTCGGCGATCTCTTCGTTTCGGGGCGGAACCCGGCCAAATCGGAGAGCACCGCGACGACGTCGTTCGATTTCGATACCTTTCGCGATTCAGGTGCGGGGAAGGCTTCTGCGCCTCCGGTCTACGACAAGCCCCTGTACGACGACGACATTTTTGACGGCGTCCCGGGGCTGAAGAGCTCGTCGACGAGGGCTAAGTACGACGACGTTTTCGTGTCTTCTTCGTCTCCGCCGGAGGGGAGTGATGCGTTTGACGATCTTCTTGGGGGGTTTGGAAAGGCGGAGCGTGAGTCAAAGGGTTCGGGCGAAAAGGGATCGGAGAGAGAGGAGAAGGGTGTGCCGGATTTTGACGATTTGTTACCCGGTTTTGGTGCTTCTAGTGCCCCTAGTCAAAGGTAATTTTGCCTAATTATGTTTAGTAAACCTGAATTTTAAACAGTCTAGGTATTAGAATTTTGAGTTTGATTCATAATCCATTTAGCTCTTTGTGGATGAGTTGTGCTAAATTTGGTTTTGATGTTTAGTTGGATTCACATTTTTGTGGTAGCGATAATTTTGGTTTGTACCTTGTTAGCTGAGTTTATTGCATAACACGTTTGCTGAACTTGAATTTTGAACACGAAGTTTCTCCAAAAAAGAGAGCTTCCTAACTCTACGGTACTTTCCAATCCTCTTACTCCATAGGATCTCTCGCATGATCCTGTACAAGACAGGAGATGCTGAACTCGAATTTTGAGCTATTTAGGTAATGACTAAGCATGAAATTTGTTCTTTTTGATTAATACCTGCTTAACCGTTTGTGGTTGTTAAAATGAAGGTTGTATTAATTTTTAGATTGATGTTTTGTTAATTATATAAGTTTATTTCATAACTGAATTTGGTGCATTTCGATTTTGAACAAAATGCCATTTAATACTTTGTGGTTAAAGTGCTTGTTATATTGCTTATGGTGTACAATTGGATTGACCTTTTGTACTGATGGATAATTGAGTCCAGACTCGAGTCCTCGTGGAGTGAGGTTAGATTGTAAGTAGTATCTGGTTTGGATTCGGATTTGTGGGTCAATGTCGGATTTGATTTTATTTGGCGGGATGGGAAAATCGGGAAAACACATTTTTAAGTAGTAAGAAAAAGAAATAAGGTGGGGGCTTTTTTTTTTTGTTTTTTGAACAGACAACATTTTTATTGATGAAACATCAATCAAACAGGGGCAAATTGCTCACTAGTTACAATACCATAGATACGGTTTGGAATTTGATCAACCCAAACTCTATTTGTTACACACAGAATAACCTCTTTAGCTTAATAGTGAGTGGTTGAGTTCAAATCCCTCTTAACATGTTCAATCCTCCAAGATCTCAGTTGGCGCAATTCTTCATAATCTCATCACCTATGTGGCCAATTTTGCTCCGATTTTTACCTGCCCCTTTAACCACATTTACACTCTGTAGATCATCCCCCTCCAAAATTCTATCATAAAAGCCCATCTCCCTACTAAAATCTGTTGCATGCCAAGCTGCCAAAGCTTTTTCTACACCAAGATCGACGAATATATTCCTTGTAGTACTATGTGCAGCCAAAACAACTCCCTCATTATCTTGCATTACAATACCAATCCCAATACGCCCATGAGTCTTCTCTACGACTACATCCCGATTAACTTTATTCATACCAATGGGGGGTTTCTTCCAAAGTGTTGGAGATTCTTCATGGATAGGACTCCTTGTATCCAGCTCTTGTATGTTAATCCTCCTAAAATCATCCAGAGACTTACTTCGTTCTCAGAAAGCTTGATTAGGATGAGTGAACTTACCTCCATGCACCACAATGTTCCTACGAAACCAAATTTTGCGTGTCACCACCGTCATAAGCTCAAGATCTCTTATATCACATCACCCATCAAATTTTCAATCACATTAACAAAGGTTAGCCCCTTGTCAGTACATTTTTGGAGCCTTTTTTGGGACCACAACCTCAGACATCTTGTGCTGATGGGCAACTCCATAGAATGTGTATTTCACTGTCTCTTCCTCTCTCTCACAGATAGGGTAGTGGCTATCAGGAACTATATCTCGTCGTAGTAAATTCATTTTCTTTTTTTTTGATAAGTAATAATGATATATAAAAAGAGCGCAGAGGGGCGCAACCCACATACACGGGAAGTACAAACAGAGAGCGCCTAGGAGGGAGAGAAATGAAAAAGAAAATCAGAGAAACTAATCACTAAAGGAGCTAGCCAAGCGGCCTCTACTAGTGTGGTCTCTCGCGTTTGCCTATGCTGCCGTATTACTGCCTCTCCATCCCTGTCCGTTGCCTGGCCTTCTGCTAGGAGAAGTCGCTCTTTGCCACGACCCATATTGGTTCTTAGCTCCCTCTCCAAGGCTCCTCCGCCCTCGACTCTGCAAACAACCCGTCACTCCATGTCGAATGATACCACATTGGAAGCAGAAGTTTGGGGTCTTCTCATATTGAAATGCAATCCAAACCAATTTATCCTTGATTTTCAGCATTCATCCCCTAGCAAGAGGTTTTGACACATCTAATTTTATTTTGACCCTCAAGAATTCCCCCCAACCCACTCAATCATTAGTCACATCTACTTCTTTAACAAATCCAAACTGAAGATCCAATTTTGAAGCTAGCATCGGTGCTCATACAAGCCAAAGGAAGATTGTACATTCGAACCCAAAAAGCAGCCCTTTCGAACTCAATCTGTTTAAGCGGGGTGAGACCGTTAAAATCTTCCATCAAAAAAAGATGCCCATAAAAAATCTAGGGTCTACCCTCTAAAACCCTTGATTTGTCTAGTTCATATTCAAAGTAGATAATGCAAAGATTTTCACCCAAAACCCCAAGGGGTTGGCTCAATAGTTGTACAGTTTGGGACTTTGAGTATGCTCCTCAAGGTCTTAGGTTCGAAACCCACCGAGTGTAAACTACTTCTTTGGACCATTGGACTGGGGGTTCACCCTTGAATTAACAGAGGTGCACTTGTGGAAAACTCCTTGCCATGGGCCTGTGCACCCCCGGGATTAGTCGGAACGAAGTTCCGGATACCTGGTGCCAAATAAGAAAAAAAGATTTTCACCCAACACCTTGAAAGTGGTCGTGCCAATAGTTTCCATCCCCTTCTCAAATTATATTTGATGACTTCGTTGCTCACTACCCTATTCGTGATGAGCTTCTCCACGAGACACAGTTTCCCTATTGCCACTATAGCGGCCAGTGCATCTTCCTCAATCTCAACTCCCACACTTTCCTCCTCAAATAAAGAGAATTTCCCCCATAATTTCGTGAGGTCCTCTGCCATATTCCCCATATAGTTTTTTTTTTTGATAAGTAAATTGTATATATAAAAAAAAAAGGCGCAAAACGCCTCTAAGTACACAAGAAAGTATACATAGGTAGCCCAATTTAAACCCAAAAAACAAAACCCCAAAGAAACCCAACCCAATTAGTATCCACAACCAAACGATAAACCAAAGAAAGAACCCAAAAAACCCAAAGACTGAAGCCCACAAACCCACCACTGGCCCTTAAAAAATACCAAGCCCCTAATGCACCTCTGGAGGAAAGGAAAATGCATTTTTGGTCCCAACACAACCCCAACGACGATGGCACTGCTTCGGAGAAAGTCTCTCTCTAGCCTCATAGTTGATGGAGCATTCTAAATTCTTGAGTTCTCGCTTCCCTTTTACCTTAGAGGTAAAGGGCTCCCTCTCCTCTTCAATATTCGAAAAGAGGTTCAAAAGACTTTTCTCATCACCTCCTTCACCATTAGACAGTCCCACATTGGAGGCGAAATTCACTGCATCTACAACCACCTCCGAATAGTTCCCCACCCCCTTCTTGGAAGGTTCCACTACAATCTCGGCGAACAGCTCCTTGTTCTTCTGCAACTGCTTAGCAAGCTTCTCCTTCACCCTCCGGGTATACCCTATTTGAGATTTGGAAACGGAGGAATAAATCGGAGCTCCACTCTCCGACATTCGAGGAAAAGGTTCGCTTATTCTCAAACCCAGCTCAGCCGCATGCTTTTCTAAAATAGCATAGGTCTGTGAATCTTCGACTACAACCTTAGAGCCCTTTACCGACGAAGAAGCCTCCTTCATCCCAGGCAGAGAGGAAGAAGAAACATTTCTAGACCCTAAAAACCCCCGACGTAGCAACCCTTTCGCCGGAGCAATCTTAACAGGTTCAACCTTCTTCGTCGGAACAGCACCAGCTTCCACCGGCGGAGCAGAGACCACCACCGGAGACAGAGGAGAGACAGGGGTACTCACCAGAGTCAACAACCAGTTCTGGGTTTTTTCCGGCAACAGAGCAGCCTTCGTCGGAGATATAGGGACTGTCGCCGTTTTGTGAGACACAGACCCCGACACACAACCTTGTTGAGTTAACTCCGGATGCACCTCCGCCAACGACAGCCGCACCATTGCAAGCTCGGAATCATCGCTGCAAACCCCGGCGAGACCACTGGCGACCGGCGCAAATGCCTCAGATTCTCACGCCTCCCTACGATCGGCCGGAAAACAAAATCTCTCGGTGAGGCAGACCCGCACTGTTGAGACTTCGACAAACACTTAACATGACGCTTCATACCCTTGCGCCAACATGACTTGAAATACCCAGCGTGTTTGGGCTTATGGAAAGACCCAAACTCGAGGCCTTCTAAGCTTTTTAAGAAAGCAGAGAAAACCCATCGATTTTTCCTAAAAGGTAATACACCCAGCCCAACTAATAGTCCTTTAACTAACCCAGCTAGGACCCGGCCCAAAACAGAACGTAAAAGACCTAGCATCATCTTATACTTCTTCTTCTTCTTCGTATGATCAGCCGCTGGGATGGAACCTACCACAGGATTAGCAGGATCCGGCGACTCCAACTCCAAACAATCCACCATCACCCGCGACTCATACTCACCGTACCCGGGCTCAAAATATTCCTTCACCGGGAAAAGATCAATGAGTTGCGAAGATCTAACCCTCCTCCCAACGGAAGACTCCTCAAAACCAGACGCCAGTCGAAGAACCTCCGCAAAAGAGCGCCCAGGGTGACATCCAAAGATGGAATCTCCCAAACCAAGCTTGAGCTGCGTCCCCAGAACAGGGTGCGCAGGGGCTGGTGGACCCAACATCCTCCGCAACTCATTTGCAAACCAACGCATTTCCCTTCACACCACGGCCCGCAGGTAGCCAAATGATTCCTTTACGACCTCCCTCAGCAAAGACGGCCACCTCCAGGAAACTACCTGCCTTATTAACACCCCCATGCACCATCAAAGCCTTATCGCCCTCGCAATATGACTTGGCAATATCAACCTTCAACAGAGATTGACTCGCCTCCTCGACCGTATCCACCAACCATGAAGCACAAGGTTGACTCACGAAAATTACCCCTACGAACCCTTTTCTCTTTTCCTCCAATCGAAAATCAGGACACCCTTCCTTCGCTGACAGGCAAAAGGATTTTGCTTCTATGGAGAAGCGCCTTTCCATTGCGGCTCACCAGAGCCTAGCGCACAGCGCCTAACAGCGCCGCCGCTAGGGCAGAAAACTATCTTACTAACCTAAAAAATGTAGAGGGAGAGAGAGAGAGCAGAGAGAGAGAGAGAGCCACTCAATTTCCTCCACCTTAAATGTGCACTATATTCCCCATATAGTGCACATTTAAGATGCATGAATAAGTAAAACAGAAAAAAAGGAAAATCCTTCACAGCCTCATACAGGCTAGAAGATTCTCCTCCTCTAGGTTTCAGCCGCAAACCCTAGAGAGAAGATCCTTTTCTGGTACTGGCTAGGCGGTGGCTTTTATTTTACTGAAGTTGAGGTAAATAAATAGGAGATAAATGGGTTGGAAATCATGAAAGTTACTGCATATGTCTATAAATTTGGGCTTCTAGGTAAGTATATTTCTGTGTTTGTGGGGGTGCTACATGTTTATACCTTATGACTTCGGAGGAAATTTTATTTCTTAAGATGATTCAACATAGGGAAATGCTAGGGCTATCAAGTCTTTTACCAATAGATGAGTACCAAAATGATGTGGAGCTTATTTATTTGTGAGGATCAAAATAATTAATCAAGAGAAATGCTATAGGTACTAATGAATAAGCTTCACATCATTTTGGTACCCATCTCTTGGTAAAAAAATTAGTACTCATAGCATTTCTCTTAAGCAATCTTTGTGTAATTACTAAAGCTATGCAAAGATATGAATGCATTTAATGCGCAAAATACCATGCAAAGAAATGCAAAGATATGAACGCATTTTGTTTCGTCTTCCATGTTGACAATGAATTTATCAAAATGACCTCTTGTATAAGAAACTATTGAACACTTTGTGAAGGAAGTGACAGGCTACAGCTTTCAGGTGTAGAATAAATTCCAGTATACTGATATTGGGCATAAACATGTCTTTTCTTTGGCATAAAAGAGCAAGTGTCTTTTATGTGTCTTGTGTGTATCATTCCATGGAATTATTTATGAGATGAATTTGCACATTTACTGGCCTTCTCTTTGGCATTAATGTGCCAGTTGTGTCCCATATCTGTATTCCTGCCAATATTATTAATGAGAAAGGCTGATTGTGTAAAAATGGGATATATGCAGTTTCATTTGTCATTTTTTTTTCAAGGGGTTGGCTTAAGTGGTAAGGGCCTTGATCTTTGTGGCATTTTCATCAGGTTTAAGGTTCAAATCCCTTTAGGTGCAAACAATTCTTTGGGGCCAATCCGTGGGTAAAGTTGGAGTATTATCCGATCTGTGTGGAGGGGCTTTACACAGGTCTGAGGCTCACCTGATAGGGGTGGGTATACGAAGAGACCCTACCTTGAAGGGGTTCCTTGTCATAAAAAAAAAAAAAAAAAAAGTATTTAAAAAACAAAGGAATAAAAATTTGTTGAATTGATGGCGTTATACTACTTTTGCGCTATGGTTTTCTTTAGTCTGTTCATCTTGTGTGACGCCATGCCAATATTCATCTATATATTCACTCTGATGTACCAGTATCAATTGATTGATGAATCACCCGTGTTTTTTTCTTTTTTCACAGGCCAACTTCAGAGGCCAGTTGGTCCTCAGCACCAACTATCAATACAGCTAAATCGACTTCCAACGTGATGGAAGACCCCTTCAAAATTTTAGAATCAACTTCGCGTCATGTGGGTTCATCTCCTGAGCAATATTCTGATCCATTGGAAGATATTGGTAAGCTCAGCAGTTCGCGAAGCACAAAAAATGAGGGTTCGCTTCCAGCTAATGGTGGAGTATACGATGATATGGATCCCTTTGATGGCCTTGGGAAATCTGTACCAGCATTTTCATCAGAGAGGAATAGCAGGGGAAAGAACAAGAGCCCTTTAAGGACAGATGTGAACACAAGTTGGAATAGGAGTTCTGCTAGTAAAGAATCAATTGAGAAGACTTCAATTAGAAGTACTGAAATCCACTCACAGAAGAAGTTGCCTGTTGAAATTGATCAGGAGTCTCACCAGAACCCATTCAACATGCCAACATTTTCAACTGATTCCCATAAATCTTTTGGTCAAACAGCTTCTCCCCCTTCCTATATGAATGCTAGTTCTCAGGAGGCAAATGTTCAGGTAGATATGTCTCCTAGATCAGAAGAAAAATCGGATTCATCTGATGATGTATGGCTGACTGTATCAGAGATTCCTCTTTTCACACAACCCACAAGTGCACCACCACCTTCAAGACCCCCTCCTCCAAGACCGGTACAGGTTTCAAATTCAAAGGGCGGGTTAGTTTCCCCTGCTTACACAAATTCAAGAAAGAAGGTGAATGAGTATACTTCTTTCCCAAATTCTGCTCAACACTTTCAGGGTCCTCAGTCAGCTCCTGCTGCAGCGAGGGACTCAGTGGCATCTCCCTTTGATGAATTGGAAGATTTTGCCATGGGTAGGAGTCAAAATAATGTTGATGAAAGTTCAAATGGTCTTTCTAGTGAAGAATTGGGAATGAACTCAGCCGCTGCTGCCATGAAGGAGGCTATGGATAGAGCTGAGGCTAAATTCAGACATGCAAAGGAAGTAAGGGAGAGAGAGAACACAAAAGCTGCTAGAAGTAGAGATGCTGTGCAGCCAGAAAAAGATGAGAGACCTATTCTAGATGAGAGAGCACTAAGAGAAAAACAAGAAAGGTTAGACCGTGAACGATTGCAGAGGGAAAGGGAAGATGAGAAGGAACAAAAAAGACTTGAGAAAGAGAGGGAGAGAGCTAGGGAACTTGAGAGGGAAAGGGAGGAGAAGGAGAAAGAACAAAGGAGAATTGAGAAGGAAAGGGAGAGAGCGAGGGAGATTGAGAGGGAAAGGGAAAAGGCCAGACATGCTGTGGAAAGGGCTACTAGGGAAGCCCGTGAAAGAGCAGCTGCTGATGCTCGCACAAGAGCTGAAAAGGCAGCTGTTGAGAAGGCAAATGCTGAAGCTCGGGATCGTGCTGGAAGGGCTGCTGTCCAGAGGGCCCATGCTGAAGCTCGTGAAAGGGCAGCAGCAGATGCGAAGGAAAGAGCAGAAAAGGCTGCTACAGAAGCCAGGGAAAGGTCAAATGCGGTAGCAAGGGCTGAAGCTGATGCACGAGCAAGAGCAGAACGAGCTGCTGTAGAAAGGGTTGCTGCAGAGGCTCGGGAAAGGGCTGCGGCTGAGGCTCGGGAAAGGGCAGCATCCGCTAGAATGAATCAGCAAAAGAATGAAAGTGATCTCGAATCTTTCTTTAGCGCTGGTCGAGCTAGCAGTGCACCAAGGCCTAGGGCTAACCCTTCGGTGAGGACCTGAGGTTGAAACATATGGTTACTCTGTACTGCAATTTTGGGTTGTTGATTTTCTGATTGTATGTTTCAGGACCCGCTGTTTGATACCCAATTTCAGAACAGGCAAGAGCCTGAAGTAGCAAGGAAATCTGCTTCGACTTCTTCAAACATTAAGAAAGCTAATTCAACAACAAATATTGTGGACGATCTTTCTTCAATTTTTGGAGGTAGTTTGAGTGCAGCTTTTAGTAATAACACACTAATATTCTTTTCTAGTCCTCTATCTCATGTTGCTACTGGATGATACTATTATTGATATTTATCTTTTGGGGGGGGAAAGCTGCTCCATCATCTGGAGATTTCCAGGAAATTGATGGGGAAAGTGAAGAAAGACGAAGGGCAAGGTTGGAACGCCACCAGAGGGCCCAGGAGCGTGCGGTATGTGATCTGTTTCTATTCATAATTTATACTCTGTTCCCTCGAGTGAAGAATGAGGTTAAAGTACATATTCCACTTGGATTGGTGTGTTTATGATCAGTGCAATTTCTCTGAAGTTTTTGTTATTGACTTTTCTTGTTAGGCCAAAGCATTGGCTGAGAAGAATCAGAGGGACCTTCAAACTCAGAGAGATCAAGCAGAGAGACATGTAAGTACCTGTAGTTTCCATCAATGTTCCATTGCTCAAGTAGAACTGTGTTAACTGACTGGCTAGATTCATTTGTTCTTGGGATGGAAAAATAAACCAATGTCCATTCACCTGCCCTAGATTTCTGGGACAGGTAATACCCATTTAAGAATGGGTATATAGATGGGTTGTTACTCATCATGGCTGGAAGTTACATGGGTAATAAATGGGTACCTATTATTTTTAAAAGAGTTGCTTTACCCATCTGTATCAATTCTTTGCTCACTCTTAAATGTCAACCCACTCTTTTCTGAGTTGAATTCATGAATTTAGGAGAAAAAAAGACATAAAACATAATTCTCCTAATCTTAAGATTTCTGGGCAGCCAAACAGAAAATAAAAGATAAAGTAAAGTCTCAGCCATGAGAGTGAGGTGGAAAATTTTAAAATTGATTTTTTTTTTTTTTCACCTAGACCCATTGACCTTTTCATTTCTTGAAAACCCAAAGCAACAGGAAACATCAGAGCAACAATCTATGCTTTGGTTGGTTGCTTAAGAAAATTTAGGGTAAAAATAGAGATTGTTACTATACCACTCCAGTTGGGCCGAGACAATTAGATCTTGCTCACCCTGTTGGGTTTTCTCTTACTCCAAAAGAAAAGGATCCCTTTCTTCTGCCATTAGAAAAGCTCCTCAAGCAGAGATTACACTAGTACTTCTCTGTGATAAAAATAAAAAGAGAAGCCTGAAACGCAATACAAAAACAGAGAGCTGTATGTTTTTTTGTCATGTGAAAAAGGCTTTTGAATTCTAGCTTTCTCTTTCTTTCCTTTTGTGAAAGAGAAAGGGGGAGATGGAGTGAAAACGAAAAAGCAATCAGTGACGGGGATTCCACTGCGGAGGGATATGTACCACGATACAATAACAAATAATTCCTTTTTTTTTTTTTTTTGTTTCAAAGCTAGAAAAAAACTAATAATGAATCTTTGAAATTATATGTTTGCAAGTAAATATGTATGTATGTACAGGTATATGTATATATGGGTATTATTCTATAGAACAACCTTTTTATAAATAGCACACCGTAATATTATATATCCATAACAATTCTTCTTCAGATAGCTAACAACATTGAATATTCGAATTAAATAATACAATATAAAGAGAATATTCACTGGGGAGGGAAAAAATGGACGAAACTGGAAATTTTTTTGATAAGTAAGCACAATTCATTAAAAAGTGCAAATACACAGGAAGTATACAAGAAAAACCCTTAGATAGTGGAGGAAAAAAGATTAAAAGAAAAAAAAAAATGGAAGCTAGAAATGCTTAACTTCATAGAAACTGTCCAGTAATAGAATCTTAAAGAAAAAATCCATAAGTTTCTCAACAATCCAATCACGGTCTTGAAAGGTCCGATCATTTCTCTCCTAGAGACTCCACATAAGGCAAGACATAATCGTCTTCCATATAATACTGTTCTGACTTCCACCAAAAAACCCTTTCCAGCAAGCAAAAAGATCTACCACTTGACGAGGCATAGCCAACGGCAACCCTGCAAGGGTGAAGATGGTATTCCATAGGGCATCAATCATTTCACAATGTAGTAAAAAACTGAAATTTTAGGAAAAAGATCTTTTAGATCTCCCTTTTTTTATTATTATTATTTTTTTAATTTTGTTTACTTTTGTGTTTGTTGCAAGTCCCTAATATCTTGAAGATATTAATACTGTTACTCTCTAGATCATATATGTCTTATTTATAACTTATTATATAATTTTATATATTTATATATATTATGCTATCTTTCCTTAGCAGGTTGTCTTGATTTGTGAATATATTGCATAAGTTGCATAAGTCTTAAGCTAAAACGAAAATAAAAAGCCTATTTCAAAAACTAGTCCATGATGACCCTTAATGGATTTGCCTATATAAGTGGCAGCTAAAGTTGGAAAAAAAGAGAGCTTGAATACTGCTTGTCAATGATCCAAGTAACAAAATAGGTATAGGAACTACTCTGGGTACTTAAAAAACAAAAGGAGCAACTACTAATTCATCAACTAATTTTTTGATAAGTAATAATCAAGTTTTATTAAAAGCGTAAGGCGCCCCTACGTACATTGGAAGTATTTCAAGCGGAAACACCTAACTAGAAAAAGAAAAAGAAAGAGAAGATTCCGAAGCTCACCCACAAAAGAACCCCAACAGGCCACCCAAAATCCCTCAAGAACAAACACCCAACAGACCCACCCAAATTCCCTAAAAAGAAACACTCAGAGAAGCCCAAAGGCCCTCAGAACCCACACGAATCGTTACAACACAATAATCTTGCCCTTCCCTCCCCAAGATGACGCGCTAACAATGCCGTGATTAATGGAGCTTTCTAAATTTAGCAGCTCTCTCTTGCCCTTAGTCGTAGGCTGCGCGACCTTTGTTTCCCAAAGGAAATTTGCTTTCACCTCATTCAGCAATGCCAACTTCCGATCGTCCTCTTCATTGCCATCTAGCCCCCGATTAGGAGGATTGGGGGACAGCTTCATCAATTAATACATTTCCGAAAAGCCAAAAAATAAAGTGATAATATAAATGGGTTAATGGTCGGATAGAGCGGCATATGATTGGGAGTTGGAATTCTTTTCTTCGTTTTTCAATTAGTTGTAATCCATTAATTTGAAACAGGACGGTGCAAAACAAGCTTTGTTGGAACTTCTCAGTGTTGTTTAATGTTAGACCATTCTATAATGACTTAAGGATCTTTTGTCGGCTATCGAAAAGGATCGGTATATTGAAGACGGGGTTTCTGTTTCAAAAACCAAGGGAAAGAGGGAGCTCAAGAATTTGGAATGCTCCATTAATTTTGATGCTAGAGGCAGTGGCTCTAGTCGGGCTTTAGGTAGCACTATTTTGTGGGTTAGGGTTTCTTTGGGGAGCTAGAGGCAGTGGTTCTAGTCAGTTTATAGGGTTTCTTTGGGTTTGAAGTTTCTCTTATGGGGGACTCTTGTGGGTTAACTTTGGTTTTCTTGTGTACTTTTTTTTTTTTTGATAAGTAATGTTGATATAAAACTAAAGCACAGAGGGGTGCAATCCAATTACACAAGAAGTATAAAGAGAGAGCGCCTAAGAGGGAGAAAAATGAAAAAGAAAGTCAGAAAAACTAATTACTAATGTAGCTAACCAAGCGGCTGTCCAAGTAAAGGGAAAAATGAATAAGTTCCTCTAAAGTCCTAGTGGAATTTTCAAAGCATCTAGCATTCTTTTTGCTCCATAAACACCACATAAGACAAAGATGAATCATCTTCCACACAACCACACTTCGAGAACGCCTTCCTGTCTACCAGCAGTCAAACAAGCCCCTTACCCTGCAAGGCATAACCCAAAGCAACCCGAACCGACTAAAAGTAGTATGCCAAAGAGCACTTGCAATCTCGTAGTGAAGAAGAAGATGATCGACTGACTCTCCGTTCTTCTTACACATACAACACGATTCCATTACCACAATGTTCCTCTTACGCAAATTATCGTGAGTCAGAATTTTACCGAGGGTCGCAATCCACCCGAAAAAAGCCACTCGCAATGGCACCTTAGTACGCCAGATACTCTTCCAAGGAAACACTTCATGGTCGAAGTTGGACAAAGCCTTATAGAACGATTTCACCTCGAACTTACCTTTATTGGATGAGGACCAGCGAATACGATCCACAATACCAAGGGAGATCTTACAAGAGTACAACCGATCAAAGAAAGAAAGGACCATATCCATCTCCCAATCCTGGACGGGCCGCACAAAAATGACATTCCACTCGACAACCCCATTCCTCCAAGTAAAGTTATTCTTCACCAAAGCTTCTTTGTATCTAGCAATACTGAACAGGGAAAGGAAGGCAAGCTTCAAAGATTGTTCCCCACACCAAATATCATGCCAGAAACGAACTTTCGAACCCACTCCCACCTCAAACCGAATAGCTTTGGCAAAAAAGTTCCAACCTTGTTGGCTATGCTTCCATAAACCCACACCATGAGAACCCGAAACCTCCTTTGTACAGAACCCACCATCCTGATCTTCATACTTGGCTTTAATAATCTTGTACCAAATAACCTCACTCTCATTCGCATATCTCCAAAGCCATTTTCCCAAGAGAGCTTGGTTAAACTTATGCATCTTCCGAATGCCAAGACCACTGGAACGCAAGGGACAGCAGGCTTGATTCCAGCTTACAAAATGCTACTTAGGCTCATCTCCAATCCCTCCCCACAAGAAATCTCTTTGGACTTTCTCAAGTCTTTTTGCTACACAGGAATAGGAAGCAGAGATAAAAAGTAAGTCGGAAGATTAGACAAAAAAAAATTTCTTAAGGGTGTCTTATGCTTTTTTTATAAATTTTTATTACTCATCAAAAAAAAAAGTCTTAATCCACCATCACAAAAATCCCTCCCCTTGGAGGTGTATACGGCATAGCAAGGCCCCTTTGAGAGTGGCCTTCTATGCTTGGTTGGCCGCTTTAGGTAAGGTCCTCACTTTGGACAAATTAAGAAAGCGGAAAATCATTGTTGTAGATGGTGTTGCATGTGTAAAAAGAGTGGGGAAACCGTTGATCATCTTGTACTCCATTGCGAGATAGCTAGTGTCTTATGGTACTCTATTTTTGGGTTATTCGGTTTAGTGTAGGTCGTGCCTCATTGGATGAGAGATCTCCTTGATTGTTGGAGAAGGCTGTTTGGTAATTCTTGAAGCTATGTGGAAGATGATTCTGCTCTGTTTGATGTGGTGCATTTGGAGACTTGAAGATAGTGAGAGGATGGGGCTAGAGCTAATGGCCTTTTTCCATACCCTTTTTCAGTGATTGATTTCATATTTCTAGTTTTGATGACCTTTTTTATTTTTTATTTTTATCTCTTTTATTTTTTTCTGGTTAGATGCTTCTCTTGTATAATTCCTTTGTACTTGGGTGCATCCTTTGGTTGAATTCCATTTACTTTAAAAAAAAATGGTTGGATAGGGATCCACCCTAAATAAATTTTTATTTTATTTTATAAGTAATCAAAATATCATTAAAAGCGCAGAACACAATCCAGGTACACATGAATTATACAAGAGAAAAGCCTAGGATTTTGATTAGAGATTTCCTTGTGATGGTCTGTGACGGGGCCTCCCTACAACTCATGAATTAAGAATTCTTGCAACAACAAGGTCTACTCGAGATGAATTAGGAGTTAATGAAACCTTTCACAGGAATTAAAACTACTCACCAAAAGAGCTAAAAACGTAGCTGTTCAAGTATAAAGAGAATAAAAAAGGACTTGAGCTCTTCTAACGTCATCTCTTGGTCCTCGAAGTTTTGATCGTTTCTTTCCTTCCAGCGGCACCACAAAAGGCAATAGGGCATCTTCCATACAACAACACTTTGAGAGTGACCACCTATTACCAACAGGCAAACAAATCAACAACCCGATTAGGCATAACTTAGGACAACCCAAAGCGATTGAAGAAGGCATAATGTAGAAGAAGATGATCTACATACTCCCCATCCTTCTTGCACATGTTGCATCTATTGACCACAATGACATGCCACTTCCTCAGACTGTCCGTGGTAAGGATCTTTCTTAGGGCCATACCAAGTGAAAGAGGCCACTTTCAACGCGAAAAAGCCAATCTTCCTAGGAAGAGGGATAGCATCATTACATGCAAGGACCCTGTAAAATGAGCTGACATCGAACTTCCCTTTGTGTGAAGGGGCCTACCTTGTCTTCCCCTTCCCATTTTGCTCTATAGGAATACAACAAAGTAAAGAATGAAGCTTAGACATTCACCTACGCTTGCATTGCTCTGAAGAGAACCACTAGATAGGTCAAAGTGAAATGCAATAGAAGTATCCTTCACACAAGCAATGCTATATAAATATAGGAAAGCTTCCTTACGGGCCATTTCTCTACACCACATATTATCCCAGAATCTGATTTTAGAGCTATCTCCCAACTCAAATATGGTATGAGTAGAAAACATCCTTTCACCCCTCCTAATATTCTTCCAAAGCCCTACTCCATGCGGCTTATGGGGATCAATAGAACACCACCCACCCCAAGCATTGCTAAATTTTTGATAACAACTCTCCACTATTCCTCTCTCTCATGCACATAGCACCACAACCATTTCCTTAAAAAAGCACGATTGAACATCCTCAAGTTCTGAATCTCTAACCCTCCCTAAAAAATTGGAGAGAAAATCTTGGACCAACTCACCGGTTGATATTTGAACTTTTTACCTATCCCACTTCATAAGAAATCTTGATGGAGCTTCTCTATGCAATTTGCCAGACCAACAGGATGGGGGAAAAGAGATAAGAAGTACTTGGGTAAGTTGGAAAGAGTGATCTTTATTAGGGTGACCCTTCCATCCTTAGACAAATACATTCTTTTCCAACTAGCCAACTAACGCTCAATCTTTTCAACCACACCATTTCAAGTAGGCTTCGTCTTGGTCTATGCAATTTGCCAGACCAGTAGGAAGGGGGAAAAGGGAAAAGTGACAAGAAGTACTTAGGTAAGTTGGAAAGAGTGCTCTTTATCAGGGTGACCCTTTCACCCTTAGACAAATACATCATTTTCCAACTAGCCAACTGACGCTCAATCTTTTCAACCACACCAATCCAAGTAGGCTTGGTCTTGTAAGAGGCCCCCAGCAGAAGAACAAGATACTTCAAAGGCAAAGAGGAAACCCCATAACCCAAGATGCCAGCCAGCCTGTGTACATTATCCACAATACCCACAAGAACTAATTTTGACTTAGCTAGGTTAACCTTTAAACCGATACAACTTCAAAACATAAAAATAAAGCTCTAATAGAGAAGGCAGTTAGGATTGGGCCCCACAAAAAACCAAGGTATTGTCCGCGAACAACTGGTGTGATATTTTTGCTACACTAGATCCACTCTAAATAAATGGGTTGAGTATAGGTATTAATCAATTATTAAATTAGTAATAAATGGGTAAATAGATCTTGATGTACCCAACACATTTATGACCCACCTTAACCCAGCTAACCTGCCAGTTTGTGCCTTTTTTTTAAAAAAAAATTATTTATTATTTGTCTTTATCGTTGTTGCGTCTTTATACTAGTTTGGCAAAAAATAGTTGTAAATATTGCTGTATTTTGTTATCTTCATTCAATGTATTTCATATACTTCATATATATATGATAAGCAATTAATACTTCACACACATGCACACACACACACACACACGTGTCAACGTGTGTACATATATGTATATGTATTTATGTATGTAAAGAACTTCATTCCTTTCGTGTGTCTTGGATGCTAGGCTATCTAAAACTAACATGAAGTTACTGGAGTCATTACTAATTGTGTGGTTCTGATGTGCATTAATTTCAGAGGATTGCTGAAACCCTGGATATTGAGATCAAGCGTTGGGCTGCAGGGAAGGAGGGGAATTTGCGTGCTTTGCTTTCAACGATGCAATACGTAAATTTTTCTAATCTACATTCAGATATTCTTTTATGCTTCGCATCTGACATATATTTAATGCGTTCTAGTATTTTGGCCTGCATTCTCTTTGTACATTACACATATGTTTGTGTCTGTATTTGTGTGTGTGTGTGGATCATATAGGTGCAGCACTGTTATGCCTTTTTAAAATTCCTTGGCCATGTTGAAGCCAATGGGCTCTAGTTGAAAAGGTGTCCCCTCTCTTTGTAAGAACAAGGAGGGTGAGGTTGTGGGTTCAAGATCCACCAAGTTTGTTTGGGATGAATACGTTTATGTGTTATTTTCTATTTCAACAGCCAAGTTCGATATTGCTCATCAGCTTGTTGCTGCTTGTATATATTAACAAAGTACTTAGCAGCCTATAGTAGTCATTCTTGAATTTAGGTGTTTGATGCGAGTCAAAATTTGCGATCCACTTAGAAAATGAACTCATCATGTTGAATATAGGGGATTTGATTATTGAATATTCTCTTCCCTGTATTTTACTGAAGACGAGTTTGAGAAAATAAAATAATTCTTTTTCAAAGCTTATATGCCCTTGATTACTTGTACTGATCTGCTGATGGGTACTTGTGGGATCAATGAAACTCATATTGAAATGGAGATGCATTTTTGCCATAGAGAGATTCAGTCCTCGTGAATTGTCATGCTTCTATTTTTTTTATTAGTAATTTCGTATCATTAACTCAATCGGCTGGAGACCACACCTCATGAAGCAAAGGTCACTAGTTCGAATCCCCCTCCCCCTCTTGTGCGGACATGTCAAATATATATATATATATATATATATATATATATATATAGATATATAATAAAAGATAAAGATACAAAATAACTCTTTCTTAATATATTACAATTTTACTTATCAAAAAAAAAAAAAAAAATTGTATCATTAATAAAGCGTGAAGGGGTACAACCCTTTTACACAGGGAGTATACAAAGCTGAGCCCCTAATCGGAAGAAGAAAAAAATAAATTCATGAAATTTGCTAGAGTAGGAACATCCAATCGATGGTGAGCCACTATTTTGATAGGGGATTTTTTTTCCACTTTCCTCTTTTCTCTCTCTCTCTCTCTCTGTCATTTTGCAGAGTGAAGGCCCTGAACATTATAACAGCAAGGAAATTGAGGGTGGCTTAAGGCCTTTGATCCAAAGCAAGGAAGATGATTATTTCCAAAATTCTATTTGTGGACATTACCATAATTTTTCAGTGGGGTCACATCTTAAACAACTTAGGTGTTTGAGTATTGTTTCTATTCTTTGAATGTTCCTTTTGTCTAAATATCTGTTGAGGAAAGAGTGAGTTGGTATTGATTAGGGTGGTTCATGGTGTCAGAGAGATTGTTGACACATTGTCTTGTAAGGCCGGTTCTCTCAAGAGACATTTTTGGGCCTGCTTTAGGCTCTATTTTATGAAGCTATTTGATTTAGAATTTTGAGTTTAAGATAATGGAGAGGAGATGGCAGGCTAAAACAAACACTCCAAGGTGTAAGTTATGCTTATATTACCTAAACCAACTTCCCTACTTGTTTCTTGTATCTGTTATTTTTATGCCAGTCTGTTGGTAGTGGACTTAATACACTAAAGAGGACTTTCTTTGTGGGAGCTTGGGCAATGATTTCAAATATGACTTGGTTGGATTAGATGTTTTTTCTCCTATCAAGTCAGCATTTAGGAGTTAGGAAGGTTAGTACTCTTAATCAGACACATTTTGGGAAATGATTGTCGAGGTATGATGTATAAAATGCTTAGTCTTTGAATGCGTTTGGTGGGTTTAAAATATGGGGGTGACACTGTTTTGGTGGGTTGGGCTTTGTTAAGGTGTGTGAGAGTGCCTCCAATGGTTGCTTTCTTTGTTTGGACAGCCTCATTGAGGACAATGTATGGGAGTTAGAAAGGTTAGTACTACTAATCCGATGCATTTTGGGCAATGATGATGGATGTATAAGAAATAAAGCGTTAGTATTTGTAGGCATTATGTGAGTTTAAAGTATGAGGAGTGTCAAATGAAGGATATGATTTAGTTTCTCTCTCCCCCTCTCTCTCTCTACCCCCCATGTGCACAGGGGGGTGTTTATACGCCCTTGCAGCAGGAAGAGGCAATTGTCATTTGAAAGGAAACAACTCTTGTATAGAGTTCCAAACCTGCAGATCCTGGTTTTATCTGTCCCAAATTCTTATATGATGTGTATCCAGTGATCTCAGGTTATAAATGTGGTTGTCTATCAAAATCCATTCACCTTTTGGAGTTTTAATTCTTTTAAAAATCATATTCTATATGGTGAAACCGGAATGACAGAGTCATCCTTGAGTTAATGTGGGAAGACTTACGGCCTTTCTTGGTCCATTGAGCCCAGGGCCTGTACAGTTATGTTCTCCATTCTTTGAAACCTCTATCCCTGGTTAATTGAAGTCTTTGTTACAATGCCATGAGCTAAGCTGGCTGGAAATTTCAGGAGTTGCAATTTTTTATGCTTGGTATATTACATACCAAACTTTCAAATTGTATGGGATCTATGTAATTTTCTTATACTTTTGTTTAAAATTTATGTCGTCGTGATTTTTGGCTTGATTAAATTATGTATGTACATCCTTCCCTTAAAGGGCGTGATGCTGGATAGCTTTGGTAGTTGGTGATCCAAAGGTTATTTGACATCTTGCAAAGGAAAGGTGGTGGGAGAAATGTAAAAATGAGGGGAAAAAGCTGGGTTGTGGATTATGAAAGAGTGCTCAGCTCTAGAGAAATATTAAAGAGAAAAATAAGGGGACTGGAAAGAACAAAAACTGTATAAGGTCCAGTTGATTAATAGGAAGCATAGTGCAGGTCTTTGCTGAAAAGATTGGAGATAGTTTGGTTTTCTTCAAAAACCCTAACGTAGGGATAATTCATTTGGCCCTTGGGAAAGGGAGAAAAGAAAAATAGTCAGGGTGCCAACAGCTTGAAGTGTCTTAATTAAATAACTTATACAGAAAGACCTACCATGATATAATAACTTAAAGGTACTTCTGCTCAGTTCTGCATGGAAATTATGATCTGTTATTAAGTTCTCAAAATTACCTTACCTGTAAAATTTGTCTTTTCTTTATGTTAGTAATTTATATTGACTGGATTCAATTCTGTTGATGACCAGGTGCTCTGGCCTGAATGTGGTTGGCAGCCAGTTTCTTTAACTGATATGATTACAGCGCCTGCAGTTAAAAAGGTTTATAGGAAGGCTACCTTGTGCATCCACCCTGATAAGGTGCAACAAAAAGGTGCCACTCTTCAACAGAAATATGTTGCGGAGAAGGTGTTTGACCTCCTTAAGGTACTTAATCTCAAATCCATCTAAACAATTTTGTTGCCCTATCTTTTTTAATTAGTCTTTCTGGGGAAAGAGGGAAAAAAAAGTCATGGGGGTTGGCCATGGTCCGTTGACTTTGCAATTGATATATTTACTTAGTAATTTGTGGATACGTTGGCTTTTTGTTGCTAGATGTACATATTTATGCTAGTAAACTGGTCAAACATTGAGTTCATTTATGCATTATGGATGTAAAAGAGAATAAACAACCACAGATTATAGGAGCTGCTGCCTACATAGAATGATGCATATGGCATTATCGCGTATGTTCTTGCATTCACTCGCAATCATTAATGGAACTTCGATGATGTAATTCACACAGATATTCAACTTGTAATTGTACCTTAAGCGAGAAGCGTTTGCAAAAGTTGATGTACCTTTTTGGTCTTATTTTGTTATTGGATAGGTTAATAGTACTTTGGTTACATTTATCGGGCTTGTGCACATGAATAGTTTGGTAATATTGTCACAGGAAGCTTGGAACAAATTCAATTCAGAGGAGCTTTTTTAAATTTTATGAGGTTTTTTCCACTTCAAATTAATTCATTGGGTAACTGCACCAGTTGCTGGAAAGGGAAACGAACGTCTGTTATGGGACTTTCATATTGTTACTGAATTTGATTGAAGTTGAAAATGTATCTACCGCAATCTTAGGCTTCTTTCTATATAGCCACCGAGATGCCCGAGTCGTGTTCTGTTTTTTCTATTGCCCTACTTGATGTTCCTCCAGTGCTTATTGGGGCTCCAAAGATATGTGTATGATATCCAGAATGGCTTGTTGATGTAAAGTAGTATTTTCTGGGAATCATGCCCTTCAATGAGAAGCCAGTCTGTCTTTTTTGTTAGTTATTTTTTTTACTTGTGATATAGTACAATTCATTGATATGTAAGATTGACGTGGCACTGTGCCATTGAGTTGAGAATTTAATTATGATAAGGATCTTCCGTGTGTCGATTTGGTATTATGTTTTTTGTCTGAGCAGAGTACAATACATAGAAGCTTGAAACATTTATATTTTTTCAGTACTTTTATTTATTTATTTTTTTACTTAATTGATATGTTCATTGATGGAACGTTGGATATGATGCTAGCACTCACTAAGATAGGTGCCTCAGTGGTTGTGTTAATATGTTTCTGCTCTCCGACCTGTCGAACCTCGAGATTTCTCAAAGAAAAACTGTCGGTGGGGATAATTTCTTTTTTTTTTTTTTTTTTATAATTTCTATTCACGGTGGAGGTATCTCGAGTGTTAAAAGAAGTTTTGGATTTGAGTTGATGAACTCTGGTAGCATTTGATAAAAGGTAATGGGTCCTCTTTCGGGTAGAGTGTCCTAAAACTAATTTGATATTATTCAAATAATGTTATTTTATTTAGAGAATTATGATATTTAATCTGGGCAATTATAATTCATTAAAAAAAAAAAAAAAAAAAAATTGAATTCATAATCGTTGATGAATTAGGCTATAATATATTAAAGTATTATATGATAGAATCAGAATGACTTGTCCTGGCCTTGGTCATTGAAGTAAAGTTCAAGTTAGTATGTTAGTATATGTGGAATGCATTGAACTTGAACTGGACCACCGTGAGGACAGAGTTTTCAAAGTACCTATGTTCTAAATTGTATAAATACTCAATTCTAAGTGAATAGTTGACTCAAATGTGTTGACTCAAATGTGAACAATCAATGAATGAGATTTTACATGGCCAATATCTTGGTATTTTGGGTAATTGATATTGAGGATTGTGTAAATAATTATTCTTATATAGAATTTATAGTCTAGATTAAAGATATAGATATTCCTTAGATATGATTTAATACAATTGATCATCTAAGTCTAAACCTAGTTATTTTAGTAAAGTGGTTAACTAAAATTAATACTTTTGAAGATTTAACAATTATATAATCCTGGAGGGTGATGCATTGCTGGAGGTAAAGGAGGTGTCCAAAATAGAGAAAAGTGGAACCAGGTTTGGGCATATTGTGGTTGACATCAAAGGAATTCTTCGTTCTCTACGTAGATTGCAAGGTATTTATGTTAGTAGAGAAGCTAATATAGCAGCCCGTAAACTAGCCAATTTGGCTAAACAGGGTGTCATAGATAAAGTTTGGATGGAGGAAGCTCTAGAATGTATCTGTAATATTCTTTTGAGGGAGCAATCTACTCTCTCCTTTTGATTGATTTATCAAATACAATTATATTTTTCCCAAAAAGAAAAGATAAAATTATATAAAAATAGGAGAATACCTTCAATAGGATGTAGTGTAAAACCCATCTTTTACAGCATCCAATAAAAAGGTAACACATCAGCAAAAAAATTCAAATATAATAAGCATGTAAACACTATATTTTATGAGCAAAAGCTATTGGATCCACCCTAAACAATCCATAATCTCGATAACCAATTCCCTAAAAGGATAGTAACATCGTAAGTCTAACGATTTAGTAAGTAAACCTTACAATTAGGTATGACATAAGTTCTATATTATTAGGTAGAATTAAACGTGCAGTTCTTGGTAAACTTTAAAAAGAGATGTTGTTTCCGTTAATATACCTTAAAAATATGATTCGATTTAATAAAGGGTGGTGTACTCCCATTGGTAATCGCCTAAGTATTTTAATGCATAAAGACTAATGATTTATAGGTCATAACTATCATATATGGTCTACCCGAGATCTTACCCCCTCTCAGTAGGGTTGACGCTGTTCCGAAGAACCTGTAATACAATACCGGTGCCCCAAATATTATACGCTACGGTCTATAATTCTAGCAGCCCGACCGAATATTGTACGCTACTAATGATGTAAGTCCTCTAGTGACCGCCCGTTAAGGCTGTGTCATTCACGAAATAGCCATTGGATCTAAGCTGCATATATCACACACACATTTGACCATAAAATCAAGTTTATATAGTAAACCCATAGCCATTATACCGCACGTACCAGTATACCATGTCATACAATGCATCTTATCAATAAGTTATTAAAGTAGTTACCAAGGGATACAAAAATGTATACATGCTCATATCATACGTGTGATCAGTCAACTGACATATCCCACGTTTTTAAGGAAAGTGTTCGCAATTGGTTACTTACCTCGTACGCTCGCTTAAGTTTTTCGACATCGTGAATCCCTGCTATAACGAAACACGACTCATCGTTATAAGCTATACTAGAAAACTTTATGAGGGTCCATATAACGAAAAAGGGTTTTAAGGCCTTGTTGGCACTTATGGAGCTAAGGAACACAAGAATCGACCTTGGGTCGAGCACTCATTCCCTAGGGCGAGCGTTCGCCTTGGGGCTATGGTTTAGCCAAAAAGTGCTCAAAATGCTCCTAGGCTCCTATCTAAAGCTATGGGTTGGCCCTTACTCTTAACAAAGCAAGTAAAACACAAAAACTCAAGAGGCATTAAAAGCTTTTGAAAACACTTCTTTGCTTATAAGAATAGGTTCGTTTCAAGCACTAAACATATTACAAGTGTTCTTAATGGCAACTTTTGAAAACACTTTTTGAAACAAGTCTTATTAAACAAGAAAATGGAGCAAAAGCTTGCCATAACACTAAAAAGGCTTAAACCATTAAAAGGAGTAATCATAGCTTTAAGAAAATGTTTAGGCTATAGTAAAACAAGAAACTTACAAGAACAAAGTGGTGTAAAGATTACCTCAACAAGTAGGTTTCTTCAAGAATGCTCCCCTCCTTCTCCAAAGTTACCCACAAGGTTACACACACTCAACTGACAAAGTAGTAAGGATTTCCCAAGGTTTCAGAGGCGGATTTGAGGGCTGGGTCTAATGGGGTGTGGAAGTATTTATAGGCGAAGGAAGCTGAGGGTAAAATGGGGATTCTGTCAAAAAGGAATGAGCGCTCGTATGGTCCATGTGCAAGCACTCGTGTACTGTTCTCAACTAGCCAATGATGCTTTTCAGGCATGCGTCTTGGGTATTAACCATCAACGAGCGCTCGTGTGTACTATTCATACGAGCACTCATCTACTATTCACAAAAGGCCAAAAGTTGTTCAGAGTACGGTTTCGCGAGGGTGGTGTGAGGCTCAGACGAGCACTCGGTGTGGTCCCCTGGACGAGCGCTCGTCCAATGAGAGTGGTCTTGGGCTTTTGCTTTCAAAAAGGCCTTAAAGGCTTGGGCCCATCAATAAAGGTTTTAGGATTTCTGTTTTTGGGCCTGCCTTCCAAATCTATTATAGCAATGGCTTGTCAAGGCATCTTTAAAACTTGCAAAACTAGTAACAACAATAAAAATGCAGGAGGGAAAGGTCAAGAGATTACCTTAGAAGATAGCCAATGCACCAAACTCTCTTCATTCTCTCTCCAAGTCACTTCTCACACTAGGGTTAGGGTTTTTCTAAGCTTATGGGAGGTTAAGGGTCGAAGGGTATGATTTATATAGGGGCTTGGGGCGTGCCTTGTCTGGGATTTGGTTAAACTTAACCATATCATCTAGGTCTTCTCATTATTTCTTCCAAACTTTGCATTTTTCTCTTTAAAGCTGCAGTTTTTCTTCAACAACCTATAGAACACTAAAAACACAAAACTAAAACAAAACATTAGATAACGACATAGCTAAATGTTAATCAATGTAAATTAAGGGGTCCAAATATGCAATATTTGGCACTTATCAGCTTGCTCTGAAAAGGTGGAGAATGGAAAAATTGTTTTTTAGAGTGTTAGCGAACGTTTGGGTACTATTACACATTGGATAAAAGAGTTCAAGAGTGCATTCTGGGGCATTGCCCACTAGCTCAAAAACTGCTCAACGAACGCTTGTGGTGGTCCCCCAAGCAAACTGTAGTAACCAAAATAATTAACTAAGCTTAGGTAGGTTAGAGGGTTAATTTGGGCTTTGGGTTACACGGAACATCTGCAAGGGCACTTTGGGAATTTTAGACTTTCTGATTGGACGTACGCTCTTGCCGTTAGTAGAGGACATACGCCGGGGTGGGGGGACCACCGTGATAAGTGACAAATATTCCATATTTGGACCCCTTTATTTACATTAGTTATGTCGTTATTTAATGTTTTGTGTTAGTTTTGTGTTTTTAGTATTTTGTGGGTCATTAAAGAAAAACTACAGCTTTCAAGGAAAAAATGCAAAGTTTGGAAGAAAACATAATTTGAGAAGACCTAGATGATGTGGTTAAGTTTAACCAAATCCAAGAAAATGTTAAATTGGATTAAAGATCAGATTTGATTAAAGTTCAGATTGGATAAAATTTCGGATTGGATTCAAATTCAAATTCTACACACATCTCAGTATTTTGATCATAATTTTTTGCTCAAATATCGGATTATAGTGATTCAAGTGGCATTAGAAAGGTAACTCAAAATAATACAGTTCATTGGGAAATAGGATTTTCCTAATTCGGACAGTTACTATGCCAAAATCACCCTACACTAAAAGGACACAAATCTGGACGAATCCTATTCCGATTTCAGACTTCTATTTTGACTGAGAGACAGACCTCCGAATTATCTAGGTTTAATAGGGCTTCTAGGACTTCCCTAAGCCTATAAATAGACTTCTTTGCATTCAAGAAAAGATATAGAATTCTAGAGAGCAAAATTCTACAGTTTTTCTTTAGATTTATGTTTTATTTTTATGTGGAGCTAAATTCTCAACTAAGGTTGGGGATGGAGCCTCACCAATGAAGAACATCAATACTTTCATGTAAGTCTTTATTTATCTAATTTTATTAGGTTTAATATTTCAATTGTTTTATTTCTTTTCAATGTGTGGAGTGATTCTTGTGATTTGAGGATACACTTGATGATTTAAGATAATTTCACATAATTGATTGCTTGATTTTATTTGCCTAAATAATTGGATATCCCTTGTTATTTGTTTTACGGATACATTTGGTGTTTCAATTAAGATTGGATATCCTTTGTGATTTACTGATACATCT
Organism: Corylus avellana; assembly: GCF_901000735.1. Classification (NCBI taxonomy): domain Eukaryota; kingdom Viridiplantae; phylum Streptophyta; class Magnoliopsida; order Fagales; family Betulaceae; genus Corylus; species Corylus avellana. Next base: position 12,422,225 of record NC_081551.1, on the reverse strand, counting down.
GATGATTTAATTGATATTGGATTCCTCTTGTGATTTGTGCAATGAATGGATATATGAGATGTTTTGATTAATTGTTTGAAGCATAGTAAAACATATCTAAGATTTTAATTGTGAAAACTTCAAATTAATATTGATAAACATGAAAGTATGTTGTTATGATTCGGTGAGTGTGAATTTTCAAACCTTAGTATTTTATTTCTCAGTTTATTTTAATTAGTTTATGTTTGTCTTTTAATTTTTAAAACCAAAATTCAAAACCCTTTTAGAACTAGGTTAGGATTTAATTAGTTTAGATTTAAATTGCTCTTTAGAAAATACAATTCTCTGTGAGTTTGATCTCGCACTTGCAATCCATTAAACTACAAACGATTCGTACACTTGCGAGTATATTAAAATTTGCACAACACACCGTACGTACGCCTGCAAAAAAGTACAAGGACGTACGATGGGGGACCATCGGACGTAAGTTGCTTTTTGAAAAACCTCTGGATAATACCTGGACATACGCTACGGCCTTTGGACCGCTGTATAAATAGTATCGGACGTACGCCCCAATAGTACCGAACGTTCGCTACTTTTTAGAATAGTTGGTAGCGTCTTCTGCTTTTTCTCACCTATAAATACCCCTACACCCTCGTCCTTTTCTCTTTCAAACTCACCCCCCCAGGCTCCCAGAAACCCTTGTGAGTGTGCTCTTGTGAGATTGTGTGTTTTGTGGAGAAGGGGAAGTGATTTTGTGAAGGCTTAGCTTCAAGGAGGTTACCTTCTGAGCCATATTTGTTGTTAGGTCGTTATTACTTTTTTAATGCCTTCTAGATTAGCTTAATCATTGGTTTGAAACTTTAGCTAAGTTATGCCTTTGATCTTGTTTAAAGTTGAGTTTAGAATTTCGTTATGATCAAACGTGTTTTCGTATGCATGGAGACCTTATTTTAAGATAGGAAGCCTTAGAAAGCCTTTTGGTAACCTTAGAAACTGGTTTGCGAGGATAAGAGGACGCATGGACAAAATGATGTTCCACCTGAAAACCTTCTGGGCGGGCGTACGGCCTCGAGCCCGGACATAAGGTCAGAAGCATTCTAGGGAACACTATTTTGGCCAGCCGTCTAATAGCTCCTGTTTTCATGTTTTAGGGTTATTTTAAGTTAGACTTTGGACTAATAAAAGGTTTTCCACAGATTTGGAGAACCCGGAACGTTTGGAGGAATATTCAGAGACTTTGTTCGACATAGGTGAGTTTTAACTCACATAATGCTTGCCATTTATTTTCATACATTGCACGTCTATTTTGTGTATCAAAACATGCATATTAGCAACTCTCACAATATACACTTTATTGCACATGAACTATAACTTTTTGTGAAAAAACATTGTGCTGAACATGTTAATGAAAGTGAGACTTGTAAAAAGGGCATGCATGTAAAATACGGATAAGATTAATTGCATCGTATGATATGGTACACCAGTACGTGCAGTGTTGTGCAAATTTTAATATACTCGCAAGTGCACAAATCGGTTGCAATATAATGTTTTGCAAATGCGAGGTCGAACCCACAGGGAATTGTGTTTTTGAAAATGCAATTTATATCTAAACTAATTAAATCCTAATCTAGTTTCAAAAAGGGTTTTGATTTTGATTTTAAAAATTAAAAGTCAAACATAAACTAATTAAAATAAACTAAGAGATAAAATACTAAGGTTTAGGAATTCACATTCACCGAATTATAACATACTTTCATGTTTATCAATATTAATCTGAAGTTTTCGCAATTAAAATCTTAGATATGTTTTACTATGCTTCAAACAACTAATCAAAACCATCTCATGTATCCATTCATTGCACAAATCACAAGAGGAATCCAATATCAATTAAATCATCAGATGTATCCGTAAATCATGAAAGATATCCAATCTTAATTGAAACACCAAATGTATCCGTATAACAGATCACAAGGGATATCCAATTATTTAGGCAAATAAAATCAAGCAATCAATTATGTAAAATTATCTTAAATCATCAAGAGTATTCTTGAATCACAAAAGATATCCAAGAATCACTTCACACATTGAAAAGAAATAAAACAATTAAAATATTAAACCCAATAAAATCAGATAAATAAAGACTTACATGAAAGTATTGATGTTCTTCATCGGTGAGGCTTCATCCCCAACCTTAGTTGGGAGTTTAGCTCCACATAAAAATAAAACCTAAATTTAAAGAAAACCTAAACTAAAAAGAGAAAAACTGTAGAATTTTGCTCTCTAGAATTCTATATTTTTTCTTGAATGAAAATAGGTCTATTTATAGGCTTAGGGAAGTCTTAGAAGCCCTATTAAACCTAGATAATTCGGAGGTCTGTCTCCCAGTCAAAAGAGAAGTCTGAAATCGGAATAAAATTCATCCAAATTTGTGCCCTTTTATTGCGGGACGATTTTGGCATAGTAACCTTCCAAATTAGGAAAATTATATTTCACAATAAACTGTAGTATTTTGAGTTATCTTTCCAAAGCCGCTTGCATCACTTCAATCCAATATTTAAAGGAAAAGTTATGGTCAAAATACTGAGACATGTGCAAAATCTAAATTTGAATCAAATCCAAAATTTTATCTAATCTGAACTTTAATCTAATTTGATCTTTAATCCGATTTAACCTTTTCTTGGATTTGGTTAAACTTAACTACATCATCTAGGTCTTCTCAAAGTATGCTTTCTTCCAAACTTTGCATTTTTTCCTTTAAAATTGTAGTTTTTCTTCAATGACCTACAAACTACTAAAAACACAAAACTAATACAAAACATTAAATAGGGATACAACTAAATGATTAACTGATGTAAATAAAGGGGTCCAAATATGGAATATTTGGCACTTATCATGCGGGATAACGACTATGAGCTTACTATACATGTTAACTTTATGATCAAACGTGTGTGTTATATGGGCCTTGGATCCAATAGTTGTTTCGTGACCGGCGCAGCCTTAATGGGCGGTCACTACAGGACGAACATCATTAGTGGTGTAGGCGACCCGAGGTCGGACTCGGTCTTGCCGCTAATGGGATGTACGGTAGCGTACAATATCCGAGGCACGGGTGTTGTATTACAGGTCCTTGGGTACTATACATGTTAACTTTATGATCAAACGTGTGTGTTATATGGGCCTTGGATCCAATAGTTGTTTCGTGACCGGCGCAGCCTTAATGGGCGGTCACTACAGGACGAACATCATTAGTGGTGTGGGCGACCCGAGGTCGGACTCGGTCTTGCCGCTAATGGGATGTACGGTAGCGTACAATATCCGAGGCACGGGTGTTGTATTACAGGTCCTTGGGTACAGCGCCAACCTTGCAGAGAAAGGATAATATCTCGAGTAGACCATACTGTTGAACTATCACTGTTACTATATATCATATATCTATATCAAACTTATGGAAAACTGTCACGATGGAACTATTATATACTTTATAAAATAGAGTTCATCACTAAACTGGCATGAGTATTACCTGCATTAACATTCACTAAGTCTTTAGACTTACCCTCCTTTATTTTATGTTTTTCCCCCTCCATTACGAATAATTGCGCAGTTTAGCTAGCATAGACAAGGATGCCTACGGACCGTACATGGGTGATTGCGCAGGACCTAATCTGAGTCATTTTTGAAGAAATGGACTCAATTGGGTTGAAATTCATATGGGATGACGGAGGAACTACCCAGACAAACATGATCGAGATTATTATCTCTTTAGCATTGCTTAAACTTAAGATTTGATCTGTTGATTTTTTGTAAGACAATTATGTTATGGGATGTAACCTTTTATTTTGATGATAGTCTGATGACCGATACATTTGGCGACTACTTTTATATTATGATGAATTATGTTTACTCTGGTGTATGAATGCGTGATTGCTTCATTATTACTCTATATTCCTATAGTTTAAAAAGTCTTCCTTTGAGGTTTCTCGCTTATAAAAGGTTGTGATTCCTGAGACTTGTCCCGTGAGGGATAGGGCTGGGAGACGAACCATGGGGTCAATTACCTATTAATTGATTTGCCCATCGGGGTCATTACACAAACACTCGCACTTAGGTTAAGAGCGAACGTTCGTCGAACGTTCGTGTTGTAGCATCCAAAGCCCGTTAAGGCTGAGTTTGCCACTTTTCTTCTTTTACAACAAAAGTTCTTGCAAAGATCTATAAGGTCTATCAGAGTACTTGATTTTAAAGGATACGATAAATGTATAAAACATTATTCAAGAGATTTTATTACAAGCGAAATTAGAAAATGTTAAACTTTAGTTGCGGAATATCATATTATTACAATAATTGATATGAAAAGACTTTGAAAGTTAATAATTATTCCCACCCCCATTCCGGCCTTCTATTCCAGCGTCCTTTCTACCTGAAAACAAGAAATAAAACTGAATAAGCCCAAAGGGGGCCCAGCAAGTAAAATCCACAACCATAAATAGTTTTGCTCCTTGTTCTCAGTTTTGATAATTGTTTTTACAAATAAATATACATCCAACCATAATAATAATACATGTATGTACGGTTGCATCTTCCGTAGCATAAACGTACTATTACATCTATTATTAGATCATCGTCATAAATCATCTTTATGAATCATCATCATAATGCATCGCTATAAATCTTCATTGTAAATCATCATAGTATATCATCATTGAAAATCATTATAGTATATCATCGTTGAAATTATATTATCATTTTCTCATATTAGGGCCCATATACACTATTACCCCTGTGTACCAGGGTTGCAGGTCCTTGTGACCATGACACTGAACTGTGGCCTCAGCCATGCCAGACCGTTAATTAACTCTTTTCTTGGTGCACTCAACGGTCATGTTGATGGAATACCACTTTCTGGCATAGCCTCCGTCAGTGGTTTCGCCTCCATCCGAGTATCGGTACCGAACTCCTCTCATTCTTATTTATCTTGGGGCCAAAAATACTCTCCTCCATACATGTGCCCTTATTTCATAAACATTTATCTCATCTCTTGTACTTTTCTTTGTACTTCTTTTGATGCATCTTAGGGCAACATGTAGGAGGGTTTATCATCATTTTTCTTTCTTATAATCATCATCATTTCTCAACTTTCTTTTCTCAAAATGGAAACCTAATATAAACTTGTTATACTTAGAAAGCGTTTAAAGAAATAGAAACTTTATAGATAATTCTTTTAGAAATGCTTCATGTATGCAACATATATCAATGATAGGTAAATAAAATAATCATTTACAGTTTGATACAAGAATAAATAAATAGCATGACATGAAGTAATTTTAGAAGGGGTAGTGAATTTACTTACTTCTAGACTGAAGCTAAAAAGTGGTCTGAATGATCTAGTTGCTCCAATCTGACTAACACTACTAGTATATCTTTCAAACTAATTTCTCAAGTCCGTTCTCTCTCATGTTCTTTCTTTCTTGCAACGCTTTGTCTCGCCCTTTCTCTCTCTGTTTCGTGTAAACACTTTCAGAAAGAAGAAAGACCGAGTAGGAAACGAAAGAAGGAAGAATATGTGGAAGAGAGGATATGAGTGGTGAAAATTGTGAAGGGGAAGAGCTCTATTTATAGGAAAAAAAACAAATACTATTCCGCCTTTCATTTACAATTCTAACATTTATTTACTATTTCACCTACCAAATACTATTATACCTACCATTTACTATTTTACTTACCATTTACTATTCTACTTACCCTATACTATTCTACCTACCAATCTCCAATTACCATTCATACAATATCATAAATTCCTCAAGAATTAACATCATTGCCTAATATGAATATTAATATAATCATAGCATCAAATTAATATCTCTAAAATAAGACTTTCAAAATCTGAGGTGCTACACGTGTGGTCGCCTAGCGAACGTTCGGTCGAAGAGTGGAGTTCTAGGTCTTTGGTTTGGAAACCTCAAGGGGTTGGGCTACTCATATGGGGTTGAGCCATTTTGGTTTATAAAACCTTGTTTATGAAAACATTGGCCGTTTTGTAGTAAATCATTAACCTGTTAAAACAGGTGTTTTTGTCGGATAGTACATGCAATGCATTGAACATACCACGGGAATTGCCATTCCTTATAAACACGGTAAAAAAGAAATGACTGTAACTCTCAGACTTCTTATGATATTAATTTCTAAATCTTAAGAGGATTGTGAACTCAAATGTCAAGTGAAGTTTACTTCGGTGCATTTAGTTGTGGGATCTTTACTGTGGTCAAAATTATTGGTACGTTAGGTGATCACATGTAGCATTGTGGGAACACATTTTCTCAAGAATGATCAGTTAAAGTCCTTTATTTAAAAATATTTAAATAAAAAAAAAATCTCTTTAAGATAGATTTAATAGAGTAATTATTCTCAGCCTCTAATGAGGGCTTTTTGGTAAAGAGTTGCAAAAATATTAAAAGAGCAGCAAAAATATTTATCCATAGTTAAAAGAGTTTCGCATGTTTGAGAATAGTTATGTGATTAAATTGGGTACTTAAAAATAAAAAGGTAGATAATAAAAGTGGCAGAATTATTGTCTTAGTTCTCTACAAAATATTTCATGAAGGAATTAAAAGTCAATATTAAGAAGTGTCTAAGAAATCAATTGTATTAATAAAAAATAAATATTAGAGTGGAATTACATTTATTTGTGGACACTATAAGAAATCATCTATCAAAAAGCCAACATTAACAAGTGCAATTCAGTTTTTTGTCGTCTTTTGGTATCCGTAGTGTTCCATTAGTCGCGAAAAGAAAATGACGTCGTTTACTGTAAAAAGTTCGTGAATTGCCGTCTTAAAAAGGTAAACAACGTAAATATTTTACGTCGTTTACTGTCCAAGGACGTGAATTAACTACGTCGTTTATTTTAAATGATGTAGTTTACTTCCATGAATTTTCAATGTCTAAGAGCACTAGAAACAATTTCACTTTGATTTTCCCTAAATACAAAATCCCAACACATTCTCCAAAGAAATGCAAAAAGATGAAAGGGGAGAAAAGAAATGTAAATGTTTATATTAAAATAATGTATAGAGAAGCTCTTTTGTTTTCCTACACATTGGGTAGCACTGTAGCATTCTCAATGTTTAAGGAAGTTGCTGTATCTAACTTTTTGTGGTCTTCTTTTTCTTTTCTTTTTTGAGATTTTTCCTAGATATAGAGAATGTAATGAACTATAGGGTGTAGATCTGTTGCTGATGTTTCTGATAAGAACTAAGATATATCAGAAGAAATGGAGATCTTATTATGAATTTGACATACATAATTACATAGAAAGTACTTCCTCTCTTCGATTTTAATTTGTAACCAAACCTTTAAAAGATTAACATGAAAAAAAAAAAACCACACAATCGAACACCAACAACTTGATGTTGTTTCATTTACATGGAACTGAAATATGATGTCTTTGTCTTTTTGTTCAATGGTGAGTGAATCCAAAAGACAACCCAAGAGTGAATCAATAGCTGGTCTTGAAGGACTTGTAGGCCTTCAGGTCAAGCATAACACCGGCAATCGAACCGGCAGCCGCTGCAATTGATATTACAAGGCAAGCAAGGCTCAGCATCTGCAGGCATATCCACCGAGTGCTCCATTTTGGTATCTTCTTCTGTGCAATATACATCTCCACCGGAAAATACACTGTCAAAGGCCAAAACCCAAGGGCCCCAAGAATTCCCACAACATCATTGAAGAAGGGAAGCAGCATCGATATAATGGTGGTTAAGATCACGAACATGGTTCTCCAAACCAGACGGAAGAGGTTTAGGTTAATCCGGCGAAAACCTGGGATCGGAATTGCAATTTCCTTGGTGATGAATCCGCTTTCCGGCCATCTTTGTGAAGCCCTTTGCTCAACGAAGGCAAAGATTGGTTGGCAGTAAACTTGGTATGCTCCCACAAGGTGGATTACTATGGCGGCATTAGCAATATCAAGAAGCCAAAATGGGTTGTAGAAACCGAAGCCTGTGAGGAGATTACCGGGAGCAAGATCGCCGAAAGCTGCGTACCCCATGCACCCACAAAGCATGTAAAATAACGTCGTTACAGTAACGCTAAGCATGGTCGCCTTCTTCATTGTCTTTGCTTCTGATGGCGGGGATTTTATTGTGTCCTGCCAAATAGATGGATTAATTAGTATTGTCCAACTTTTCAACTTCAATTTTTTTGGAAAATTTCTTTTCTTCCCATAATTTTTAAGCACTTTTACAATCGTACCCTTAAAACGTTGTAATGTTTGGTCACTAAGTTTGAAAAATTTGCAATATCACCCTTCATGTTTTAAACTAGTACCCTTCATGTTTTAAAGTTCGAAAAATTTTAAGCATGTAAAATTTCATTTCTTTTCTTCTGGTAATTTTTAAGCATTTTTGCAATCGTACCCTTAAAATAATGTCGCTAATTTTCGTGACATTGCATTAATGTTGATAGGTATCTTGACGCATGACCAAGATGTGAGTTTCATGTTTTTTCTCTTTTGTTTCTTTTTTAGAAATGCTACACTTTTCAAATCTTTAAAAACTAGTTCTCAAATAATGTGTAACCATCTTATAAGTTTGTGACACATTTCTTAAAAAATAATAAATTTAATGTGATGATGACAAATCATTTGAGAATTAACTAACTTTTTAAGAAAAATTTTGAGAAATGTAGCACTTATCTTTTATTTTTTTTTTTAAAAAAAAAAATTAATTAATTAATTAATTAGATAGTTAAGGTACTTTTGTATTTCTACAAGTTTTAAAAGGGTATAAGAGATGTTTCACCTGGCCTATACTGTTTGATTTAACTCTAAATTTTAACAGTAAGAGTGAAATTGCAAATTTTTCAAACACGATAGCCTGATATTATGACTTTTAAAACTTTAAAAGAGTATGATTGCAAAAGTGCTTAATTAATAAACATCAAGGGGTAAGTGAATTTTTGGCTAATTTTTTTGGATTTTATTTTTACTAAATCTAACTATATATTAATGAAGTGAAAAAAGTAAACCTGAATTTCAATAAGGATGACAGAAAATGAGTAAGCAAAGGCTATGTCGCCTAGAGCCTGGAAACTCCTCCATATCTTTTGGGTTTGGGTCACTGTACTTCCAATGCTTATTCCGGTGAGACTCCCTCTAAAACTTCCGGTGGCTGCTCATCAATGGATCGGAAAAAAGCTCAACTCAGTTTGATATATTTATTAATCAACCAATTAAGTTCAATATTCATCCAAAAATATATATATATATAATTTGAACCTGCAACTTTGGCAATTCCCAGTCCAAGACCAATTGACGAGTAGGTAAAAGACATGACAGCGGCCACTATTGACAGCCACCATATTTGATCAAAGTCTGGGATTTGAGAAAACAAAATTTCCGTCACACCAAACATGATCATGTACGGATAGCTGGACATGTGACATGGGTTCTTCCCGCCACTCTCATGAAAACAATTCGACCGTTTGATCGCCCTGCATGGCCCCCGATCATCATTGCCATGTTATAATTACAAAGCAGGATATATATAATAATTTTTTTTTTTTTTTTATAAATAAAAGGGTGGGGGGATGATAATTATGCTCACATCATGCTTATAGATGCTGCTATGGTGTATCCAATGGCTATTCCAAAAAGATTGAGATACTGAATGAACCCACATGCCTTGACCTTAGCTCCGCCTGATAAATTACATCATTAAAAGTTAATTTTCTAACCCCATATGATAGCAAAAAAAATCAAGAATTGAAGATTGAAAAAGGAATTCATGAATAAAAAAAAATAACAAATATGGAAGAGAAAGACCCTAACGGTTTCAAATAAGTAAACAAAAAAATAAGGGTTAAATACCTAGCTTATTCACCCTTGTGTTTAACTTCTTTATTTTTGACCTCTAGAGTTTACTTTTTATCACGGAAGATCCCTTTGGTTTGCCTAAAGACGGAGATAGTCGCTCTGTCAAAATTATGTCCAAAATTTGACGGAATGTCACATCAGCACCTATCACGGTTTGACACGTATTCATATAATTAATTAAAAATAATAATTTTGAGGGTGGCTGGCCACCCCCAAGGGCCAATTAATGTTTTTTTTTAAGAAAAAAAAAAATTACTAAACATAATTTTTTAATTTTTTTTAATTAATTAATTATATGGACATGTATTAAACAGTGATTGGTGCTGACATCGTGTTCCGTCAAATTTTGAGCATAATTTTGATGGAGGGACCATCCGCCTTTAGACAAACCAGAATGACCTCATGTGATAAAAAGTAAACCATATGAGTCAAAAAATAAAGAAGTTAATCTATAGGAGTGAATAATGTATTTAACCCAAAAAATAACCCTACAAGACCCGATCTTTATTAAAAAAGAAAATTAAAACACACGTGTATTTAAAATAAAAATTCTATTGATTTTCTCCTGCATCGATCAAATATCTGAAATTTATACCAAGAATGGAGCGGACGGCCTCCATGTAAGTGTAGTTCCTCTTGCCGGAGACGGGGTCACCGGCGCGGTAACAATCTGCTAGCAATGAAGAAGTGTAGTAACTGACGAAGGAGAACATGAACATGACAGCAGGGCCGGCAATCCAACCCAGCTGAGCAATGGCCCAGGCTAAGGATAGCACCCCAGATCCAATCACAGCCGTTATTATGTGAGCACTTGCAGTCCATACACTCCCTGTTTTATATATATATATATATATATACACACACATAAACAAGTAGGGTAAGCCAACAAAGACGGATATTTTATAGAGTAAAAAGGTAGGAACAGTATGAATTACTTGCTCGAATTGCTAGCAATTAAGACAGGTAACACGAGAGACGCCATATTATAAAATCCACTTATTCAAATAATTTTTTTAACTTATTCGGATTAGTGGATCTCGTATAAGGCCTTTTCCATTACTTGTCTAAATTGCTAATAATTAGGACAGGTAATTGCTATGGATTCTTATTCAGAGTGCAGAAAGGATATATCTTACCGGTTCGTTTGAGACGGTTATCGTCGTCAAAGCATTTTGAGCCCTTCTGAGGAAGCACATCTATGGAAATGTCAAAGACTTGATGGTGGTGGTGGTGATTCTTTGTGGCAGCGTTCTCACCCATCTTAATTTGGTTGAGAGAAAAACAGAGAAGATATTCGTGAGAAATAATAGCTTGGAAAATGGTGTTGTTATGCTTTTTTTCTGTCAAAAGGAGAGCTTAATATGAATGTGTATAAATTAAGTTGGGCATGCCTTGCATTCAAAAACCTAACCAAAAGAGAGATTGTAGTTTATTTGTATGCACCACCTAACCCCAAACCCTCAAGCTGTCAACCAGAAGAGAGAGAGAAAATTGTTTGGAAGAAGAAAGAGCATGATTGAGATTGGAATGGAGGGAAATGAGGAGGGAAGGAAGGTATTTATAGTGGTTTTCCTGATTTTTTTTTCTTTTTTTTTTTTAAAAAAAAAAAAGGTTAAGTGAAACCACGTGATCCCCATATGACTGGGCAGTCAATGGCCAACCCAAATGACACTTTTTCAAACACCCCCATCAAACCCATGGAAGAACATATACTTCGTACATACAAGGGTCAACTCTCTCTCTCTCTGTGAACATACTTTAGACATACTTGGGTCAACTCTCTTTCTCTCTCCCTGCTTTGTTATGATGATCTGTGAATAAAAAATAAAGTGATTGATTGCCAAGAAAAAAAAAACAAAAATGATATCATATGGGCATGATATTTCCTTGTGATTAACAAAATTGAATGAAAAAAAAAAAAAGGAGCACCACATGCAAACCGGAATTCATGTCGTTAATTATGAAATCATGCATGCTAGTGAAAGAGTGTGATTTTGCTTTCCTTAAAGTCTATGAAATACAGTTCTTTTTTTTTTTTTTTTTTTTGGAATAATGTAAGCATCAAATTGATGAAATAGTTAAATTGGAATAAATATTCAAATAAATCTTGTCTCAACATTACCAATCAAGATTGAAAATAAAAATGAAAAAAGAAAAAAGAAGAAGCAGCCAAAAGGGTCGGAATATTGCAACAGAAGACGTAGAACAATATCAATCATCCTATTGGCCACTGATAGTGTTAATTTGATACTTAACTAAATCAAGATTGATGTCATAAACCACATAGTATGTCAATGTCATATAGTATATATATATATGTGTGTGTGTGTGTGTGTGTGTAGCATGATGAAGAATGTCTCACCTGAAGTTTTTTCAAGCCTCCTATACCTCAAATTATATATATGTACAAATAAAGGAGGATTTTATTAAAACTAAAAGAAAAGGATCGAGATGGGTTGAGGAACTTATTGCATGCTGCAATATCTTTTGTTTGGTGTTTGAAGCTTATATATAGTAAGAAAGCCAAAGGGGGTTAATTAGAAAGCACTTAAAAACACTTGTATTTTTATTTATATATATCAATCGTGGGCTACTTTTGTATTAATGCTTTCTCGCGTGTATTGCCTCCCCTCCATCCTTATTGAAAGACAAGAATCTATGCTTCTTCCTTCTCCGCCGTCCCTTTGATCAATGTGCATGCCTTTGTGTTTGATTGGATGTAGATGCAAGTGCAAGAATATAAATATATCTATATGATCATCATGCCTTTGTTTATGTGAAGGATGTGAGTTTGGTCCCCCTTTGCTTGTTATGGTAAATTGGGGACCCCCAAATTATTAGTGGACACAAATTAACGAGCACATCATGACCTAAAACATTTTGTTAGATCGAGCCTTTAACTATTTAATTTGAAAACTAATTGATTTTCAGTGAAGAAAACCAAAATCTTTTATGACATTCGAAATTACACCCGACAATGCATGTTCTAAAAGCCATCAATGTAGTAGAACTGTTGCATGCACCTCAACACATTTCTATCAAATGAAATTATTCTCTTGTGGTTTTAAATAAATGAATACAGAAATGAAGGAATGAATAAATTAGGAAGAAATGGTTTCACTAGTAGTGGTTCAAGGCCTCAAAGCGTCTATATACCTTTAATTTCTTTAAAAAAATCCAAACAATGTGACGACCGTTGAGTATTCTGTGGAGGAAAAGAAATTTGATTTCTGTCGAAACAGCATCTGATGCCCTAAGACTCGGGAAAAAGATAGCAATTGGAGAACCAAAATGCTTCTGAATTTGAAGTTTGAATTCTCCACTTCAATTAACTAATTAATTTCAAGTATCTACTCATTAAACTTGGTTTAATGGTGTTGAGTGGTAGATCAATATATTAGAAAAAAAAAAAAAAAAGAGTGGTAGATCAATTATATGAAATGTAATGGGTTAAATAATTTGTAATTAGGGTTAGATCAGTGCTATGCCACACTCACACAACTTATTTCGTGGATAAATGTTTTTCAAGAGCCTAAGGACTTATTTGAGATTGTGTTTAAGGGGCCTAAAAGTGTTTTTAACACTCAAAATGCTCGTTTGAAAAAAAAAAAAAAAAAACGTGTTTGGTAAAAAAATTACAAACGCTTTTAAGGGTCCAAAAAACCTAAAAATTGTCAAAAAAACACTTTTGGCAAAAGCTTAAAAATGAAATTTTTACCTAAAAGCTCTTTTTGACTTAAAAGCTTTATTTCTCAAACAAAATTCCAAACAAGCTCTAAGTAAGTGATAAAGGTGACATCTTTGAAGGATTTATGTTAAAGTTGGGTTATTAAAGCCCTAAAAGTATTCTAGATCTATAAAGTAGTTATCTTTGGGACCTTTGTGTTGGGGGAGAAAAAGGGTTATAGAATTTTTACCAAGAGTAAATTAATTAACAGATATATTTAAATATCACTCTAGTCCAAAAACATAAGCTAATCAACTTAGGTCTACTTAGGTATATTAACTACTTTTTTCTTTATGTTTTTTCAATGTAGGACTTAACACTCACAGATGAACACACAACACTTTGGACACTTCAAGAACGAATGAATTTTGGTAAAATTGAGAACTTGGACAAGAAAATGGCCCACTATTGATTATGTGCAATTAGTGATCAGTCAGTGCCCAAAGAATGATCAATGGTCCCCGATAGTGATCAACTGATGAAGGCCGAAAAACAAGAAGCTTGACTTTTTCAGAAGAATGAGTAATAATAGAGAATGAATTTGCAGAAACAAGGAGCTTGACTTTTCAGAAAGTCCAAACTTAGATTTTAGCACATGAGGTAAGTGATCGCCTATGAGAACCCAAAAACAATTTATCTTTGAGTATGAATATTTTCATTTATATAAATTGTGCAGCTTTAATGTACATGATTTCACTTGGAGATATGTTATGAGCCCTAACATAAGATATGTACATGATTTTTTTCATGAATTGTAGAGAGAAAGAGGTAGCACTTTAAGTCAAATATCGATTAATTAATTTGAGAGCGTTACAGGTGCCACTCCTGATAAATTAAATATGAGTTAAGTAGACTAGCAACAATTAGGATCCAGTTAAGAGAGATAGGTTCATTAATGCACAAATAATCCAAATTAAACATTGATCATACTATCAAATCAAATAATTATATTTTATTTATTTGAAAAGTAAGTTTTTTGACAAAAGGATGTTCCCAGCAAGAAATTATTTCTTAAGTGGAAGCCAAAAATGCAATTAAGTTTTCCATGACTCCCTTTTTGTTAGAATTAATAGATATTCTATCTTGACGGAGACAATGCATGATTCTAGTTAAGTAAACTTAAAAGAGCTACCATTGAAAGTGGGGTTTTAAAGTTTTGACCACAAATTTCAGTGGAGTGGGGATGATCAGGTGGACCCAGCTGCACCAGATCACATGCTGTCTGTCCATCTGTCATACTGGGTGGATGGGGCTAGCGCCAATAGTGTGTTTCGGTATGGGTGGCTCGAGGTCCTCGAGTGCTCTCATTGGTGGGTATTCATTCTTCTTTGTTTTATTTTATTTGTTTGTTCTTTAATTTGTCGGTCGGGGCTGGGTCCGGCACTATTATTAGTTTAATTCGTGAGTTATGATTAGTGTTAGTAGATTCCTCAAGTTTATGAGGTTGTGGAATTGCAAGTGCATGAAATTTGATATTGGGTTTAAATGAAATCTGAATTTTTTAGTGTGTGAATACTCTCACTAACTACAAGAAATTCATTCTTTAGCGGCGACACTTTCGTTCCGGTATTTATTTCATGACGACTCCGACCAAAAAAGTCGACACTACCATTATAAAAGGATCTGGCTTGTGTGCTAAAGACTAATAGCGTTGACTATTAGATTTTTAAGGGCGACATTTGTAAGAGTAATGCTATTTAGTAGGCCCTCGTACAATTATCATATAATTAAATGACATGGTAGTATAAAAAATAAATAAATAAAAAACCATTGCTGGTTCATTATATGACAATTGCACAAGAGTAATGTTATAAGTCTTACTAGAGTACTCCTAAAGTCATCCAAAATGTGATGTGTCTTTTAAAATCACTAATAGATCAAAAGTCAATAAATCACATCTCAAATTCAATGGTAATTTTAAAAGTCATATTACATTTTGGATAACTCTAAAAAGACTTATAGTATTACTCACAATACAGGGGTCTACTAAACATGACTCCCAAGTTATATATTGACGCGCTTTATATAACATGGTTTTAAAAGATAAATAATTCTCGTCACTATTTTTCTTTTCTTTTTTTCGATCTCATCATACAAATTCAATATATCAACAATTAGATTTATGGACTCATGCAAACTCCACACAAATTCAATGATAGATTCATCCATTCACTATGCAAATGGTTAAAAATGAAATGAATTTCATCATTTTTCGTTTTAAAAAGCAACGTCACTCAAATAAATTAAAGGAAAAAGATATGCATACTCCTTTTAAACTATCATCTCATTGTTAATGTTTCTTTTAAACTATTGATTGAGTCAATGTCTCCCTCTAAACTATAAAAAATTGTCGATATATCCTCCAAGACCCGTAAAAAAGTAAAAATGACTTTTAATTTTTTTAATAAGACAAAATCCATTTATAAATTAAAACAAAACAAAAAAAAAAGTATTAAAAAAATTTAAATTAAATAAATAAATAATAAAAATTAAAAATTAAATAAATAAATAAAAGGGAGTTCGCCAAATGCCGGTTTGGGTGGAGAATGTACCACGCCTATCTAGGGGTTGAGTGCTGGATTATATAAATAGGAAAAAGAAAAATACAATAATAGCGATGATGAGTACTCTTTTTCCCCTCTCCATATGAATAGAAAATAATAATAATAAATAAATAAATAAATAGCGATGAAGGTATTGGGGAAACCACAATGTTAATAGGGAAAGCATGCTGCGGATTAAAACCCAGGAAGCAGGTTTTTCTCATTGTGCTTTGAGAGCAAAATATGAATGCAAATGGTTGTGATTCTTTGATGTGTATGATCACTTCTATGAATATTGCAGAGATCAGAACGCTTTGGTGGTCACAGCATTGGGGATAACTGTTGGGTACATTTGCAGGCTGCAGAGGCAATTTTAAAAAATGAGGGGTGGCCGAACCACATCCAAACCGCCATGGAGCGGTTTAGACACCCCTTGGAGCCTCATCCTCTTTTTTTTTTTTTTTTTTAAATGAAGGGTATTTTTGTCATGGAAGAATGTCAACAAATTTTGTAGTTTAGAGAAGACATTAATTCAATCAATAGTTAAGGAGAGACATTGACAAATGAGTAATAATTTAGAAGGAGTATTATAATTTGAGAGAGGCATTGGCAATTGCCGTAACATGAGCAATTGTATAATTACTCTACATTTTACATATTTGACTCAAGTATATAATGTCTACGTACATTGCCCATTAAAGATTTATACATATACTTTCTATTACTTCTAGACAGTTAAGGGTGGGCATGACTCCGACTATGTTTGAAATTTCCCTTTTAGTTTTTGCCTCTGTCAGAGTCAAAATTGTTAAAAAACTTTTAACATCACCTCGGAAAAGTCGAAGTCGAAGGTGGTTGAAATAATCAGGGTTGAGTCAGTGTCAAAGATGATGATGAAGAGTTTGACATGGGAATGGGTTCGGTGTGGTCGTTAGCATGGTACTCTGGTGTTTATGGGTTTTGCGCTGGAGGTTTTCAAGCTCTATGACGGTTAACTAGAGCAAAAACTTTGCTTAACATTTCTATAAGTTTTCCACAACGTGGTATGTTCAGTCCTTTCTCACTAACCACTTTCATGACTGATCTAAATAGTATGTCATTACATTATCTTTAATATGATAGTGACAATGTTATGGTGATCTCTAAATCTAGTTGTAGACCATTTTGTGGTGTTCTCTTGACACCATTAGCGTATGTCCCACTGGTGACTTCAATTTGGCCTCTTTTAGTGTCATTTTTGCTGATATGGGGGTTCGGGAAAGGGTTAAGAGACCTTTTGAGGTTTGTGTTCCTCCTTGTGCCTTTTGGTCATACAGTATTTGATACACCACCAAAAACCGTCTTAATTGGTGGTCAATTTTCTTGGCTTTTGTGCTAAGAATACACAGGGTCGGGCCATTCATTTGGCACATTTTCTTTTAATTTATGCTTTTCTGCAATGATTTGGTTGTATTGGGGCTTATTGTTGGGTTGTTCAACCCGTTTTATGTTTTATGTTTTATTGTTTTTGGTCTTTTTCCCCTTTCTCATGTTGTAATTCATATAAATACGAAAAAAAAAAAAAAAAAAAAAAAAAAAGGAAGGTAATGTTGGTAATGGTCATGACCATATGAAAATCTCGTACACACTCTTTACATTAAATAAATTGAAAGTCTTTGTTGGAAGGAATTTTCCCAAAACCATTTCAATCCTTTCTCTTACAAAAAATGGCATCATATATATATATATATATATATATATATATATATATATATATATATATATATATATATATATCCACCAATTTATATGGTCACATATCCATAAGCAAAATGGTCACCATTGAACGAAAATACATGTTGAAAATGGAATTGCACTTGCCCATTTCATATCATTTTGTTTTTTGGTACAAGCGTTTATCTCATGAACCAGATAATGATTTTTCATTCCACTTGATATTTGTAGGATATGTAACACTTTGGCCTCCTTATGAAATTAATTATGAATCATTAGAGCTCTTGATCATATATAGTAAATGGATAACAACCTTGCTTGCTTGCTTACGAGATTAAGATGAAAGTATTTATAATAAGGAAACAAATCTAACCAAAAGTTGTCAAAAGGTGTTCAAGATATTGTTGAAACATCCAAATATATCCCTTGCTTTCCTCTAACACACAATAGACACACACATAAGCTCCCCAAATCCATGTGAGTTGTCGAATAGGTGCTCACTTTTGCATACCTTTTGTTCTATTCTCGTCAAGCACAAGAACTAAAAATATTATCTTGAATTGGAACTTTTGGGACGACCATATTGTACTGTCTATCCTTTAATGAATCCAATGCTCAAATCCACTTAGCAGCCGAGTTTTGATAATTCTAAGACCAAAAAGCTATATTATTTATTTTTGTCTACTCATTCATTGTA
This sequence comes from Corylus avellana, assembly GCF_901000735.1. Lineage (NCBI taxonomy): Eukaryota > Viridiplantae > Streptophyta > Magnoliopsida > Fagales > Betulaceae > Corylus > Corylus avellana. The sequence goes on along the minus strand of NC_081551.1, from coordinate 12,403,692 downwards.
AGTTTGAATTGGGAAAGCCCAAAAGCATACAGAAGAGTAGTTTCCATTTTACTTCATATGTGCAATGTTCAACTGAGGAAATTAAGGGGTCCATAGGGACAAGTAGAGGAAAGAAAAGTTTGATGCCTACAAAGAAAAATATGCAATATCATTATCACTAGAGAATTGATTTGGCTGTTCACAAGAGAAGCATCAATTCAAGAGAATTGAATTGATATTGATCACAAGAGAAGCATAAATTATTCCAGAAATGTTAACACACTCCTAAGTGCACTTCTTCTTGATGTGACAATGAAAATCATCATTAGATCCAAGTACTAATGATGATCATCCAAAATGTAATGGTAATTTTATTGCCACATAATGTGCATTTGAGAGCATGGAAGTAAGAGTGTGTGTAGCACTTTCTCAAATTATTAAACAAAAAAGAGTTACAATGCAACAAATTAGAGTTTCAAGGTTTCTCATGAAATTAGAGAAAATTTGAAAGAGAACCACAGAGAGAGAGACAGAGAAAGGAGATGGCATAGTAGGAGAAGACGCTACATAGCGTTGACGGTTGACGGCATTGTTTAACAGCATTTTGTTGGGTTAGAAATCTACTTTTTAAAACAAAAAAGTCTTTTTTTATGTATGGGTTATATTTCAATTGGAAAGCTCAAAACTAGGTAAACTATCGAAAAAGCAACATCTACAAATTCAGCTTAACAAGCGATGGTAAAGGAGGCTTGTCTGACATAATCAAAAAACTTTTGTTTTCTCTGCAGAAACAAATTTTAAAGAGCCCTCTGATTCGGATTTTCAAGTACCAAGAAAAATATGGAGCAAGTAATATCACCAAAGATACTACAGAAACTTTGGGTCAAACCAGGGGATCCAATTGCTTTCTCCAACCTCAATCCACCAACAAAAATAATAGAGTGGTAACAAAGGAAGGAAATTGCCCTACAAATTGGGTAATAGTCCCCATCCTCTTCAGTAATCATAGTAAAACATAAACATTGCATCTTCAATCTTGCCGTACCCGGCCTTCTTTGTTTTTCTCTCTTCCTTTTCATTTTTCAGGTTCCCTCAGAGAATAGTAACAACAGTCAACCCCACAATCTTCTGTAATGTGTATCATGTAACTGAAGTTGCACCTCCAAACATAGTTTTGAGTTTTCAGATTTCCCCATATCGACTCAAAATGATGGAAATAAATCTGTTCATAATTGATAACGATGTCCTACCAGCAACATTGTAGATTTTTTAATCGCGCAAGGAAAAAGTCCTGAACATGAAGGTTCTTACAAAATTTTTATGGTCCAGTCATCTCCAATCCGGACACCAGGCTTGCGGATAGTTAGAACGGACGAGCCACGTCCCCATTGAAGCCAAAGTGGCCCCAGTTCAATGTCAACCTTTTGATTTGTTGCCTCATTCAGAGCGCTCTTTGGACCAGGAGCATGTCCTAGCAGAACAATCCTCTCAACAACAGACTCTGAAGAAAATCGGGATTTACCGGGGGAAGTGGTTGCTAGATTTACAGAAGTCAGTTTGCCATCTGCGAACACAAAGCGGCGATGAATGTAGGCGCCGTGCTCAAATTCAAAGCTTTTGCCATCATCAACATAGAGTTCACCTTCAGCTGCTTGGGAGCTATTAAGAGCTATCACCTAAAGTAGACGCAAGAAATTAGCAAAAGCATTCCCGTATGATATTAGTGAAGCTAAAAAGCTTGAATAAAAAAAATAAAATAAAATAAAATAAAAAAAGAAAAGGGTAGTTAGCAATAACAATTGTTGTTAGTAGCAGAAGTCATGCAGAAAAGGTAAATGCTTCATTGAGAAGGGGATTTGAAGCCCCAAGTTCACCATCATTTTTTCTGAATCAAGTGTAACCACTAAACGGTTCAATGATTATTGCAAAAACTCAACAGAAAACCACATTTTATTCAATTTTCCTAGTTTTCAATGCAAAGATTGCATTAACAAGAAGCACCATAATAATTGAACAAATATGCGAAGTGATAGCAAGAACTAGTTCCAAAACCCAATAATTTTTCACAATCTTAATCCATTTTATAAACCATAATTATTGAAGTGATACACTATTGAAACAAAAGTTATAACATTTTAAAGAGCACCTAACATAATAAACTGCTCAGGAACTTGTTTGTCTAGAAAACATTACTTATCAGACAGTTTTTGACATTTTCTTGATTATATGTCAAATATGAGATTATCACCCAATAGATCCCAAGTTCGAGACTTGCTAGGTGCAAACTCCCCCTTAGGGCCACATCCCCTGGTGTAAAAAGCCAGCGATTTACCCAGATCCGTGTAGGGAAACTTCCGAAGGTACAGTGCACAGGTCCGAAGTTTAATCTACAAGGATGGGTTCGAAGGGCCCTGCCTTGTCGAGGTTTCCCACCATAAAAAAAATATATTTATGTCAAATATGAGAGGAAAATTAGCATTCTAAATTTTTTGGGGCCTCTTTGGAGAATTACCACATTCAACCAGTCAAAATATTCAACCCTGCTCGCCTAGTCAGTGAAGTCATTGGTAATGACACCTTTCATATTTCCATGTACATGACAAAGCGTAGGTATGGGGCACTAGATGTGTCCCCCACATGACATCTAAAACCCAATTTCACATAGAATTCTTGCTAACTGAATACATCAATGAAGAGTAAACCTGGACTCTCCCATCATCCATGTAACTGCAGAACATTGATACTTAAAATTCATGTGTTTTGCAATCATATCTTTTCTGAAGTGGAAAGCAGGCACGACTACTTTATTCTCCATTAATAACAAAAATAACGTACCCTTTTATTGTCATAAATGTATCCTCAACACTTAAGATACAATAAACAAACCAAAAGTAAAGATATATACCAATCTCTTAGTATTTGAATGGAAAATATGAATCAGTCACATGCCAGAAAGAATAACATTTTGTTTTCCCAATTTTCTAAGTGACCTGTTAAATTTCAATTAGGCTTCTCATTAACGGAAAAGTTTCCTTACCAAAAGGATAAATATTTAGTTGTGCTATAAATTAAGTAAACTTATATCAGCATGGAGTACATACCAGAGTGTATGGATCGTTCACCATCTGTGTGGAGCTCCGTCGAAATCGGTCTTTCCTTGATATGATGGTTCCAGCCCTTTGGAAGGCAGGAATACTGTCTTCTGAGACACCTAGCTTGTGGGTCCTGCCTCCCTTATATGCAGTTCCAGTTCTCAGGTCATACCAAGATTCTTTACCAGGTAAATACACTGATGCATGTTTAGCTCGCTGAGAAGGTATCCAATAGTTTAGTTTGTGATAGCACAAAATGATAAAGAAAGGAGGCAAATGGGAGAATAATTTTCTAAATAGATATCACACTAAAACATGTGGTCACAGCAGTACCTCGGTATAAATCCCTTGCACTATAATACTGTTTCCAACCATGAAAGCCTCATCATTGCTGAAAGTAGCTTCCTCAGAAGGGAACTCCATCCATAGTGGACGGACAACAGGAACACCACTAGTGTTTGCCTCTCTGAATAATGTATAGAAATATGGCAGCAACATGTAGCGGACATGTATGGCATCTCTTATAAGTTCGGTATTTCGCTCTCTGCAGTGATGTAAAAGATCATGGATTTATCATATAAATAACAATTTTTTTCTTATCTAAAAAACAAAATAGCAGATCTTTAACAATAGACTGGCTGGAACTGAAACTGATGCACACAAGATTAGAATGGCTAGAAGTTGTTATTAAATTAGATGCCTAAATTGAGATATTTGTAGCATATGCAACTGCAAACATTTAAAATTAGGTTTTTAAATGACGTCCAACAAGAGCTATTCAACTCAAAACACTTGGGTCAAAGGGTACCAGACAATAATTAAACACACCTGCTCAATTCAACTTGAGCCTGCATAATAACCCCAAGAGTCCATGAAGATTATTATTCTTGGTATGAAACATTCTAAACTAACACATTACCTAAAAACTTTATCTCCATGCAGTCTTTATATTCATTTACAATTATATTCTCCCAGATAAGAGTAGATCATGTTATCTCATTGAACTGGTGTGATTTTATAAGGTCCGGAAAACCAAATCGAGAGTAAAAAGTGTAGAAATGCAAACAAATGTAAACAAGGCTTATACACTTGTTTATATAACTTTCATGGCAGAATCTTCATGGAACAAACTTTTTTAAAAGATCAAATAACAAAATATAGCATACTAGACAATGCCATCATGGCACAATGGTCAATGCATTAATTGGGTAGGGTTGAGCCATACTTCTCATTCTCACGATTTACCAGCAAAATCTATGTGCTAGTAAGCATGTTTGAAATTGCGTTGGAAAATAGAGCTTTAAGAGTTAAAAAGATCTTTTTAGAAAAGCTTCATTTTTAAACATTTTCCAAAAGTACGTTTTGGCTATTCTTGGGCCTGTTTGGGTGTGCGTTTTGAGGGGCCTAAAAATACAAACACTCAAAAAGTCCGTTTAAAGAAAAAAGTATCCGTTTGGTAAAAAAAAATTGAAAGGCATTTTAAGGATCCAAAAAGCCTAAAAATGGCTAAAACGCACTTTTGGCAAAAGCTTAAAAATGAAACTTTTGACAAAAAGTGTTTTTTGACTTAAAAACTCTATTTCTCAAACACAATGACAGACGTGCTCTTAGAGTTAAAAAGCTAAATAAGTACTTTTGAAGTTTTTTACCAAACAAACTAACTTTTTGTTTAGCACAACTTTTTAGGTCCTAAAAATACTTTTTAAGCTCTCTAACAGAATCCCAAACATACCCTAACAGTTATCTGGTTGGCAAATTGAGTTAAAGTCTTGAACAGTATCCTAGCAAAAAAGAAAAGGGAGCTTTTTCTTTTCAAAATTTCTTTATAAGTAAGAGAAAAGTTGAACTTTGCTTAAATAGATGCAGACATCCTACCCAAATAACCATGGTTCACGTCTTTTTGTGTCATGATGGGCATGGGCCCTAAAGAAAGGATAGTAAGCACCTAGTTGATACCAACGAACTAATAATTCAGGCTCAGGATTGCCAAAAAACCCACCAACATCCGCACCTGCAGGAAAGCATATCAATAATCACCATCTGTAAGAAAAATAAAACCTTTTTTTTTTTTAATTGGTAAGTAAAACACACAACCAGTGGGTCTCAAATACATGACCTCACCCTTCCCCTTACACTTACAAGCGAGGAGGTGCTATTTGAGCAAGAGCTCATTGGTTTTTCTTTAGACAAATAAATCACACTTACCAGAGAATGATATTCCAGTAATACCAAGTGTCAAAATCATTGGGACTGAAACCCTGAGATGATCCCATTCTGCTGAGTTATCTCCCGTCCAAACTGCTCCATGCCTTTGAGTTCCAGCAAATATTGCTCTTGACAAAACAAAAGGCCTATCCTTCCCATCTCCACGTTTTACAAGCCCATCAGCTGTTGCCATGTGGAAGTAGTAACCATAGGCATTATGTAGCTCCCGGTGCTCCACGCCTCCATAATGCAAAGCATCTCTCGGCATTGTCACCTGGTCATAATAAATAGTTTAGGCATAACCTTCAAAATTTTCTGAGGGAGAAAAATTATCTTAAGCCATCTACTTTCTAAATGTCACCCCTAACTAACATTTAGTGATATTCTTCAAAATCTCTATAAAGATTTTTCTTATCAGTTTGCGTGGTCGTGCTATCTTCCCTCTATTAGTTATTATATCAAATGCCTCCTAGAGACCTTAGAATTATTTTAGATTATCCAGCTTCAACACCAACAAAAGTAGAAAACTTCAATCACTCAATGGGGCATATGATCATTTCCTCCAATAAAAAAGTATATTCCAGTTAGTAATGTAAAATTTTATTGAAAGCGTAAGGCACCCCTAAGTGTGTCATATACGAGCTCCCACAAGCCCAAAACCCAAAAAACAGCAAAAAAGCAAAAAAACCCACAACCCAACACCCACAAGACAACAAATCCCAAAACCCTCAAAAGCTAACAAGCATGAGCCTTGCCTTTCCCACACCTAGATTATGCTCCCTTCGCATCATAGTTAATGGAGCATTCCAAATTCAGAAGCTCCCTCCTACCCTTGACCTTCTAAGGGGTATCCTCTATTACGTCTTCAATCCCCTTATCCCCAAAGCCCAATCTAAAAAAGTATATTCCTGTTAACAGGTAGTTATGACAAAATAGGAAAAAAATGAAATAGGACCAACATTTTTAATGAGTGATACAATTAGCATTTCAAAATGAAAAATTCTTTATTCAATTCTTTTAAACGACATAATAATATCATGATACTTAATTTGGCCCAAAAATATATGGGAATTTGCCATTAGAAACATTTTAATGAAAAATAAATAAATAAATAAAATCTTCCACTCTATTTAAGAACCAAATATGAAAATCATAGATTTTGTCTAATCCCTCAGCATGCAATTCTTCATTATAGGCACTTCCTTTGATTCCTATAGAGGTGCTAGATATATCGGTCACACATAACTGGCTGGTATGGTGAGTTCAATGGGACCCAGCATAGGTGATGGTTTCCACATAATGCACATACCATGTATATATGAGGCTCACTTTCATTGTGAAGCTCATGCGTAAACAAAATCAGTATCTTTTCAGCATACTTAGCATTACTGTTGTTAAAATGCTTAGAATGCTAGGCTACAATATGTTGTACGCTTCTAGAAGGAAACCTCTCCCTAGCAGCTGTCGTTTTCAGAATATTCTCCCTCCACTCATTGTAACTAATTCTCCTACATATGTGGAATGGATTGAGGGCTGCATTCTAAGGAAAAAAAGAAAATAGAAAACAGCCCTCCTCTATTCTCATTCTCTTACATTTTCTTCCCTCTTAACATGAAATCAGAACTAGGGATTTAATCAGTCCCTCGCTTCAAGTAAATTTCTTTAAAGTCCTTTTTTTCTTTCTTTTTCTTCATCTTTTCTTCCTCTGATTCTCTGCTTCATGTTGCTGTGACCAGTTGCCTTTGGTGATCCCTTTTTGTATTCGGCTATTGTTGCAAGGTGTATGAAAACAACATAGTGTATTGTCATCCTCATCATCATTGTTGTCGTTGGAGATCCTGTGGTGGAATAGCTGAACCAAGTTCATGGTTGTTGTGGTTGTTGATTTCCTGATGAAAAAGGTATTCTCGGGGCGTTGGTTTTGATAGGTTGGTGTTTCACAGTATTTTCTGCCATTTCTCCCCAAATCCACATCTCCTTAATATGTAAAACAAAAAATCCCAGTTAATATGGTTATAAGCCTTTTCTAAGTCCGACTTACATAACACTCTTGGCTCGCCAGATCAGAGACAATTATCTATGCATTCATTAGCAATAAGAATAGGGCAATCTCTAATAAAAGCATTCTAAGTCTTTGAGATGATATTCTCCAAAACATTTTTCAATCTATTAGCCCAACCCTTCGCAATAATCTTATAAACGCTACTTACCAAACTAATATGGAAAAAATCTTTAACCTCAATAGCTCGTACTTTCTTAGTGTTAGAATAATGTATTAGGGTTTGAGGGCAGTTTAGTCATTGTTGTATTCTTTAAGCTTATATAATAATATGTTTGAGGTTGGCTACGTAAGTGAGTGCGAGCCTCCTCTTTCTCTCTAATCATTTTCATGCAAACCTCTTAACATGGTATCAGAGCCAAAGGTCCTAGGATCGAACCTTGACTCCGTCAAATCAATCCATCATTTAATTAAATATTACACGTATTGGGTTTCACCTATTAAAAAAAAGTTTGAGCCCACAAATGAGGGAGATTGTTAAAGTAATGATTAAGTGATTAAATTTATCTCTTCGAATAAGGATAAGGTCGCATTCAAACTTTTAAAGAATTTGCCACACTCATAGAACTCAAGAAATACCTTCATAACATCTTCTTTGATAGCATCTAAACAAGACTGGAAGAAAGCCATAGAAAAACGATTTGGACCTAGAGCCTTATCCTCATTCAAATCCTTCACCACTTCAAAAACCCCCCTTTCCTCGAAAGGTCGCTCTACCCAAATTGCCTCCTGATTAATAGAGAGGAAAGGAAGACCATCCAAATCTGCCCGCCAATTTTCATTGTTGGTAAAGAGCTGAGTGAAAAATTGGACCATATGATCCTTAATATCATTCTGATTAGAAGAAATGTCACCATTGATAACCAAATTTTCTATTGTGTTACATTTTCTATTAGAGTTAGCCACCCAATAGAAGAACTTGGTATTTTTATCCCCCCCTCTTAATCACAACGCCATCGACTTTTGCCTCTAGCTCACCTCCTTCAAAAGAATCATCTTCTCCAACTCAACTATAGTCTCATCCTTCCTCAATTATTCCTCACAAGAAAGCGATCGCTGTTCTTCAATTCCATCCAACCCTTTTAAATCATCAAGAAGAGCGATTTTGTTCTGCTCCACATTACCCAACCCCGTATCATTCCACGTTATTAAGTCAGGATTCAAAGCTTTTAGTTCTTGGGCCAAAATGAAGCTAGGACAGCCATGAAAGCAATAGGAAGACCACCAGTGCCTCACCTTCTCAACGACGCCATCTGTTTTCAAATTTAAAATAACTTTTGCCCCTCTAAAAGTCCCTAGAATCAAGAAGAATGGGGAAGTGACTTGAGAGAACTCTGGAAAATCTACTATGGACAACGTTCAGGAAATGATCCTCCCACTCAGGAAAGATAAGAAATCTGTAGATTCTAGACCATGAAGGCGAATCCCAATTGGTCGACCATATGAAATTCCTACCATGAAGAAGGACATCCATGAGACTACCCAAAGATAAAGTCTGAGAACTCATCCATAGTGAAAGAAAAGCTGGCCTCTCCCAATCACTCACTAAGGATGTCGGTCACATTCAAATTGCTCCCAATGCACCAATGCAAATCCCACCAACTAATCAAACCCACCAACTCCTCCCATGACGATGATGCTCAACATTTGAATTAGGGCCATAGACTAAAACTCGTCACTAACACTTCTAAATTTACATGCCAGTTCTAATTACCCATCTAGATGTTGCTTACCCAACAAACTACGCACAATACTCCTAGACAACTACCTCAATTAGTCTCATGTAACATCACTATGACAACCTTCCACGTCCTACAGAGATATCTAATATGCATGCTTTTATTCACTTAATACAATCCTCACATTCCAAGAAATGATGTTCGACTTCATAAAGGAACAGAAGACACCCGGTTTCTTCCACCGCCAGACTTGGACATAGAACCTTAGAAGCATAATTAATGGAACATTCTAGCCTTTTCAACTCTCCGCACCCTTTAGGAGTCAGCTGAGAAGATCTAGAAGGAGAACCCTAGCTCAGAACATCCTTGTTGCTACTGGCTTCAATAGTTGCAAAAAGGGCCATGATCTACTTTCTAAATTTATCACATGGCATACACAAATAATTGCTAAATCTTTCGATCTTCTTCCTTATCCATCCAACATTTCTTTTCCACAAAAACCTAACTCCTCTGAAACTAGGGGGGACATTAATAGGCATGCCCCAAGGAGAGATGTCCAAGGTCGGTATATCCTTCTCACACTCTGCCCACAACCCTCCAAAACCCTCAAATCCGATGCTAAAAATGCAAAAGTGTCTAATTTGACACACGATGGCAGTATGGAGGACTTCAATGTCACTTTTTAAAATTTGGAGATGTAAATGAAAATGTGGTGGTAGTTCATGGGGCTAAAGCATATTTCCCCCAATTAATTCCAATTTGATTTTCAAATGACCTACTAAAAAGCTGATTATTAACTAAGATCTTATACAATAAATATCTCATACAAAAGACCACTTCAATAGAATCAAAATCATTCCAACCTTATGCTCCATAAATTTATAGATCTCCATTATTTTAAAACGAAAAAATGAAGAACAACGGAGAACCCATGCCCATGTTTGCATCACATGTACATATACTTCATCCAATCTTTCCACCACTCAAAAAAAATGACAATTGGAATATACATACAAATATATACATATAAATACGTATATATGGAGGGGGGAAGGAAATATTTGAGATTCAGTAATAAAAGAAACACAGCATCAAAAAGCAAGAACCTAATTCCATTTATCCTTCTACCAATGACACGTAAAAAAAATATAATAAGTATTCACGTATGCAACTAATTTTAAATGGAAGTGGACTAGTACGCCCACTATGGAACTGATTAGTTGCATGTACTGTCATACTAAACCCTTAGTATATCCACTATTAAGCATTTCAATAGTGGAGATGACGTATGAATTCAATCCCAAGCATTCCACTCATGCTATCTAGCAAAAGTTTGAATGCTGAGATGCATTCACAAGCCAGCCACCATCTTCGACCATTATTCGTGACAAAGAAATAACCAACCAATAAAAGCATGGAAGAGGAAGAAAGACACAGAAGTTAAGCGAGCAACATACCTCTGGACCATTGAACACAGAGGGCTCATTCATGTCGTTCCAGATGTACAACGAAGGCGTCGAACCAACGTAGTTCTCAATAGAGAACATGTCAGCCCACCATGACCTAATCTCCGGACTTAAGATATCCGGGTATGACGAAGAACCAGGCCAGCACCACCCATCGTAATCGCTCCCACCCGCATCCTTAACATAATACCCCTTCTGGGTGGCCTCCTTGTGCACATGATACGAGTCGTCCCTCTTAATATGAGGATCCACAATTGTAACCATGTGCCTCCCCTTGGCAGCCAACTTCCCCTGCATCTCCTCCGGGTGCGGGAAAAGCGTCCTGTCCCAAGTGAAGTACCTCTTTCCATCCGTGTGCTCGATATCGAGCCACAACACATCGTAGGGGATGTTGAGCTCGTCGAACTTGGAATCCACATGCTCAACATCCTCCTCATCCCTGTAATTCCACCTACATTGGTGATACGCTGTGGCGAACAGCTGTGGCATCGCTGGCGTACCGGTGACACTCGTGTACTGTCTAACGACGTCCTTCGGCCCCGGACCCATGAAGAAGAAGGCGTCCACAATCCCCGCCTCGCTCATCCACAATGTATCGATCCTACTCTTCTCCGACGGCAGCGCAATCTCCGACTCCGCATCAGCCCACCCGGTTGCCATCACGTCAATCTGCATCTCCGCCGCATTCAACCAGAAGAAGCCCGAAGTTCCGCGGGACTTACCATGCGAAATCATGAACGGAATGGAGCCGTAGATGCCGAAGGGCGAGTCGTGAATGTATTCGAACACGTCTAAGTTGAACAGCCTATAGGGTTCGGAGTCCTCCACCCCGGGGCCTCTTGTGGGCTTGAGAGCGTGGCTCGAGGCGTGCTCCGGAATCCCGTATACAAAATCGGCGCTGTAGAACGACACGTCGAAGCTGATCGACTGCGGGCCGTATGGCCTCGTGTCGGTGTGCGTTCGAAACCTTTCTTCCCAATCCTCGCCTTCTCTCTTCGCTCGCAATTGCTCGAAATCAAACAGGCCATGGGAGTTGAGGGAAATCACGCGATTACCATTGCTCTTCTCGCGCACGTAAACCTCGAATGGATCGTGCCGGACAACCGCCTCGTAGCCGTCCGATAAGTACACGATCGAGGAGGGCGCCGCGTCGCCGTCGATCTTCGCCGTCGAAACCCTCTGGAGCCAAAGCTTCTTGCTGGCGAATTCGGGCACGATCACATCGGGGACCTCGAAGCGCTTCTTGGGTGGGCCCAGAGAAGGATCCTCGTCGATCCTGAGGCGTAGGATCCCGTCCTGGTAGGCAGATAGAGCAAGAATCAAAGGCTTGATTTGGTCAGGGTCTTGCTCATTGTCTGGAGTCTTGGGGACGAGCTTGGCGGTGAGGTCGCCGTCGGAGATTGAGACGTCAAGAGCGATGAGGGAGCAGAAGCCGGGCTTGCGGGCACGAGCGCGTTTGCAGAAAGGGGTCTGGTTGCAGTTTCTGAACTCTTCTTTCTTCCAGGAGAGGACTGACCCGAGGTGTAGGCCCAGGACGAGGAGGAGGAAGAGGAAGAGATTGAGATTTTTCATTGGGGGTTTCATGGGCGACTTGGCATGGAGGAAATTAGAACCCTAGAAATGGAGTAAGAGAAGAGGAGGAGGAGGAGGAGAATGGGGATCGGTAGCTGGGTAATAGCAGTGGACTGCAACAGTGCAACTGAGCCGTAGAGCGGCTTGCGCGTTTATCAAACTGTTTCTTGACTTTTTAAAAGCCATAAAAATGGTCCTGTGTTTTTACTATTTACGGTTTTACTCCTTCGGTTCATATTTCGATAAAAAAAAAAAAATAGAATTCATTACCTTTTTAATATTTAAATTTTCACGTTTTTATTTTTTATTTTATTTAGGTTTCAATTCTTATCAATCTTTCATGATTGCGAGCCACCATGAAAAATACTGTCGCGTGTACATTCTTACAACACCAACACTGCATGTAAGAGTCTCCAAGAGATAGCTCAATAGGCTGAGATCACGCCTAATGAAGCGAAGGTCACTAGTTCGAATTTCCCTCTCCCCTCTTGTGCGGGCATGTCCCAAAAAAAAAAAAAAAAAAAAGAGCACCGTATGTAAGAAAATATTTGAAGGAAAATATTTTTCAGAAACCAAAACTGCATGTAAGAAATATTTGTAGATCGTATACCTTGCCGATGTGTAACTCAAAACCGATTTTGGATTTGTCTATGGCAGCCTAAGTTTGCTCTCAAGACCTCTTGAATTTTCTCCTTAATTATGAGTTGTGACTATGGACTCTCTTGTACAAAACACCCTTGTTAAGGTAGAACTTGGAAACCAAGTCTAACCATCAGTCCACTGGTGGAAAGTAGTGTTAAACTTCAATTATGTCTCTATTTCCTTATGTGAGCTCTTCTAAAATCTCGAGGTAAATCTAGAATTACAATCTAATTAAAAGAATTGCCAAAGGTACACTGTGAATTCTTATCACGTTTTGAACATACAACTTTGCCAACTTCTCTATTAGATCCTCAACTTTCATGGGGATGAAATGAGCATTCTTCATTAAACAATTCACAACAACCCAAATGGCATACTCTCCTGATGATGTTCTAGGCAGCCCTAGTATGAAGTCCATTTCATCCTACTTCCACTTGGGTATGAGTACTGGTATGAGCATTTCTACTAGTCTTTAGTGTTCTGCATTGACTTGTTGATAGTTCCACCAATAAGATCCTTTCAAATCCTTGTAAATCTTTATGATTCCTAGGTCGACAGTGTATAGAGATCGGTGGGTGTAATACCCCGACAAAACATCAATTTTCAAGGTTAAATATTCCTTACTTAAGGTTGATGTTTCCTTAAAACAAAACCTTAAACCAAGAGACCTAAACATTTTTCAAAGAATCCAACTCTTGAGACTTTTTGAAGCAAAAACAACCCCAAACCACCTTATTGGCCGAGCGCCCGCTCGGAGACCACACGAGCGCTCGCTCTTGGCCTAGGTACAAAGCACTCACTCGGGGACCACACGAGTTCTCGTTAACCAGTCTTCAACCCAATGGGCAAAACCCAAATGTATGCCTAACCCAAATGCCTGAACCTTTTTACCCATTGTGTAAATAGTATCTGAACGCTTGCTCAACAGTACCCGAGCGCTCGCTGCCAGTTATGGAAAGCAATTTTAACCCATTCTCCACTTTTCAGACCCAAAGCACGCCTCCACCCTCTATATAAACCCTACTCTTTGATCCTTAGCTACCTTCAGCCTCAAAAAAACCTAACCCTAATGTGAGGAGAGACTTGGAGAAAGAAGGAAGAGAGTTTGGTGTCTTTGCTATCTTCTAATGTGATTTCTTGACCCTTCCTTTATGCATTTATATTGTAGTTACTGCTTTCCTAGTGTTACAAGTTTTAAAAATGCTTTGATACGTTCTTGCACCCATTTTCTTACAAAACCAAGAATGATTTCGAAAAGCTTTCAACCCACCCTTGTTTCCCTTAAAGTTGCATGATAGTATGTTTTGTACATGGATGTGTCTATTTGGAGCCTAGGAAAAGATTTACCAACCCATAGCCTTAGATAGAAGCCTAAAACACATTTTGGGAGCTTTTGGCCAAGTCTTAACCCTCTGACTGAACGCTCGCCCTAGGGAGCGAGCGCTCGCCCAGAGAGCAAGGCAAACGCCCCTTAGCCCAAAAATGTGATACGAAGGTTTTAGCAGCCCTTTTCGTTAGATAGGACCTCGTAAAGTTCTCTAGTATTGCTTATAACGATGAGTCATGTTTTGTTATAAAAAGAATTCGTGATGTCAGAAGACTCGAGCGAGCACGCAAGGTAAGTAAACATTTACGAACACTTTTCTTAAAAACATGTGATATATCAGCTGACTAAGCACGTATATGATATGAACATGCCTATATTGTGTGTAACTTGGTAACTGTTTTAATAACTGATTGATAAGATAAATTTTATGACATAGTACACCAATACTTGTGGTATAATGGTCATGGGCCTACTATATAAATTTGATTCTATGGTCAAACGGTATGGATGTGTTATACGAACCTTGATCCAATGGTTATTTCGTAACTGACATAGCCTTAACGGGCGGGTCACTACAGGACGTACATCATTAGTAGCGTGGGCCACTCGTGGTCGGACTTGATTGGGCAACTAGTGTTATGGATGGTAGCGTATAATGGTTAGGGCACCCGTATTGTATTACAGGTCCCTCGAGACAACGCCAACCCTACTGAAAAGGGTAATATCTCGAGTAAACCATGTTGTGCTAAATACCCACCTAAATTAATAGGCAAATACTTGGTACGTTTTACTCACAACTGCACAAGATCAAACGATAGTATAGCAAGCAAATACAAGATCATTCCCACGAGGATTGGTAAATTATGTTTAGAAGTAATTTCCTATTTAATTAATAGATAAAACTCAATTGTCACTATTGAATCAAAATAAAGAAATAAAATAAAAAATAAACTAAAACTAAAAATGATTAGGGTTTTGATATCCACCACTAATCAAATTAGTTAAGATAACAATATGCTAATGCGCCAATCATACCGGTATATTTAATGTTTGCCAACCTAAGGACATGAATGTATACTCCTTAAGTTATAGATTTTCCTAAGCAACGAATTAGGCATGGGTGTATACTCTAATTATTTTCTTTCAGAAAGGATTTAGCATGGGTGTATACTAAGTTGTTCTTTAAAAAAATATAAATCTGTGGAAATCGATAAACACATGAGGCCTAGGGCATGTGTATATACTCCCGGTTTTCCATGTTGATTAACTCAAGAATCCGGTATGGATTTCTTTTGTTACTCTTATTAAACCCAAGACTCGGTTATCCAAATTGATTTAATTAACTAATCCATACCACATGCATATATTGATCAAGCAAACACATATGAGGAATTCAAGATAATAGGAATTAATCAAGTTAAATACACCAAAATATAATTGTAGCAAAAACACCAATATTGAAATCCTAAAAAGATATGATTAGGCTTCAATCTTGCCCCAATTAAAATATAAACTACATAACAAAAATAAAAAGTGGAAGAGAAGAAAAATCCAAACGCCTCTTGATTTAGCCTTCAGTTCCTTTCCAGAGCTTGTGCCTCTTTCTCCACACTTATTGCTAGAAGCTAAAAGGTCTATTTATAGGCTTTAGAAGTCCTTGTTATACTAGTAAACCTAGGAAATTCGTAGGGCTTTATTCCTATTACAAGTGAGAGTTGGAAAACCCTAATATGGAAAGAATTATAGTCTTGCCGCCGCTTGATATGTCACATGCGCACGGGTGCGATCGATCGCAACCCGTGTGCTCTCGATCGCACATCCACGATCGAGACTCTTCTGTTGTATGGACGATCGCACATGGCCGCATTCGGTTGTCTTCTCTGGTAGTGCACTCGATCGCACTGTCAGGGGCTCCAACTTTTCTCA